>NC_043005.1:1667651-1702651 GCF_006345805.1 Octopus sinensis | reverse complement strand
TATTTGTTGTTGATCTATATTACATAATAATTAATCTTCAAATGTCCTCTTTAACATACATTACGTTATGTAATGATGAAACCCAATCTTAAATAATGACATTATCATATAATGTGTTGCATCATCGTTGGGTTTCACTAAATGGGAGAGTCAGAATGTCAGAATCGGTGGAGCATCAGACAAAATGCTTTGTGCAATTTACTTCCATTTCTTTCTTTTCTAAGCTTTATTCCTGCTTTCTGACATTGATCTTTCCTTTTCTCAATAACAGAAGTACCAGTCATGTACTTAGGTGAATATAAACTACAGCCACACCCCCAAGTATATCGTTATTGACCCACATGTCCTCCCTGTCTCCCACCCGTCTCCATCAACCATTCTTTGTTCTGCTTAGCTTCTGTCTCCTCCTGGAATACATTTGTGTCTCTCTTCAAATTGTTTTTTTCCCTTTCAGTTGGAAACTTCCAAGTGTTGCTGCTTCAATAGAATACCATGGTTTTTTATTGATTCATTTTAATCAGTGGTAGACTTAACACACAGCCTTGGTGAACACCAGCACTTGGTCTTTGGCTGTTGTTGTTAGAGGAATTCAGTCTGTTGCAATTATTTGGATTAAACCATTCCTACCCAGGTTGAGATGGTTTCAATGGATAGTCCCCTGCAAAGTTTATTCCTGGGCATTTGAGAGAATCTAGGTCCCATGTGCTCCTAGTGCTTATTGTTCTTGCACATCTGCCACATACAAAGACAACTTTATCTGTTAATCTACCTGTGATTCCACTGCACCTCTTATGCAGGGTGGTTGGCATTAGGAAGGGCATCCAGCAGTAGAAACTCTGCCAGATCAGATTGGAGCCTGGTGCAGCCATCTGGCTCGCCAGTCCTCAGTCAAATGATCCAACCCATGCCAGCATGGAAAGCAGATGTTAAACAATGATGATGATGAGAATGATGATGATTTATAAGACGTCTCAGGTGTGTCATGCTTCAGGTACCAGCAGAAGTCAGCCAGCATAGCTGGGCCCCATTTTCCCTTGTACCTGTTTTCCATTAACGCTATATCTTCATGGAACCTCTCTCCATGTTCATCACTCACATCTCCTGCATTCTCTGGGAAGAAGGACAGATGAGAATGAAGAAAGTGTATCTTCAGTCACATATTGCATCCAAGATCTTGGGAGCACTTGATTAGGTCCTCCACTGTACTCCTTCACTGGGCCACTTGGTGTTTTCCCAGAAGTCCTTTGCATATATCTTTGAATGCATGGCAGGCCACAAGCTCAGTTTCATCCATTGTCACCCCAAAGTCCTCACCAGCCATAAGTGAATGAATTTGGGGGCCTACAAATATGCCCTCTTTAATCTTGGCATCACATATTTTAGGGAAGACCGTCTTGACGTACTGGAAACATAGCTTGTTATGTTGCAGCACTTTGGTAAATTGCTTCATTAGGCCTAATTTTATATGCAGTGGTGGCAAAATGATTTTCTCGTTCTTAATTAGTGGCTCGTGATTTACATTATGGCATCCAGGCAACATAGTTTCCTGAGGTGACCATTCTGAGCGTACATAAGCTTCTCACCTGGCCCTACTGTCCCACTCGCAAACAAAGCACATAAACTTGGTGTATCCAATTTGTAGTCCATTAATTAGGGCTGCTACTTTCAAATCCACACAAATTATCCACTCATTCTCCTTGTAACTTATGTGTTCTAGAATAAAAGCGAGCTTCTCATATGTCTCTCTTCAAATGACTGAGTGAGCAATTGGAACTGAAGGCATGGTGTTCCCAATGTGCAACAGAATCGCTTTTATACTGTAAAGGGATGCATCTGTGAATAACGTCCACTCATTTGGTTCATAGGTCAGCTCAAGGGCATTGAATGGGTCTCTAAGATTATTACAATAAAATCTTGTTGTTTTCCAAAGTAAAGGATTGCTGTAGATAGATCTGCAGGACGCTTCCTAAATACTGTAATTCGAGCATCGTTATCCAACAGGTTCCATTCTTGCAGACGTGAGGCCAGGACTTTACTTTGTTGCTTAGTAAGTGTTAGATCACGAATTAGATCATTGAGTTCAGGTTGGGTGATTAGGTCTGGTTTCTTGTCAGATTTACCACAGATTTAGACCCATATAACTATAATAATACTGAGTGTACTTTTATAATTTCCATAGGTTAGGTTGACAAATACCTTCGGGACACCCCATTAAAATTATATCAAAATCCTTTCATAACTTTTACAGTTTCCACCCAATCGTGTTTGCACTCAATTCCTACAGAACTGTCAGTGTACTTAACATAAGTAAGATGGTCATTTACAAGACACTGAAGAGTCACAGGACGAAACGGATGTTAAATTCATGATCTACACCCAAAATACCCCGAGAACAGGTTATTCTCACTTCCATCTTTTTGCCATTGTTGTTTGTCCAAGATAGGTGTGTGCATGTGTGTGTGTTCATTTGTTCTTCTTCTTACACCTATTTTTTTATGCCAGCATGAGTTAGATGAATACATATAATTGGTGTTCTTCCAATCACTAGCCCTTACCTACCTTTTAATTAAGGGGCTTTTCATTCCACTCCATTAATGCAGCTATTTGACAATTCGTTGACAAGGAATGTCAACAAACCTCAGTGTTTCTGTCTGATGAGAAACCTCCATCAATGTCACTGAACAGCTACTTTATTCTTGGAATGTGATCATTATCCCTGACTCCACTGATGTATCAACACAATTTCCACTTTTATAAATAAGAACTTTTGGTGAATTTAACGAGAACAGAAAACTGCGGCTGATTTCATTTTGTCTACGGAAGATATAGTGGTTGTTTTTTTTTTCCTGTGGATTTAATGAGTAACGGCCTCTTTGCTGAAGAAATCAACAGACTCAGTTGGATATTTCTATGTTGTGGATCCCAAAAAGTATTTGTGGGAAAAAAAAAAAACCCATCATATTTACAGATTTACCAATGGAAGCAGACAATGTACAATTGTTCTTTTGTTTTTATCTTGCTGAGAGAGTAGGGGGGGGGGGCAATATAGGATTTTTATTTCCTTCAAACGAAGCCACTCTTTTGGAATATAGCAAAGCTATTTCTTTCCAAAATCTGCAGGAAATTTTAGAACTGACATTTATATTTTCTCCAGCAATGGTTTCCTTTGTCGTTTTCTGATATCTTTCTCTGCCTGTAAATGACATTTTTGAGAATATTGTCTTCCTCTCTGGAACATATGAAATATATTTAACTTACATTGTTGAGAACAATTTCTTTATTCTATATCTTTATCCTGCATACTAAGAATTCGAGGTCAGAACTGCATACTGAGAATTTAGGATTAGTTTTGCTTAGAGAATTGATCTGGGCAGAAACTAAAAGCACAGATCTTTCCAAAAGATTGTCACAGTGTGTAGAGAATGGATGTTTCAGGTTGGCTCAAATTATAAAAAACAAAAAAATCATTGATTTAAAGGTTCTTATGATTAACTTCTCCAATTAATGGTTTTGATTAGGGCCGCAGAAATTTCACATGAAACCAGAACAAATGTGTCATGCTAAAAAGAACCCCCAACAAACACTCACAACTAGATAATAATAACATTTACTCTTCAAACACCTCAACAAATGCCGTTCCACTCACCCAAACGTTTTCTTTTCTTTCAGTGTTTCTGTCTTGCCATTCATCTCCCATTTGTCTTTGTGTCTTCCTGTCTTTTTTAGTCTGCTATTCACTACCAAGGGGCCAGTTGCCAATCCACCAGCAACCTCCTCACCTAACAAATATCATCACAGACACACAGCACTTTGTATTATTGATAAGTTCTCTTCTAACCAATCCTGACCAGATCGATATTCCTCATTTCATGCCTCTTCCTTATATTAATTCATATTTTATCCTTTCTCATTCAATATTTGACAAAAACCTATGGATAGTCTGCAACCATATTCACTCGTTTTATCTTAGATATAAAAAAAAAAACAGGAACTAGTTTGCTATATATTTACATGTTATCCTGGCCACATGTTATAAGCTGGCAGAATTGGGAGCATGCCAGGCAAAATGCTAAGTGGCACTTTGTCTGCCCTTAAGTTCTGCATTCAAATTCCACTGAGGTTCACTTTGCCTTTCGTCCTTTCAGGGTCATTGAAATAAGTACCAGTCATACACTGAGGGGAGGGCTAATGACTTTCAGATCTTGTGCCAAAACTTCAAACCAATAAACTTACATATCCTCCTTATGCATTCTCACTCATCTTCTACATTGGTTATGTATTTATATTCCCATATTCCCATATTTGTGTTTCTTCATTTAAATGTAAATCACAGACACATGTAGACTCTGTTCATGTATGCGTGAATGCAGATTTTCTTGCAGGTGTGCACACCCATCATTATACAACATCACTACATGTAAGCATACATCTACAGGACCTTCCATAGAAACGCATCTGTATAATTGCAATTATTCCTTTCTTTCATATTTGTATAAGTTTCATACAAGCATTCATACACACACACCTCTCTCTCTCTTTCTCTCTCTCAAGGTTAGGCTGAAAAGTTCATAGGCTGACTATGAAGGATTGAAGCTAGAGCTGTGAAATCTTGCAGGTATTGAGTTGAACTCTTCTTATTAATAACTGTGTTGTTTCTTTCCAGGTAAACTGACATCTGATTGTTCAAAGAGCATTTTAAAAGTAACTAGTACAGACTTCATTCAAAAATCAACAGAATTTACCACCATGGTGTTATCAAGTACCTGCAGAAAAAAAGGGTTTAACAACCCCCAAGGACATTCATGCTGATACAGTGGCTACATTAGGGGCTGACACTTCATCAACAGTACAAAAGTGGGCAATGGAATTTAGGAGGCGAAGGGAGAGTCTTGAAGATGGCGCAAGGTCTAGACATCCTGCAACTGCCACCACTGAGGAAAAAAACATTGATCCACCACCTGCTAATGGATGACAGGTGATTGACTATAAATCAAATGGCCAATGTTATTAGCACATCCCATTAAGAGAGCATTCTGCACAATGAACTTGACATGGTGAAGGTTTCTGCTCAGTGGGTGCCACGTGTTTTGACACCTGATCAGAGTTGCACCTGGTTGATCACATCACAACAAAATCTGACATTGGTTGAGGAAGATCCAGCTGCTTTCCTTGAATATTTCCTAACCCAGAATGAGTGTTGGGTTAATTACTTTGAGTCAGAGACAAAGAGACAGTGCACACAGTGGAAACACCCAAAGAAGGCCAAAAATGTTTCAGCTGCACAGAAGGTGATGGCCTCAGTTTTTTTGCAATGCAAAAGACACTGTGTTTATTGGCGATCTTCAAAAGGGCCGCACTATCAATGGAGAGTAGTATGAGAGCTTGCTGGGCAGTTATGAAAAAGCTTTCATTAGGACAATGGTTCATCACACAAGTCCTTGGTTTCAAAGGCTGCTGTATGTGACTGTGGATTTGAACTGGTTGACCACCCTTCTTATTCTCCTGATTTGACCCCCATCTGATTATCATCTGTTCCTCAAGATAAAAAAAAACACTTGCCTGTGATGATGATGATGATGTCATGTCTGTTGTTGATGACGTTTTTGACCAACAGGGATTAAAGTTTCTTCACAAAGGGATCCAAGCACTGCAAAACCGATGGAAGAAGTGTGCAAACCACATTTGGTTACATTCCATGAGAGCATCTTGGTCAGCCTATGACCTTTTCAGTCAACCCTTGTGTGTGTGTGTGTGTGCGCACGTGTACACAACTGTCTAATTTAAGTAACAGTTTCAGAAGTGCTTTTCGGTTTCAATAAAATTATCCATAGATGTGTGCATGTGTGTGTGTGTGTGTGTGTGAATATATGTGTTGTGTGTGTGCCTGTATGCATGTAACTATATCTGTGACTGTGTATATTGCATATATGTGTGTGTAAATGCAAATATTGAGATAGAGGCAATAACTTCTGGCTGGAAAATGTCAAAGTAGTCCAGTCGTTAGCAGGTGTCTGAGTGGTGCAAAGGTGTCATCCATCAGGAGTTGAGCATCTTGTTTCAACATGAGGAGGTCTGATCAGGCGGGAACCTGGAATGTTTTCTCTTTGAAGAATCACTGTCCCTGATGTCTTCTGAATTCATCTGTTTGCAAGTTGCTATGGTGGCCCTATCAGAGGTGTGTTGGCCAGGGATGGACAAATCTCAACTGGTGGTTACACATACCACTGGTGTTGGCACTCTGATGGCTGGCATTGCCAGTGGCCATAGTAAATGCAGTGACCAACAGGCTGGTTCCAACAATGTTAAATTAAAAACCTGTCAATGAGTGTATTTCGTGGTTGAGGACTCAACATTCTCTGGGTGTCATTTTCTCAGTTGCAGAATAAGTTATGACTGCCATGAGGGAGACTCCTACACTCAGTTGTAATGGAGAGTATCCCCAACAGGAACACGTCGTTGGTCATGGGAGATTTCAATGCATCAACTGGAATTGACAGACTAGAATATGAGAGTGTTGTCAGCCACTTTGGATCTGATGTTAGAACTGAAAGTGTGTGAAACTCCTGGACTTCACGTTGCTGGCTCCTGCTACTATCATCCTGAGATGCATCACTGAACTTCTCAATATATTAGTGCTTTCCTGTAAAACGTCTGCCTCTTATACCAGTGCCCAGCTATCTACACTTCTATTTCCACTGAGCCCCATTCACTTGTGCTCATCCCATACCTTAAAGGTGGCACTTACACTTTGCAGCTCCTCCTAATCCTTCTCACTCACTCTTCTAAACGTGAGTAGCCACATGGTTCCTCTACACCAATTCTCTTAAACTGTAATCCTTCACCTCCCAGCATAAAGCCTCATCCCCACTCCCCACCTTAGAGGCTTGTAGTTCTTGCAAGCTGCAGGGTGACTTCACTGCTGGTGTCACATAAAAAAAGCAGCCAGTACACGCTGTAGAGTGGTTGGTATTATGAGGGGCATGTAGGCATAGCAACCATGCCAAAGGTGACACTGAAGCCCAATGTAGTCCTTGAACCCATCAGATCCTGTCAAACTGCTCAGCTCATGCCAGCATGGAACATAGATGATGATGATGATGAAGATGACAATGAGGCATTAGGACATCTGTATGATGAGATGCCCCTTCTTCAATGTGGACAGAGCTTATAGAAGAGGGAGAAGAATGATGAAAACATGGGGTGAAGTGGTAAATACTGATCTCATGAAGGGATGTCAAGGAATAGGGATGAATGGCAATATGTAGATCTTGAGGGATCTAAGTCCTGGAAGTACTGTCATCATCATCATCATCATCATCTAACATCCATGTTCCTTGCTGTGTGTGTATATATAGGTGTATAGGTGCAGGCATGGCTGTGTGGTAAGAAGATTTCTTCCCAACTACATGGTTCCAGGTTCAGTCCCACTGCATGACACCTTAGGTAACTGTTTTCCACTACAGCCTCAGGCTGACCAAAACCTTGTCAGTGGATTTGGTAGAAGCAAAGTCCATCACACACACACACATATGTATATGGGGGTGGGAGGTCTTTGAGTTAGTCCCTCACCACTGCTTGACAACCAGTGTTGGTGTTTACATCCCCATAACTAACCAGTTCGGCAAAAGTGACTGCTAGAATAAACACCAAGCTTTAAAAAAAGAACAAGTACAGGGATCAAGTCATGTGACTAAAACCCTTCAGCCCCTCTCAGTTATAGGGAACCTTGGTCTCCCAAGTTGCAGAGCAACTTCACTTGAGCTGGTGAAACATAGAAAGCACCGACCCACAATGTAAAATGGTTAGGAAGAACATGCAACTCGGGCAGACTGTGGAGGAGGATGCCTGGAAAGTAACAAAGGCTGTTGCAGTCTTTCTGGCTCAGGTTCTGAATGTGTCTCATCCTTACGAAACTACGTCCACACATTGAGAAATTCAACTAAGGACACTAATATCAAATTCATGCATTCACTAAAAGTCCAGTTCTGTAGAAACACAACAAATCGTATAGTGATGCTCCAGCATGGTCACAGCACAAGCACTGGCAGTAATAAAAGTATAGACAAACACACACACACATAATTCTGGTTCCCTTGACACAGTCAAATCATGATGGCAATAGTTATCTCCCCTGTTGATAATGGTCTAAGGGAGATAATTTCCCTGAACTGTATAATAAAAATTATAGGCAAGGACAGTAATGATGTTAAGGTATTCAAAAGATCAGAGCATCCGGGAAAACCCTCCAAAGGTACGAACAGGGAGGAAAGGGAAGGCGGAAGAGGCAGTAAACAGGGCTATCGGAAAACTAAGGCACGCAGATATAGTCGGAGCGACACAAGAAGCAAGAGCCGGCCTAGGGTCGCACAATTTCAGGCCATTTTGCAAGAGCAGTGTAAAAGAGATGAAAGAGGCAGTGGTATACAAAGTGAGAAAGGAGGAAGAAGAAAGGCAAAATGTACATTTGGCGCAATGTAGTCAAAAGGGACAGTGCCTGAGATGGGAGGAATATGTGATCAGCCGCAGAATATCATGGAAGGAACTTTGGGCTTGGGAACAAGCAAGAACATCCTTCCTGTTCAAGTCTACCTTCGACGTTCTACCCTCACCAGCGAACTTAGTCCGATGGAACATAAAAACAACCGATGAGTGTAGATGCGTAGAGAAAGCGACGGTCAGACATGTTCTGTCAAATTGCAGACTAGCACTAGAAAGATATACATGGCAGCATAATCAAGTCCTCGGCGTCATTAAGCACAGCACTCAAGAAGATCGGGAGGTACAATAGGGGAGAATACCCAAAAGTAGAAAAGCGCAGGAAAGTATACTTCCACAAGGCGGGAAAAGGTTATAAAACCAGGCCTACAAGTAAAGTATACGAGATAGACGAAAGATGGAAGGGAAACTGGGAGGTGGCCACGGACTTGGAAAGACAAGTAATATTTCCACTAATAAAAACAACAAAAAGACCGGATTTAGTCCTATGGGACAGAGACCGGAGAATAGGAATTTTACTAGAACTAACAGTACCTTGGGAAGAGAACATCGGCAATGCAGAGGAACGAAAGAAGAAATATGAAAAGCTAATCGAAGAATGCAGAGAACAGGGATGGAATATCAAATATTATCACCTGGCAGTGGGGGCTAGAGGCTTCATTGAAAAAAAAATGACAACGCTTTTCAAAAGAAGATTTGTTTTTTCTAGCCCCGAGTTGCGTAAACTAATAAGGAGAGTACAGGAGGCGGTCGTAAAAGCCAGCTTCTATATATGGCTGAAGCAGGAAGACCGAAAATGGCTTGAAAGTCATAAACACGCCGACGGGAAATAACATCATTAGGTGAGACAAGCTGACTGACAGGTGACAGTCGTTTAGAAAAAGCGCGGGCTAAAACTACGCGCCTTCACTAGTCAGTTAAGGTGAGACAGTGTCACGTGACAACTTGCTAGGACTGCCTGCTGGAGCCTAGCGGCAGGTATTTAAGGAGAAAATTTGACAAGACAGTCAGTCACCGGCTGACACTCGCTAACGATACATCGAAGAGGCCAGGGAACAGAAGAAAGAAGACATGCTCCCAACATCAGAGCTGAAGACACCTCCGAAAGGAAGGGGGACCCGCCACGTCAAAACGGTAGAGGAGTAAGGGCCGAGACCGGACGTGGTTCCTCCTGATGATGTCTTGAGCTAACTGGATCCTGTAAAGGAGCTGTTGTGGTAGCAGACCACGAAACACGGTTGTAATTCCTCCCCAAATTAGAGAGGAATCCATAGAAATGTTAAGGAAATTTAAAGCTTTACGTGATTCTCTTGCAATCGCTAACGATAAAATAATAATTGATAAATATATTGTATAGGTTGATAGATATATCCGACGTGGTTTGTTGGTGGAGGTTTCACGATTCTCACCACACTTTCTATTATATCTGATGCCAATGTATAAGACCTAATACATTAGATGGACGGCATCTGGCCTAGATTATTATATGTATAGATCTATCATTTTCAAAAGGTAGATTGGTTTTAGAAAACAGTCACAAAAAGCAGAAGTAAATCATTGATGGGGTACAGGATAAAACAAGAGAAACTGAGAACATTCCAGTCACTGTTGCACTATAAACAGCATGGAAGGAGAGGCAGGTGCAATGGGAGGAGGAGGAAGAGGAGAAAGACGAGGAGGAGAAGGAGGAGGAAGAGGAGAAAGAGGAGAAGGAGAAGGAAGAGGAGAAAGACGAGGAGGAGGTAGTTGGGAAAATATTGGATTGGTCAAGAGTCCGTTTGGTTTTCGTCTTCACTAAACTTCAAGCACCCTAATAAGTAGCTAACTGCAGTCTGTCACACTCATTAGGTACTCAACACTTGAAAGTAGTTCGATGCAAACTTGCAACGAGACTGTATTTTGTATGATAAAGATTACTCCGGAAATGAAGAACCAAAGCAAACTTAATCGACGTCTCGTGCTTTTTTCTATTTTTCAAAAACAAAGGCAAGAATGCGGTGAAAACCAGCAGGAAGACCTGCACTGTGTACTGATAGGATGCTGTTACGGAATATGTGTTAGAAATGGTCTTCAATATTTCGATTGGGAAATTTTTTTGGCTCAAGATGCACCTCGCTCTGGCTGGTCAACAGATTAACAGCAACAAAATGAAGGAGTCAGTTGACACAAATTCCCATTATGGGGCCAGGGTGATAGCAGATATTCTCAAAATACCCAAATCTAATGTAGAAAACCATCTGCATCAGCTTGGTTACGTCAGCAGACTCGATGTTTGGGTCCCACATCAATTGAATGAAGCTAAACTTGCCCAAAGGATTTCCATCTGTGATTCGCTGCAGAAACGTAATGAAAACGATCCTTTTTGAAGAGAATGGTAACAGGGGACGAAAATACTTTGTCTACAACAATGTGAAGCACAAACAATCATGGGAGACCTCTCCAAAGCAGGAGTTTATCCGAAGAAGATTATGCTTTCAATTCGATGGGGATTGGAAGGATGTTGTCTTCTACGAGCTTCTTCCCACAGACACGACCACAAATTCGGATCCGTATTGTGAACAATTGGACTAATTAAACGCAGCGATCCATCGGGAGCGTCCAGTACATACTAATCATTAGAGCATTGTCTTTCATCCCGATAATGCCGGACGCACCCTTCTTTGCCGGCGCAGCAGAAGTTACTGGGTCTTTCATATTGGCTTCACCCTACGACTTCAGGTTTTCAACTGTTTCAATCTCTTCACAGTTCATTGAATGCACAAATCTTCAACTCGGAAGAAGATATGAAAATTCGCCTGGAAGTGTTTTCGCCAGTAAAAACAGGAAACACTTTGCGCAGGGAATAATGGATTTGGCCACAAGATGGTAGAAGATACTGGAACTAAATGGTAATTATATCATTGACTGAAGAAATCCCTTGTCTTATTTTCGCTTAAACACCCGAATGGACTTTTGGACCAAGCCAATACGTCTCCAGTGGCAGAGGATAGTTTTGTGAAGATACTGTGGAGTAAAATAGAATCTGAAATAGTCTAAACAGATTCATATTTCACACAACAAAGAAATTCTGAGCAACCTGACATCTGTCACACGATGGGCTTCCACTAAAAATTATGAATAGAACTGCATAAAGTTATAACTATATTAGGAGTTACAGTTTCATTTTATAAATATACAGAATATACAAGAATTATGTCTATTTCGTATCATAAATTTACATCTCAAAACCTTTCAGGCTTCACACATACACAAGGAATTACATGATCATCACACACACACACACACTTTAGATAAGAATAAAAGAACATCACAATTTTCTTCCTCTCCTAAATGAACAGAACTAATCGACCATTCCTTCATTTACTTTTACGTCTGTTTTTCAATGCTAGCATGTGTTAGAGTATACCATACACGTTCGTTAGCTTCACCTCACGTATTTTGCTCAGTGGAGACGAGAGACAAATACAATTCGTAGCACATACACGCTTTACTCTCTTCCTTTTATTCTCCCTGTCCTGCAGTCAAATATCCATGGAATCTTCCTTACCGCAAGGCCTTACCAGTGCATCTCGTACACGTCTTTAGTGGTGGCCCTAATGGATTGTAATACTTACTATACAACAAAATTGAAAAATAGTCTCAACAACATACATTTGCGATGTTTTTGCTTTTTTTATTCTTCATCTTTCTTTATAAAAGTTAATCATATCAATGACGTCCTGACTCTTAATTATTGCTAATTAACAAACAGGTTTCCCAGACAATGAAGATACCAACAACATGAATAACCATTGCACCACAAACTGACCAGTTTTTGGTCAACTTCACAGAACTTCTGTTCCCGACAGAGGTGAGTTATACAATATGGCAGCAGACGATTGAAGGAGTCTTGACATGGGTAAAACAGAGCTATGGAGATCATATACAACTTCACATCATTCACTTGGTTATCTGATACCCTAAAACCACAAATAGGGTCTTAAGACAGAAAGTTCTTTTGTTTGGTTGGTTGGGTTTTTTTCAATTTGTTTAATGCTACAAAATTCATTCTGTTTAGGTTTTAAGTGCTTATTAAAAAAAAAGTCATTCTAGAAATGGTTCGTGGAACTCGACCGAATTCTTAAAATAAATGCTACCCTCCATAGTTACTTCCCTTGTATTTTTACTTGGAGCTGTGAACGTTGTCCCGTAAATTTGTTCAGATTCTATTCTAAATTACTAGTTAATTATTGTTGTCATATTCAAAAAGACAATAATCTAGATTAAACGATTAAATAAGCCATTAATTGGCATGTTAACTTTTGAAGTTAGCAGCCTTCATAAAATAGGTAAATATAGTCCAATAAATCGACAAATCTGAATAAACCTTTTTTTTTAAATCATTCTTGTAATTAAGAATTAATTAGCACTGCAACATGTTGATTATAATGAATAAGGCAGGTTTTGGGTTCTACAACATTCTTTGTTTGTTGTTTGTAAATCTTGGTTTTATATATGAAACAGAATTTTAAAAATTGAATCAATTTAACATCTTGGGGACTCTGCGACCAAATTCCATTGGTGTTAATAAAACAAAAGCTATAACATCCATTCACCTCATCCGCTCCGGCTCCACAATTGCTACAAAAACTACATCGTCATCTTTTATCAACTTTCATGGTGTATAGGTATTGTCAATTGAATTAACTCCAGTCCATTTGTTAATTATTCGATATCTTTCGGGGAGACGAAGAGTAAAAGTGACCGTTGTGAATTTTTTCACTAAGGACGGTCGACAGTCATGTGTTTTGTTTTATATCCTGTCGTTGACATCTCAACTGAAAATTCGTTTGTGCGCACGATTCAGATTAAACGTGTTTTTGGTTAATTGGGATGGGTCGTAAAACAGGAATTAGCACTAAATACACGCTTTACTGTCTTTATTCTAGTGATCTCTGTTCACGAGTTAAATGCCATAGGAACCCGCTTTGTTTTTTAATGAGGCAATAACAAGTGAACGAAAGACAAAGGTAATAGTTACCCACTTAAAACGTGTCATCATTATTTCAGAGAACGTGACTTATCAAGATTTCTAGATATGACCTTATCATTGTACGATGGAATATTCTAGAAACTGCGACCAACACATTTCTTTATCTTTCTCAGTCAACAAAATAACCATCCGTTATATTTTAAAATTGTTGGTTTAATTTCTTTCGGTCACTTTCTGCCCAAACCACTTTGCTCCAATCTTGAACGCCAGTCTTCTAGAATTCACTCTCTGCCAAAATAGATTTGGTTGGTTCTAAAACATGAACAGACGTTAAGAAATCTCAAGTTTTTTTGGGTTTTTTTTTTCAGAAATAAAAGCCATCGTTATCCTGATTCAAATATTATTGGCTATTTCTTTATAAAACCAATTAGTGTGAAATTTGAAAAATTGAGGAGAAGGGGAGGTTGAGGTGGGCATTTTAAATTTGGAAAAGGTGATTTTAAAGAAATTTCGAAAACGTTCAAAATTTTAAATTGTGGTGGGGATTTTTTTTTCTATATTCGTAGTCTCCAACATAGGAATACGAAAAATATTTTTCAAACAAATGCACTTTCCCAGGAGGGGTGCGATTCTGCATTAGCCCCCAAAATTTAAAGGAAGGAATTGATACAGCTGACCAATATAAGGCGACAAGCTGGCAGAATCGTTAACGCGCCAGACAAAATGCTTCGCAGCATTTCATCTGTCTTTACGTTCTGAGTTCAAATGCCACCAGAATCGACATTGCTTGTCATCCTTTGGGGAGCGATAAAATAACTACCAGTTGAAACACTGACTTGCCCCCTCCCCCTAAATTGCTGGCCTTGTCCCAAAATTAGAAATCATTTCACAAATACAGTCAACATTATATATATTGTATATCATTTATCAGCCCTCATTTTCCTACCATAAAAAGCAAACCAGACTTCGGCAGGATTTGAACTCAGAACATAAAAATTCGTTGCAAATAGGTACAAGGCCACGGATGTCTTGGGTTAGGGGTGATGTTACTTGTCTTTCTCAAGTGTTCTTAATGTTTGAGGTTAAAATATTTAGCACCAAATTAGCTCTGATCGAACAAACTTATGGTCAAAGATATTCCATAAGAAAACATCTGGTTTTCAGGAAAAGTGTATCTAAGGCTTTGTTAACCAACGTATTCTTCATTTCTTTTCCAAAACGGTCGAGTGTAATTTGAGGGAGATTTGACTGCTATTTCTAGCAAGTCTAGTGACCTTATAGAGGATCCTTCATTGAATACTTGTGTAAGGGAGGTCATTAAAAGCTGAAATTTCAAGGCAATCTAGATTATATATTCGGGGTATTATACCCGAATCTCTATTTATGGACAACGCAGGGGGGGGGGGGGTGCTCCTATTTATTTCATTAACATCGCTAATTAATAAATTATGTAGATCGGCTCCAACGGGATAATGATGCCACATACTTATCATATAAGAAGGATGACATTTTACAATTATTTTAAGTGCCACAAATAAAGGAAAATGGGTTTTAACCGGGAATCGAAACCGGACCGCGGCCTCGGTTCGCGACGACCTTCGATGTTATGGATGGATCTGAGACGGTTAAAGACATTTGCCTTTTTCTATATTGATTTCTACATTGATTTCTATATTGATAAAAGAGATGAGTAAATGCCGGTATATCTACCTGAGCAGTATCGGACATGAAACGGGTGAAAGGTCCCAAAAGAGGGAAACACTTTGAAATGCCGGACACACGTCAGCGCCATTTTGTGCTGTAAAGGGGACGTAACTCTTAACGACTTCAACCTGGCACAGAGTTAGCGTTCTTGTTGTATTCCCCAAACATTTTTGTGGTGCAGTGTCAATCACTAATATCTCCCCATTCCGTAAAAATATCCAATCGTTTCCTCCAAAAATCATTTGATTAATCTCTTGGTAATTTTGTTTCTTCTATTCTCGTGAGGGCCATTATACCAGAATCTGGCAAACCAAAAACTGGTCTTATTCTCTTCAATCATATTTTCTCTTCCAGCCTGTTTTCTTATTCTAGCTTATCGAAAATCTTCTTGCCTGTCATCATCGTTCATATTTTGCCCTCTTTCTTAATTAACAATTTTCAATCTTCCTCATTACCTCTAACTTTGTTCTCTGTCAAACGGCTCACACACACACACTCTCTCTCTCTCTCTCTCTCTCTCTCTTACTCTTACCATTCCCTTTCCACGGACTTTTTACACCCTAGGAATGTATCATTACTACTTTTAAAAGACATTGGTTGTCATATTTTCCTACAATGAGAGAATCCATTATCATCATCTTTTTAACTGCACCAAAGAGATCATCACTAATTGTGAATCCCTTTGCATTTGTAGTAATTATAGGAAGTTGGGGCTAATTGTGCCTTTATTCCCGATTACAGATGGTGGGAATATGACATTGCTTCCTTGATATGAACCCTGACTATTTCTAGTTTTGTTGAAAGATGTAATTCCATCACCTCATTGGAAGAGGTTTCCAAAGTTTATGTTCCTGGTGTCAATACACGTTTAAGATGGGCGTGGGATAAGTTTTCCGGTTGTTGAAGTCTGTATGTGGCAAGGGAAAAACAAATGAAGATGGCTTCATCTGAACATAAGTAAGTGTCATTGGAAGAAAAAGAATTGTAAATGCACAGAAGGAATAGCATGAGTGACATGAACAAGCCAGAAGGTTACATCAGGATTGAGGCATTGAATCAGAGAATGCTCATTAGAGCACACTGCAATGGTACATCCCAACAGGGGATTGCCAACCCAAGATATGAAGCAAAGGACGAATATCACTGAAGGTCAGCAAGGCAAGTAAGTTCTTGTACCAAGCACAGTGACAGGCTTTGTTGATGTCCAATACAATGACCTTGCTTCTGACACCAATGTCGATGGCAACTACGATGATATCGAGATGTCAAGTAGAATGATGTTTCAAGTACGATAGAACAGCCTTCCCAATACATGTTCGATAGGTGAACCTATCTACTAGCTTTAATGAAATAAAAAAAGATTTAATCAAAATGTAAAACAGACTGAATCCATTATGTCAGATGAAAAGAGGGGACAGTTACAGCTGAGCTGCCAATTCAAGGATGAATGGAAGAAAGTGATGTTATTTGTAGTTGAAAACCATTTTTCATTTTCCATTTGTCACTCTTTATATTACTGCCTTGTAAATCCTATTGCAAAATATTCCAGAGCTATGAAGACAGCCTTTTTACACTTCAATTTGGCAATAAATTATCTGTTATTCCCCTCCCCTTCTTTAAATTTAATTATATTTACAGCTCATAAGATAATACAGAGTTTTTTTTCATCATGTCAAGATATAAAGAATGTACGAGGGACGTTCAATAAGTAATGCTTCTGACCCTCTTGTAGTTGTTGCATGTGCAATCATTTATATCTCTATAGAGTAAGTGGCAAATTACAGCTCTGAATTAATTGTGGTTTCTGATTTACAGGTGTTTGAACCAAGTCAAGTGTGAAATGGAGCCTGTTGAGTGTCGAGCAGTGATCCGGTTTTTGTATTTGAAAGGACACACACCACGGGAGACTTTTGATGAAATGAAAGTAACTTATGGTGATGATGCCCCATCATATGACCTTGTAAAACGCTGGCATCGTGAATTCAAACATGGTCGGAACTCTGTGGAAACAGCTCCCAGATCTGGTCGCCCCTTCTGCCATTGATGAGGCATCTGTCCGTCAAGTTGAGGCTGCCATTTTGGAAGATCAACGCATAATTATTTGCCAAATAGCCCATGAGGTCAAGATTAGTACCGGGTCTGTGGAAACTATCATTCATGACCATTTGCATATGCAAAAGGTGTCTGCCAGATGGATTCCCAGGTTGCTCACGCCTTTCCAGAAGCAAGAACGCGTTGAGTGCTCGAGGGTGAATTTGGAGATGGGCCAAGAAGATCAGTCAAAATTTTTCAAAAGACTGATTACACAGGATGAAACCTGGGTCCATCACGATGATCCAGAGACCAAATCCCAGTCAATGCAGTGGAAGCACCGTGACTCACCCCCTCCAAAGAAGGCAAGGGTGCAGCCCTCCGCTGGCAATGTCATGCTCACAGTCTTCTGGGACCAGGACGGAGTAGTGATGACAGATTTCCTGGCAAAGGGTACCACAATTGCCAGGAGCCTATTATTCTTCACTTTTGAGGAAATTAAGAGAAGTTATCAAAATCAAGAGGCGGGGCAAGATCAGCAAAGGCATCCTCCTCCTGCAGGACAACGCTCCAGTCCACAACTCGCTTGTCGCCAGATCAGAAGCATAGGCGTATGGCTATGAACTCCTCCCCATCCCCCCTACTTTCCTGACCTTGCACCCTCTGATTTTCACCTCTTCCCAGCCATGAAGTTGTTTTTGGAAGGAAAGCGTTTCCCAGATGATGCAGCCTTGATTTCTGAAGTCACGTTGAGGTTGGAGGACCAAGCTGGGTTTTTCTACAAAAACGGTCTCCAGAGTCGCATCAAACGATGGGAGAAATGCGTAACTCTGGGTGGTTCCTATGTAGAAAAAGACTAATAACTGTGCCAAGTTTCGTTGCTCTACTGCTATGGGAAGTGGGTTAGGGGCATTACTTATTGAACACCCCTCGTAAATATTGAGAGACATCCAAACTCAGAGGTAACCAAAGATGCTGAACAGAAAACTAATAACAGTAAAGAAATAGTCAATATAGAATCCCTCATAACTTCTACTTCCATTATGTTATTGATACCATAATAAAAAAAAATAAATAAAACAATAGCTTTAAAATCCTAGTATATTTTTTTTTTTTTTGTGGTTGTTATATCACAGTGAATGGAAGGAAAGGTTTATGGTCCTGGCCAAGAAAAACCCCAGCAAACTCCTAACCCAAGAATATCAAGGAAGGTACCCTAAAAGAGCTACTACACCTCACAAGTCTTATGCTTCCACGTAACCTCGCTGCTCGGATCAAACTAAGTACGCATCCCAGAACGATGGACATTTCTAATGCTGTAAATTCAACAAGAAACCTATCAGAGCAACCAGTAGTTTTCCGGTTCAGATCCTCAGCCGTTCCAGTAAAAAAGCTTGGATACGATACCAGTTGTTGCTGGAGAAATTCTCACTGTAGTTTACATCCGAGACTAAAGATTGCTGCCCAGGGATGGGGAGAGTGGGTGGGGAGCTGTTCGGTCTTTTGCCACTGCACAGTCCAACCCTGTCTGCCGTGATGGAAAACTGGTTGTATCCAAACCACATTTAATGCTGAGGGAATTGGTCAGTGCTAAGATGAGAGGATAATGGCAGGAGTCAGAGAATGTTTTCTGTAGACTCTTCTTCAATGGTATTTGGGTTACTCAGAGATCTTCAATCCTGGCCTGAGGGAATAATCAGGGAAAATCGAATGTGGCCATTCTTGTAGATTTTGCAGTCAAGTAGCAACAAGAACATTCTTATCGGTTGATAAGATTTTAAACTCTATGACACAAACTAATTAACTGACCGTAAATAATAATAAATTAGTGAAAACTCATTTACATAAATAGTTGTTTTTTTTTATATTCCTTTATAGCTTAAAGGATTTGATATAACTCTGATAAAATTATTTTATTTTTGTTTTTGTTTTACTTTTCATCAAATAAGTTATTTATCAGTAAATAATGAAATATTCAATGAATTCTTAAAATGATAGCTTGCCACCATTTGTATAAAAAGACAAAAATGTCATTTTTTCGTGGAGATAACAGAAAAGTTACCAAAATTTTGATGCGAGTTATCTCCCATGTCCTGTAAAATATCTGAAAGTTGATTTATACTTCTAGATTCTAATTAATATTAGTTAAAATATAGGTTATAATTAATATTATTTAAAATATAGGGCGGCGGCTTAGCTGGCAAAATGGTTAGCATGCCGACCAAAATGCTTTCTGCCGAGGTCGACTTTGCCTTTCATTTTTTCGGGGTCAGTAAAATAAGTACCAGTTGAACACTGGGGCCGATATGCAATCGACTTGCCCGTTCCCCGAAATTGCTGGCCTTGTACCAAATTTTGAAAGCAACAGTAGCAGTGATCACCATATTCTTGATACATTGCGTGGGTCCCCAACAGAATTTCTGAACACGAATTCAAAATGTTCAATCAACCAAACTCAGTGAATTCATGAATAAGTGGTTGAATATCCCGAAGGCACATGCAGGGGAGATCGGGTCTAGTTGTTACACGGGTAAGTTGTTACAAGCCGATTGTTTCCAACTTCAAGAAATAGTTGGCACTCGGGTCTCTACCTCGTGAAGTCCAACTCCATAGCATCATGTCTGCACATGTGTATTGCACTGGCGAGCTGTCACCAGGAAAGCTATGGCTCAAAAAAAAACGATTTTTTACTCCAAAGCACAAGTGGTGTTACTTGAAGTAGTCTGTGGCTCATTAGGAAGTGTTGGAAGTTGCCTTCGATACATTAAGGTGAATCCTGGATGCCATGCATTGCTAGTACTGTGTACGAGATAATCCCCAGAAATCCATGGTCGGGGCTAATAGTTACAGTGTATCAACTTACCCCTTCTATTTCAGTTTAACACACCATACCTAGAAATTACAAAAGGAAGACAACAAGGGTGCCAGAAAAGTTGTGGATGAAAAGAAATCATTACGGGATGTTGCCAAAGATTTCTAGGTAGGTTTCAGACTCATTAGATATGAAGTTACTGGTATCCCTTACACTAACCTTTTAAGACATTAACAGAACGTCAGCTGTACCAAAAAATAAACCTCCAGCTTCTTTATGTTTTCAGGTGAATTTCATGACGCTTCAGAGATACTGCAAGAAAATAGGGACAGAGGCGAAAATAGCCAGTATTGGATATGCATCTCCGCGTACAGTTTTTACCAAGGAGCAAGAAGACTTGCTTTTGATCTACATCCTTAAAGCTACTAAAAATTACCATGGTCTGATCCCTTCTGACATTTGAAGCCTTGCTTTTAACTATGCGAAGGCCAATGAAATCAAGTGTCCAGATCCCTGGTCTGCCAATGAATTCGCTGGAGTTGACTGGTTCTCAAAGTTTATGAAGCGGAATTCCAACTTCTCCGTCCGAACCCCATAAGCCACAAGTTTTAATTGAACTAACGTGGACTAACGATAATCTGACAGTGGTGCTTGACCGCTACAAGTTTGAGGGCCATGTCATCTACAACTGTGATGAGAATTGTGGCAGAGAAAGGAGTGAAACAAGTAGGAGCGATGACTTCCGCTGAGAGGGGGAACCTGGTGACAGTCTGCCTTGCAGTAAATGCCAGCGGTTATGCAACACCACCAACGCTAGTGTTCTCGAGAGTCCACTTCCGTGAATACTTCATTGCAAATGGGCCAACAGGTTGCTGTGGATCAGCAAATCCAAGTGGATGGATGAAGGAGGCAGATTTTCTTAAATTTCTGGAACACTTCGAGAAGCATACTCTTTGCAGCAAAGAATATCCTGTCCTCATGTTACTTGACAGCCACAACTCCCCTATCTCGTTGGCTATCATTGATTTCTGCCAAGACAATGTTATTGTTCTGCTATCATTCCTCCACACTGCTCACATTAGCTACAGCCACTCGATCGGAGTGTCTATGGTCCTCTTAAGAAGTATATGAATAGGGCGTGTGATGGATGGATGAAATCGCACCCAGGTAAAACGATAGCCATTTACGACATCCCTGCGATCTTGAAGTAAGCCCTTCCACATGTGTGCACACCAGTCAACATCCAGAAAGGATTTCAAATGAGTGGCATCTGGCCCTTTAACAGGGATCTCTTCGGTTATGACAAACTCTTTCCAATTTATGTCACGGACCGCCTTGCTCCAAAACAAGCTGAAGATCAGTCTGACATGCAGCCAGACAACCAGTCAGACGTTCAACCAGGCGACCAGGTCAATGAACAGCAAGACGGTCCGACAGATCAACCTACACCAGACCCAAGTTTTCATGCTGGTGTTGTTACAAGTCCAGAGATTTTGCGCCCATTAAAGAAGCCTTCTCCTCAGGAAGACAGGTCGAGATCATGGAAGTGGCAAGAGGTGCCAAACAGCCATTCTAACCCTAACCCCCGTAAAACAGCGCATTGTGGAGGAAATAAACGAACGGAAATCTAAACCAAAGAAGGCAACTGGTACAGAAAAGGCAACAAAAGGGAAGAGAAAGTCAACTAAAACAGGTAAAGGCAAAGGGAAGCTGTCTCGCAGCAAGCAAGTCGCCAATTGGAAATGCTGTGTCTGCTCAGATTGGTATTCCAACTCCCTTCCAGGTGAGGAATGGGTGCAATGCATGATCTGTAAAGACTGGGCACACACTGACTGTACCGATGGAGGACAGGACTTTCTGTGTGATCTGTGTGGTGAGAAGTTAATGGAGGACGATTCCGACTAGATGCTAAATGTAACAATGGGGAAATTGGCTGACGGGAATTCTCAGTATCACAGTGAGGATATGAGGTGGTTCAAAGCACAGTTAATTAATTAAAATGATACTTCCTGGAATCAAGAAGCAGGAAACATATTAGTTTTAAACTTTGTTGTTAACATAATTCCAAGTTATCAACAGTTGTAACAAAGTACCCCAGTAAGTGCCACAATGTACCCGGCACTCGGGGGAAATTGTTACAGCTGATACCACCTCATCATTAGAAGCTGTCTAATTAATGTTATGTAATTTCTGTTTTTTGCTGGTGATAACAATAAATGGTAGTTGGTAGTTTGTCCATCGATGCGACAAAGACCATCTAGTCATCCTGGGGTGGGAGTGAACTTGTTTTGTGAGTCCACAGATGGCTAGTGAGGCCAATCTGCGCCTGAAAGGGTCTTTGACAGTGTGGATAGGGAATAGTAGCGCCTGCTACAGGGTTGTTAGCTCTGTTCTTCCTGGCTTGTCTGCGGTCTTCTGCAGCAGTAATCCTATTGGTCTCGCATGTGTTGGCACCCTTGAGGACAGCTGATCGCCACCCTTCTCTGCTCCCAAGTGTCAGGGTCTATGTTGAAGGCTTTCAGTGAGGCTTTCAGTGTGTCCTTAAAGCGCTTCTTCTGGCCGCCGTGTGAGCGCTTTCCCTTTTGCAGCTCGCCAAAGAACAATCTTTTTGGTAATCGATCGTCTGACATGTGAGCACGTATCTCGCATAACAATAAATAAAGATGTTTTACTAATTAAATCTAAAAAGAAACTTCAGATGTGTTCATTTATGTGGGTGCCTAGGCAAAGAAAAAACCAAATGAAAATATGTAACAACTAGACCCGTGTAATTTTCAGGCGAAATCAGCCAGGCACACTTTCACAAGGTTGGCCCTTTGATAGGCTTCCATACAGTTTTCTTTGAGCCAATTTACCTCTCACAATAAATGGATTGCCTCGAGGCTTTAGAAAATGATATTTTTTAAAAATTTAACTCCAGGGATTAGAACACAGGACCTTGTTATTGTAAAACAAGCTTCTTAACAATCCAGTCATATTCCATCCTACATCATATGAATGCATCTCTCTCTCTCTATCTTATCTCTCCCTCCCACCCTCTATCTCTCCCTCTCTTTCTCCCTCCTTCTCTCTCTAGCTGTGTGTTAAGAAGTTTGATTTCCAACCAATATTTAGAGATGACAAACATGAAATAAAGATTTGATTTGAAGACAAATTTTCAATTCACAAGAAACTGTTCCTCTTGAATAGTTGGTGCTGGACAAAACATGGAGAGTGGGTGGGAGGAGGGATTCTAGAAGATTGAAATTCTGGGGAAGAAGGACTGGTTGTAGTGATTAATGTGAGGCTTCGAGCAACAAGACTTGAATTTGTTGGATGAAAGGAAGTGAGAGAAGTGAATGAGGTGGGCCTGGGTGGAATTAATACAAAATCAAATAAGTTCCACGGTGCAGAGATCAGCAGAAAAGACAGAGAGGAGACAGCATATTTGTGCCCCAGGGGCTGGGGCTGGTCACAAGTGAGATCTGCCATGTTTGCACATGTAGCAGTAACATCACTCCCACATTTAATGTTTATACTTCCAAACAGAAGACTAAATCATTGTGTTTTTATTACTGAAGTGGTAAAGTGCGATCATATCATTAGCATCAGCTGAAGTTAAAAGGGATGGGAAAGCAGATGAACCACCAAATCAATGTAATTGCTGCTGCTGCTGCTGCTGCTGCTGCTGCTGCTGGAGGAAATAGTAATAATATTACAATGTTAATAAACATTGGATTTCAATGACTGGTTCCAAATCCCTTGCTTAGAACACTCCTACTTATAATTAATTTTTTTCACTGTATTTTGACTTTACTTTCTAAGATTCAAAGAGATTCAAAGCAAATTGCATTAATAGCTTCTCCTAACAGCCCTTACAGCCAAACTTGTTGGTTTTCCATTGAAAAGAAAGTCTTGTCACATTTCAAGAAAGCAACAAATGCTTATTTGTTCTTAATTGATTATATTTAATCAAAATAATATTTCCTCTAAATTTCCAATCTAAATCTTTTTCTTATTCTTGAATCTGAGCAGCGCATAGCAACCAACCCTGACAGTAAGTTGTTCTGGAAATACGTACGTTCAAAGCAGAGACCTCACTCTCCAGTTGGTCCTTTTCACAATCCCCACACAAGGCAAATCCCTGACAATCCCAAAAGATGCGTAGAACTCATTGCTGGATGCTATGAATGGCATTTTTACTGTTGAAAACTAAAACGTACCATCTCTACCACCTCTGACACCAAATTCTATAACAGCTTTGGAATTTACACCTGCAATACTGCGACGTCACCTTAAGAATAAATGCAACTATGCCACCTTGGTCTTGATAGTGTTATGTACCTGCTTCTCTATCTTGCTCGAGACATTGACTTCTTGGAAGCTATTCAGAGACATGCAACCAAGCGAATATCCTCCATCAGGCATCAACCGTACCCCGAATGCCTTGCTTTCCTGGGTATAGATACATTGAAGCTCCGACGTCTGGCAACTGACTTGTTAAACATCCACAAAATTATTTACCACCGTGCCAACAACCACCTTGAGCTCCATGTGTCTAACACACGTGGCCATACCCACAAAGTCAGAAAACAGCTCCCATGACTTTTGGAATCATTTTTTCACCTTCCGAGTTGCACGGAACATACGACCTGCATCAGTTGTTGGCTGCTGAAACATTGCATCCTTTAAAACCTCCAAGCTTCCTGAAATTCGTCAACACTACACCTGATATCCCCCCCCCCCAGCCTCCATATGCACGCATACATGTACATCATGGCTCATACACTGTTCACTTTCATGACTTTTGTACATAAATCTATGGACTGTACATACACCTTTGATGAATTGTAGTGCACCTGAGCACAACACACAATAATTTCATTATCATTTTTAAAACAGAATGCCTTCTAATCTGTGCTGCCTTATATCCGATGCCACAGAACACCACTCATGCTGCATGTTCCATTGTCAATCAATCATAATTGAAGTGCCTTGGAGGGGAACTTTCTAAGTGCAATCCTATGCTTATTCATGACCGAAGGGGTCTTTTGTATATGTATATCTATGTGCATACACAAATATGTGTGAGAGGACAAAGTTAAAACATGGGAGGATTGAAATTACTGTGGGGCAGTGGAGGGAAAACAGTCTTGGCAGTTGGCAAGTCAGAACTGGTTTTGGTTGAAAAACCTTTAAATTACTCTGTATTACTGAAATACTGCCAAAAACTTGAAAAAGTTCTGCTAGATATTAATTCCAATGCAGGAATTGATAAGAAGACCAATCTTTTTTAAGATGGTGCACCATGGCTATTTTATATATTAGTAGGGTATATATGACATGAGATCACTACTGTATATATATATATATATATATATATATCACTATTGTATATACATATATATATATATATATATATATATAATGGTTGTATACTGTCAATCTAACAAGAACGTGACAGTAGGGGGTACACCACCATTATATAGCCCTAGGAGGCATCGAACGCCTCCTGACAGCTTCGACACATTTTATCCTGTGTCCTTATATATAAGGACACAGGATAAAATATGTCGAAGCTGTCAGGAGGCGTTCAATGCCTCCTAGGGCTATATAATGGTGGTGTACCCCCTACTGTCACGTTCTTGTTAGATTGACAGTATACAACCATTATATCGCTCCACCACCGTACACCTCTCTACAAGAGATTTAGAAACTCAATATTTCTTATTATATATATATATATATATATATATATATATATAAGTTAGGTTTATGGAATATGACATGCAAAGTCTATATATATGTTGGGTATATACAATATTCCAAACAATACATGTAATTCTCAACTATTTTTCAAAATTATGACCCTCTTCGATTCCCATTTTATCCTACTGGACCCCTTTGACCATTCCATGTTTTAAAAAAGCCTATTATTTTGTTTCTTTTTATAATTAAATTTTATTGGGAATTGGATTCAAAATTGTTAAAATATTTTGTTTATTGCAGAAATATAACCAAATTATTTCACCCTTAACAACAAAATCTTAAATGAACCGCAAGGGTCATGAGGACCCCAGTTGAGGACCACTGATGCAGATAGATAAATGATGGGTTTATTTTCCACAAAATCCTAAAATATCCTTTTTATATCAAGTGGAATTGTACAAATTAAGGATTAAATGTCTTTCGGTGTCTTCTCACATCTTTCCATGATGTGTGTGTCTGCATCTCCTCTTAAGTCACAGTCACATGACATAAGAGGTGACGCAAAGTTTTTAGTATGTCACACAGATGTGATATGAGAGGTGACACAAGCTTCCAAATGTGTCACAGAGCTGTGACATTAGAAGTGGCACAGGGTTCTCAATATGCCATCCAACTGTAACATTTAAGCTAAAAAGGGACAAAATCTTTGGAAAGACACTAAGGGTTCTTTAGTCTTAAATGTGTGTAGGGATAGAATACCTGTGTATGTGTGTGTGTGTGTGTTTGTGAGTATGTATATGAATGCATATGTGTTTACTTGCGTATCTGTGCACTGAGGGGTGGGGAGAGCAATCTCTTTGTGTGTTTGGTGTTTGTGTAAAAAGAGAACCCTTTTTGTCTTTCCATTAAATACCAGCTGTCCCTTTACACAGACAACATTTCACTTTACACTAACATAGAAATACTATTATCTTATTTGTGTGAAGTATTATATATACAGAGAGTGTGTGTGTGTGTGTGTGTGTGTGTGTGTTGTGTGTGTGTGTGTGTGTGTGAATACCAGTTAGTGCTGACGACATGTTAGAGTCAATGTATGTACATGGTTGCACTGACAGTAGTGTGTGTGTTTGTGTGTGTTAAACTTAATTCACCCCCACTCGCCCCCCCCCCCTTTAAAACCCCCACCTGGAATATGGCTGCATTTACTGGAGTCTGTTATGTGGAAAGTATTTGAACCAGATTTCTGGTTTGAGAATGACCTCCTCCCTCCCAGCCAGCTGTGTTTGAGGCCCTGAAAAAGGGTCAAGGACATTGCCCTTCATCCTTTGACCAAGTGATTAAATAAAACATAAATAGGGTGCTGTGTATGTGTGTGTGTGTGTGAACATTTTTCGCATTGTTTGTGTTTGCATGTAATCCCAGCTCTGAGAAAGTAAAACCTGCTTAAAAACTTCCCAGTTGTAACCTTGAGCTAAAAACTTGGTTGGATGACTCTCAAATATTGGGTTACTTCTTAATAAACATATTTCTATTGACATCAAATAATATTTCACTCTGGGTTTTCATGCCCTAAAAAACATTTTATTTCTTTGTCTCTGTCAGATTCAGGCTGTTTGTAAATGGTACTTCCATAAATACAATGCATAATATCAATAAATATTGGCTGAAGAGACAAAGTCTTCGGTTATTGGTCGGTCGAAAGATCAAAATCTGAAGTTATTGACTCCATTGATCACTGTCTATCAATGGACTGGAGTTTGACCAAATAAACCAATCTGTAGATCTTAACTAGAGACGTATACTTAGTAGATGTGGAGTGAATCAACGCAAACAGTGAATATTAATGAGAGAGAGAGAGAGAGAGAGAGAGTGTTGTTGGCTTATTAGTTGCAGTTTGTCTGCAGACGTTGATAACACAAATGTCTACGATGTTTACAATCATATTTCGTTAATGACATCTCTAAGATTAATTAACCAGAGATACTGTTTGAATGAAAAACAAGAGTGAAGCTAGTGTTAAAATAATTAATTGAGTCAACATTAAAAATACAATTAGAAATGATTATTTTGTGAGAAAAAGACAATATTAACTCAATCTTTCATATTGCTTGAATCATTTCAAATAATATGAGAAATAACTCTAGATATGGTTACTGCTGAATTAACACAAATTTCTTTATATTTACCAAAATAATGATGTGAGACTCTATTAACTCATTATATAATATTGTTTGTGTTTAGACATAAATATCTAACGTATTCTTTAAAAGATAAATCCCTATTTCTAAGAAGACAATGGAGTGTGTGCTTTGCTAAAGAGGTTTAGTAACACTGAAACATGCCCCAAGTTGTTTCTCTTGCCACAATTATAAAAATAGTCACTGAGTTAATTATTGTTTTGTCCTTATTTCATTGTTATTTCCAATTAGAGTTTTGATACTCACAACATTAATTATGTTAACATTAAGATAACCATCAGTCATAGCACCTGTTGATAATAAAGACCTCAGCCTGTTGGTTAGGTTGATACAATATGAAGGAATTGATTAGTTGAATGTTGTCTGAAGATGCTGAAGAGATTAACTGGACATTGAAAGATATCCATAATACCTAAATAATCCTAAGACAGAAATTTGGTTAATGGACAAAAAAGAAGAATAAGAAATGATTCTCTTTGTAACTTGTCAGATTGCAAAAATATGGACAGCATTTACATTGTTGGAGCTTATGGACAACAGGGTCGTATTCAGCTATGAAATTAATGTGTGTGTATGCATGTAGATATGCATATATGCGTAAGTGTGAGAGTATGTCCAAAGGTATGAGTATTTTTAATTGGCCTTTTAATAGGAATATTTAAATACTGAAGCCAAGGTGATTCCATCCAGCCCCTCATCTTCTTTCCTTTGCAAATATTGGGTTTTCTATTCCAGGTGAATTCCCTTATATTGTCAGTGATATAAAGCTTCTTACAGTATGACAATGGGATGGAAGAATGGAAGAGAACAGGAATATTGGCAGACAAATGATGAATCTCTTTGACAGATGAAACAGTACAAGAACAGGTCACAACATGGAACATACAAACAGGCTGCTATTTGAATATATTTTCCCTGGTTATAAGTTCTACATAGTCAAACAGTTTTAATGTGCCAAACTTGTTCACCTTACTTGCAGACAATACACGACACACAAATGATAAACAAATATAAACTCAATACTTGAAAAGGATTTCATTCCAGTTTCAAAAAGCAGTTCATAATGGGTTCTAATCATTTCCAAGGTCAAATTTTTTATGCTGCTTGGGTCAAATGTGTGAAAAACTTGTAGGAAAAGGTTTGAAATGACAACAGCTTCAGTCTAAGAGTGAGCAGCTTCTTTGCTTTTGTATTGTGACCTGTTAATGGGGTTGTAGGTAGACTTAGCTTGTTGCTGCTATTGTAGTTGTTATTGCTGTTGTCATTCTCATACCAAGTTGTGGCAGCAGGTGGCTGCTTTGTTGCCAAATCTATTGTGTTCTATTTTAAGAGCAATTCCTCTCAGACCCTGTAAAGAGAGCAGCCAAAGGCTGTGATGCCCTGCAAACCCTATTCCCATTAATTACTTGCAATGTGCTTCTGACTAATGACTGACAAGGACTCCCCCTTCTCCTCACTCAAACTCTTAATGCTTTCTTGGCACCATGAATCAGCCAATCAGTGTCAGTCATCCAAATATCTGCAACTTTCTTGATGGGTTCAACCCCGAGAAAAGATTCTGTGAGAAATGTCTAAATCAGGAAGGAGACTTTTTTGAGAGACAAGAAACAGTGAAGTGCATTAGAAATGGGATTGATAATTATATTTAATTATATAATAATTTATCATAATTAATAATAATTTATCATAATAATTAATTGTTTTGTAAACAGTTAGTCATATGTCTCAGTGATTATTTTCAACTTTAACTTTCAGCTTTTAGTGTGTGTGTGTGTGTGTGTTGTGTGTGTGTGTGGTGTGTGTGTGTGTACATCACTATTTACACACATGCATACACAAAATATTCTTATATCTGTTGTATTTACGTTATATGTGCCCATATATTTGGTATTTGGAAGAGCATCCAGCTGTAGAAACCGTGCCAAAAGAGAAAATGGAGTCTGCCTTACCAGTAGCTCCTGCCAAATGGTCCGACCCATGCCATCATGAAAAATGGATGTTAAATGATGAGGAAGTGTTTGTGTCTGTGTGTCCAATAAACTTGATCTTGGTGATTAGTTTCCAAGAGTTATGTAATGTGATGCTAAAGTGCCGGTCACAATTCTAGTTTTGGCAAAGAGTTTAAAAAGAACCTTAATTTATATGTAGACATTTACTATATGTCTAGATATTTGTAATGAATTTATCCTGAATTCTTGTAGTTGTTAAGTCTATAACATTTACAACTGGTTGTCCTTTAGAGTTCCAAAACACTTTTGACCCAATTCTCATAACAGAATATGTTAAAAGGCTGCAGAAAATGTGCCAAACATGGAAGCATTGTCTCGAGTTGTAAGGCCTAAATATCACCATGGCAAAGACTAATGTGTTAGCTACACTGCAATGCCATATGGAGGTGACCTTTCTTGGTGTGTAGGAACGTAACACTGAGTCATTTGTTGGGTAAGCATTAGTTATATAAAAATTGCAGTGGAATCTCTGAGATGCAGACAGAGAAGCAAGATTTCAATGTGCAAAAGATGGACTGAATTTGTCACAGACTGCACAGTATTGAGACAAGGACATTAAATAAAGATGTCTTTTTTTTTCTTCTTTTTTTTCTTTTTTTTTTTGATGGAGGGGTTAACTCTTAGACAGCAAAAAAGTTAGGGTTTGAAAGTGCTTTCAAGGCCTCCAAGACCTGTTGGAGAGAAAAGAAAAAGAGAAAGGTGTACTCAAACTAGGGACCAGGCTTGAATCCCTGCAGCAGAGGGGACTCCACTGCTAAAAAGACCCAAGAATGAGATTGCAGTGTTAATTCAGGAAATGGAGAAAGTCCACTGTACAAAAGAAATTTGAATGTTTTGGATTTGTAATTTTGTTTGGATACATAAAGGAGTGGATTTAGGGAGCTAAATAGGTGAAGTGAGAAAGCATTAAAGGGATCAGATAAAGTCTAGAGGAGAGGTAAGTGTTTGTATATAGATGTGCGATGTGTGTGGAGTGAAGGGTCCTCAAAGAAGTGGAAGATGTGGGAAGGCAAGGAGTAAGATTTGATCTGAAGGAAGTTGGTCTCATAGAGGAGAGGATGAAAGTCTAAGAGAACTGGTGGTTGACGGCTGGGCTGGTTCTACCACAGGCTCATCCGACTGATGGCAGCTGAGTGAAGTAGATTTAAAATAATGAAACACACACACACACACACATATACATGCACACATACATATATATGTAGACACATACACAAAGCCTGTGACGTGATTGCTTCACCAACCCAGGTCATAGTTCTCCAAAAACAGATTACAGCAGGAAAGATCAATTATTGATTTATTGATCTGCTGTTAGATGGAGGAGTGGATAGGTTTGTGTATAGGGGTTGGGGTGGATTTGGTGAGATGAAGGTTGGAGAGGAGAGACAAGCTGGGTACTTTTGTAGTTAAAGCTCAGTTTTTTTTTGTTAAATATTTTGATGTTTGTCTTGTTGTTGTAGCTGCTGCTGCTGCCTTTGATTCTTGTTGTTGCTATTGTTATTGTACTGACTACGAAATCACCCTTCAAAATACAAACACCCATCCTCCATAACAACCCAACAGTCATCGCTACCACCATTCACTAATCACCAATGCCCCCATCATCATCATCATCATCATCACCATAACAACTGTCATCAATGTTATCATCACTGCTACTGCCCCACCACCACCACCACCACCACCACCACCATCATCACCACCATCACCATCACCACCATCATCATCCTCATCATCATCATGTCACTGCCACACAACAAAATAGAAAATAAAAAAGACCTAAAATGGTGCTTCTCTTCTATTCATGTGATTAAAATAAAATGTTTGTGTTGTTGCCAAATCATACATTTGAAGTGATTGCTCTAGGAGTGAGTGATACAGAAGGAAAAATAGGAAGTGGTGATGTTCATGCCTTTTCTTAAGAAAATAATGACATAAATGAATCCAATTTATCTGAGAAGTGGAACTAAATCACAGAATTGGTTCAGCAGGAACCGAATTCCATACAAAAGAATCAGCCAAAGGATCTCCACACAACCAGGATTTTTTAGGGAGCAGGGAAAAGAGGAGAGGAGAGGCTGGGGCCATGGCTTTTTCTGACCCTCCCAGGATTTCTTAGGGGGCAGAGAAAGGAGAAGAGGAGAGGCTGGGCCAATGGCTTTTTCTGACCCTCCCAGGATTTCTTAGGGGGCAGGGAAAGGAGAAGAGGAGAGGTTGGGCCCATGGCCTTTTCTGACCCTCCTACACTGATGAAATCAATACAATTGATGGTCTTATTGAACAAGTAAAGGTGACAGCTATGGTGGAAACATTGTAAAGGGGAAAGGGCATGTGTATATGTAGTCGTGGAGTCGATTCATTTGGCTAAAAAATTCTTGAAGGCAGTGCTGCCCCAACATGGCCACAGTCTAATGACTGAAACACAATTAAAAGATAAAAGCGAGACGTTATATACTGTTGTAGCATTGTAATGTTGTCTCCAGTCAATTTAACTTTGGCTCCCATCCATCTTTATATTGAATGGGTGTCAAAATTACCCTGTTTTGAACATTTGAAATAAACTGCTACATTCAAGTGCAGCTGACTTGTAGCAGTAGCAGCAGCAGTAGCAGCAGCAGCAGCAGCTCTTTCAACAATGGACTTTCTGTGTGGCTGAATCAGTCAACAGATCTCAAATTACATCTTGAAATCTTTAAAAAACGAGGAAGGATACATTAGATGATGTAATCCAACATATCCTATGTTTAAAAAGAAAAGATGGTAAAGAAATGTGGTGGTCACAAGTAGAATGGCTTTGATCAACTCAGGGCTAAACAAGATCAACAGTTTTAATGTGGCTTCTGGGACACTTCTTCAGGTTGTACAATATTTTTGTAGATTGATTCTGCCGAGGTCAACTTTTCTTTTCATTCTTTTGGGGTCTATAAATTAAGTACCAGTTGCATACTAGGGTCCATCGACCCTCCTCCTCCAAAATTTCAGGCCTTGTGTCTAGAGTAGGAAAGAATACGAGGGACGTTCAATAAGTAATGCCCCTGACCCACTTGCAGTTGTTTGATCTAGCTGAAATTATTATTTATATCTCTATAGATTAAGTGGCAAATTACAGCTCTGAACTAATTGTGGTTTCTGATTTACAGGTGTTTGAAAGGTGTTTGAACTGAGTCAAGTGTGAAATGGAGCCTGTTGAGTGTCAAGCAGTGATCTGGTTTTTGTATTTGAAAGGACGCACACCACGGGAGACTTTTAATGAAATGAAAGTAACTTATGGTGATGATGCCCCATCATATGACCTTGTAAAACGCTGGCATCGTGAATGCAAACATGGTCGGAACTCTGTGGAAACAGCTCCCAGATCTGGTCGCCTCCCTTCTGCCATTGATGAGGCATCTGTCCGTTAAGTTGAGGCAGCCATTTTGGAAGATCGACGCATAACTATTTGCCAAATAGCCCATAAGGTCAAGATTATTACCGGGTCTGTGGAAACTATCATTCATGACCATTTGCATATGCAAAAGGTGTCTGCCAGATGGATTCCCAGGTTGCTCACACCTTTCCAGAAGCAAGAACGCGTCATGTGCTCGAGGATGAATTTGGAGATGTGCCAAGAAGATGAGTTAAAATTTTTCAAAAGACTGATTACACAGAATGAAACCTGGGTCCATCACTATGATCCAGAGACCAAAGCCCAGTCAATGCAGTGGAAGCACTGTGACTCACCTCCTCCAAAGAAGGCAAGGGTGCAGCCCTCTGCTGGCAAGGTCATGCTCACAGTCTTCTGGGACCAGGACGGAGTAGTGATGACAGATTTCCTGGCAAAGGGTACCACAATTACAGGAGCCTATTATGCTTCACTTTTGAGGAAATTAAGAGAAGCTATCAAAATCAAGAGGTGGGGTAAGATCAGCAAAGGCATCCTCCTCCTCCAGGACAACGCTCCGGTCCACAACTCGTGTGTTGCCAGATCAGAAGCACAGGCGTGCGGCTATGAACTCCTCCCCCATCCCCCTACTCTCCTGACCTTGCACCCTCTGATTTTCATCTCTTCCCAACCATGAAGTTGTTCTTGAAAGGAAAGCGTTTCCCAGATGATGCAGCCTTGATTTCTGAAGTCACGTCGTGGTTGGAGGACCAAGCTGGGGTCTTCTACAAAAACGGTCTCCAGAGCTGCATCAAACGATGGGAGAAATGCGTAACTCTGGGTGGTTCCTATGTAGAAAAAGACTAATAACTGTGCCAAGTTTCGTTGCTCTACTGCTATGGGAAGTGGTCAGGGGCATTACTTATTGAACACCCCTCGTATTTTTGTAGGTTTCTGTGGCTTTCGTAAAATGTTTAGAAAATTAAGAACAGAGAGAAAAAGTTGTTAAGAAATTCTACAAGAGGGATTGCACAGAGATATGAGGTGGTGGTGGTGGTGGCGTGGTGGTGGTGGTGGTGGTGGTGGTGGTGGTGGTGGAGGCGATGGTGGTCTGTAATTGAAAAATGATTGAGAAACATTGAATTGTTGGTTTCTCTTTCAATCTTTTGATTGTTGACAAACATTTCAACCTGGTTATTCAGCTTATCTTATGATCCATTGGTGACCATCACCACTGATCACCATCACCGTTATTGTCTTTAAGTCAACAAAGCAGATCTACATGATGGCTTGACTTTCTTGAGATAGCAGTTAAATCTCCTTCAGCTCCCATTCTATTATTAGGTCGTCAAGAATGAAATTTGTAGTAAGGTCCATGGTAAACTTTGACAGCTGCTCATTTTGCACCATTATTATATTTTGACAATCTTTATTTTTTGCTAGAAAGCTGACACATCTATTTCTTTATTCTAACTCGAAGTATTTATAAATCGTTTTTGCTATTTTTGTTTAGAGATGGATAAGTCGGAAATTCGTACGGTTTTGAAATATGAGTTCTTTCTTGGAAATACAGCATCACAAACAGCTCTGAATATTAATGGAGTATTTCGTTCTAATGTTATTACACAGTAGACAGTATCAAATTGGTTTGCAAAATTTCGTTCTGGTAACTTTGACCACACAAATGGGCAACGCGGTCGACCAGAAACAAAGGTGGATAATGACGAAC
>NC_043005.1:1642651-1657651 GCF_006345805.1 Octopus sinensis | reverse complement strand
TGGCGGAGAGAAACATATGCATTCATGGAGAAGAACGATATTTTCCCCATTGAACAAAAAGGGTGCCGCCGAGGCTCTTACGGATGCAAAGATCAACTGCTAATCAATCGTATGATCCTTGAGAACTGTCACAACAAGCGCAGAAATCTCAGCACCGCATGGATTGACTATAAAAAGGCCTTCGACAGTATACCGCATCCATGGATCTTGAGATCGCTGGACATCTTTAAAATTTCCCCTGTGATTTCAAACTTCCTGAAGCACAATATGTCGTTGTGGAATACGAATCTCCAATTATACCACTCTAATGGAGTACTTGCCTCAGAAAATATAAACATCAACTGTGGAATTTTTCAAGGTGACTCACTTTCACCTTTAATATTCTGCATAGCCCTAATACCCCTTACAAGTGAATTAAACAGAACAGGGTATGGGTATAAAATTGCCAATAAAAAAATAAGCCATCTATTTTATATGGATGACTTAAAACTTTATGGTAAAGACAATAATGAACTTGAAGGCCTATTGCGCACCATGAAAGCATTCAGCGATGACATCGGGATGGAGTTTGGACTTGAGAAGTGTGCCAAGGCCACTTTCCAGAAAGGGAAAGTGAAGACCACAAATTCAGTCGTGTTAGATGTTGACACAGTCATAAGAGAGCTTGAGCAAGAACAGACATACAAATATTTAGGGATAAATGAAGGCTCTGGTATTCAGCATGCAAGCATGAAAGAGAAAATCAGGAAGGAATGTTATAGGAGAGTTCGTGCAGTCCTGAAATCTGAACTAAATGCACGTAACAAGGTGTTAGCTATAAATTCCTTAGCAGTTCCAGTTGTTACTTATAGCTACAATGTGTTGAACTGGAATATGAGTGAAGTAAAGAATATAGATAGAAAAATACGCAAGCTGCTGAGTTGTAATAGGATGCACCACCCAAAGGCAGACGTAGATCGCCTTTACCTTCCCAGAGCCCAAGGAGGTCGAGGCCTGATCCAATTTGAACTAGCTTACAAAACAACCACAATTGGACTGGCCAAATATCTCGAAATATCGAATGACTGGATGCTAAAGCTCGTGGAAAATCACGAGAGATGAAAGAAGCTTCATTCTATCATCAAGGAAAGCAAAAAATTTGCTATTGATCTCGTGCAGGATACCCAAACTGAACAACCCGAGGGAAGTACGGCAACTATTGTTGCAAAGAAGGTGAAAATGATGGCAATGAAAAAAGCGCACGAGCAATTGGCTGATAGGTGGGAGGAGAACCTCTGCACGGCAAATATGTGACCCGCAGCAAACAAGCTGATGTTGACCAGAAGCAAACCCATCAGTGGCTGCGGAGCGCAGGCTAAAAGCAGAGAGCGAAGGTTTCATCCTGGCTGCTCAAGACCAAAGCCTATTAACCCGGAACTACCAGGCCAATGTGATGAAAAATGGAGCAGACCCAAAATGCCGATTCTGCAACGACATGATTGAAACAGTGGACCACCTAATCTCTGGATGTAAAGTTTTAGCACCAGTGGAGTATAAATTAAGACATGACAGAGTTGGCCAATATCTCCACTGGCTAATAAGTCGGCATTACAATATCAAAACTGCCGACAAGTGGTATAATCACCACCCTGAGGCTGTAACTGAAGGAGAAAATGTAACCATTCTGTGGGACTTTCCAGTACATACAGACCGAACCATCAAGGCCAATAAACCAGATATTGTTGTGAAAGACCAAAACAATAAAGTTTGCTTATTGATCGACATGAGCATCCCCTGTGATCATAATATCTCAGCGAAAGAGTTTGACAAGCTCAGAAAATATAAAGACCTACTCATTGAAATTGAGAAAATGTGACATCTCAAGGCGGTTACAATACCAGTGATCGTAGGAGCACTAGGAATGATCAAGAAGGGAACCGAAAATTATATGAGAATGATCCCTGGCTTACCATCCCTGCAAGAAGTGCAAAAGATTGTCTTAACTGGTACATCACACGTATTGAGAAGAGCATTGTCGATGTGAGAACTGTTGCTGCTCATGTATTTTAATTTAACTTAAAAAAAAAAAAAAATGAACGAACTACTGAGTTTGGTTTAATGGCCTACCAATATACACTATGAGTTTCTTTGCCCTAGGAGTCGGGAAGACACTCGGCAAGAAATGGAAGAAAATTTGAAAGAAGAAAAAAAAAAGTAATAATAATAATAATAATAATAATAATAATAATAATAATAATAATAATAATAATAATAATAATAATAAGAAGAAGAAGAAGAAGAAGAAGAAGAAGAAGAAGAAGAAGAAGAAGAAAACATCATACTCAGTAACAAAACAGGCAAAGGAATATCTAAGTGAATTCCGAATACAACCAATTTCGGAATTAGAGATTGACATACAAGAAACAAGCACAGAAAAAGCTAAGCACATGAAAACACGTGCCAAAACTGCGGCCTTAGATATTCTGAATGATAAATGGCAAGAAAAACCTCTCTATGGCAAATACCCAAAGAGAGCGAATAATGCAGATGTTGACAAAGCCCTGACCCATCAATGGCTAATGGCCTCTGGCTTAAAATCTGAAACAGAAGGGTTTATCATAGCAGCTCAAGATCAATCCCTACCAACAAGAAACTACCGGGCCAACATATTAAAGAACGGCAGTAGCCCAACATGTCGTGTATGTCAACAACAAAATGAAACCATTGATCATGTTGTCTCCAAGTGCAGTCTTCTAGCGCCTACAGAGTATCTCAACAGGCATGATGGAGCTGCACAATATATTCACTGGGTAATCTGCAAAAACCTGGATTTGCCCCATGAAAAAAACTGATGGGAACACAAACCACCTCCAGTGCTTCAAAATGACCACATCTCACTCCTCTGGAACTTCACCATTCAAACTGACGGAAAGATAGATGCAAATAGGCCAGGCATCATATTGAAAGACTTCAGACAAAGAACATGCCTCCTCATTGATATGACAATCCCAATCGATATAAACGTAACTGTCAAGACCTACCATGAACTGAGCAAATATAAAGATCTTGAAATAGAAATCAGCAAAATGTGGAACCTGAAAACTAAAACAATACCTGTTGTCATAGGTGCCCTGGGAATGATAGCGAAAGGGGCTGATTGCTACCTAACTCAGATACCCAAACCCCAAAATGGCAGAAATTCAAAAGATAGTGCTCATGGGAACTGCTCATATCCTACGCAAAATACTTTCTATGTAATCTCAAGGTTTAAAACAAACATAATTTTTTTTTTTTAGATATCCACTAGTACAACACCAAAAGAAAAAAAACAACCAAATATATGGCACACTAGGCATAACAACAACGTGAACTTCCAACCTGTTGTCTCTTGAGGTCTCTGGGTGAGACTTGGAGCCAACTTGTACAAATATAAAGCAAAAGTCAAACATAGAATAATAATAATAATAATAATAATAATAATAATAATAATAATAATAATAATAATAATAATTATTATTATTATTATTATTATTATTATTATTATATTATTATTATTATGCCAAGCAAAATAGATGATGATAATGGTGTGAACAGGACTGGAACCAATGGTGAAGGTGTCACATGTGGCAGTTGCCCCTCTGTGCAGCAGGGTGGGCCTGGTCATAATCCAGCAACTGTTAACCATGCTACAAGACATAAGTGGAGTAAACAGGTAAACATGATGGTTATGGATTGTTACTATTGGAGCAGCCCAGTGGACCAACATGGATAAAAAAGATTGGCGCAAGCGTGAAGGTAGAACACCTACAAGAATCAGCATTGCTTGGAACTGCAAGAATTCTTTGCAGGATTCTTGAAGCCTGACCAGTAAACAAATGTCACCTTAGTCTGCTGGCTGTGGACAGCTGACACTCTCCATCATACCCAGCAAAATAGGCTGAGAGTTTATGTCATATAATAATACTAATAATAATAATAATAATAATAATAATAATAGTCAAAGAGATAAAATTTAGGACAGTCATGGGAGAGTTGAAACAGCGTATCATAGCCGTTGCAGGTTAGCTTTCCAGATAACAGAAAAGAATAGATCAGTATCAACAGAATAGATTATTTGAGAGAGACCAGAGGAGAAAGTACTGGAGATGGTGAATGAGAAGCGACCAGATTTAAGATTAACTAGTACTTTAATGAGTAAAGTGTTATGGAAAATGCTGAATTGGGAGGGCCCAGAAGTAGATTTAGTTCAAGGGTACTAGCTAAAGAAATTTATTAGTTCACATGGGAGGCTGAGGGATCGACTTCAGGATTGTCTTAATGGAGGAATAATACCAGATTTGATGACTTGAGGGAGGGCAATACTCATTATGAAAGACAAAAGCAAGGGTAATACAGCCAGTAATTATAGCCCAATCACTTTCTTACCATTAGGGTGGAAGCTGTTAGCAAGATTGCTTTCAGAAAGCATTTACAAGCATCTTGACAGCCAGAATTCACTGCCAGAAGTGCAAAAAGGTTGCCAGAAGGTTAAAGGAATGCAAATCTTTTAGGGACTCAATTCACAAGTAAAAGCATGACTTCAAGCAACCACGAAATCCACAGAAGAAATATCCCTTGCAGTTGCAGTGTTGGTCCAGACTTTCATCGAAACTCAGAAGTCAACCAGATATTTATTGTAAAATCAAGAGCCACAAAACCAAGATGAATCTAACAAAAGAAAGGATTAAAAAAACCTGTGGCTATCAACTACAGCTATTACCCCAATGCCCAACCACACACCATTTCTCTCATTAACTCACAAACTCAACTTTATAATAATGCCAAATGTACAAAATATTTCAAATTGAACATAAGTATCATATCTTAGAGATCTCGCACAGCAAGAGAGACCTTGCACAGCGAGAAAAGACAATATGTGTAGCACTAAGCGAAACGCGCCTGACCCCAGACATATTGGATGTGGAAGTACATATGGGAGGTTATGTACCACTCAGAACTGACCAAAGAATATGGAAACAAGGAGAAATAGCAATTTTCATCCAAGAAGACCCGGCAACAAATTTTCACCCTCTCTGACTCCAACACTAATAATGCACACGATCAACCTCAATTTTATCCTCAGTATTACCCACTGTCTTCCTGATGCAGCCATGGAGATCAAAGATGCTTTGTTGTTCATAAGCCAAGCCACAAATGAGGCCAGCCAACTGACCAATGAAGTTTTAGGAGAGGATTTTAGTTTTCCTAATCTCAGCTGGCCTGAGGGTTTATGTCCAACCTGAAATTATACAACTGAACGGGAGAGATATGAATGTCTTTTTTGATACTCTAAAAGACTTCTTCATACAACAAATCATTATCCGTCAAACTAGAGGGGTAAAACATACTCAACCGAGTCTTTACAGACTTCACTCACAATACAGACTTCACTCACAATACAGACTTCACTCACAATGTTCAGATCATTCCCACAGCTATTTCCAACCACAACATTATACAATTACCTGGTTCAAAGGGTTCAAAGAGGGCAACAGTCACAAATAGCATCAAATGTGACTCCCTCTACATGAACTTGAATTTCAGGAAGGCCAAGTGGAATGAAATTGAAACTGAAATCCTTGAAGCAAATTGGCAATCTCAATGTTAATGAGGGAATGAAGTTACTGTGTGAAAAGTTGATTAGGATCTGTTGAAAGCATGCCCCATATAAACACACCTATTCCCACAAGCACTTGATTCTGTGAGATAGACGGATACCAATGTGTAACAGACCCCCCCCCCCAAAAAAAACAACAACTAAAAAACAAAAACTCTCTCAGCAAATTGAGAAAAGAAAAAAAGAACATCAAGTAGGACCTAAAACTATTTCATAAAAAATAAACTTCGTTAAGAAAACAACAAGCAGTGTAAAATATAGAATTTATTTCTAAATCCTATTTCCCTTTTGCCAAACAAAAATCAGCTACGCATAACCAGATTGGCTCTTAATGGATCAACATGGAACATATATTAAGAATTATATTGATATACACACCAACACACACACACATATACATATATTGCTATTATGTTAAACTATTGTATGTCCAAATTTGGCCAAATGCATTTTTTTTTCAATATTTAATTTTTCTTGCAATAGCTGGTTCTTTTGGCCAAACTATCGTATCTCCAGCTGTTTCAGATGAAAATTGTCAAAGTGTAGTACACTGGTTTAGCATTTTTGAAGAGTGTAATAAGATCCACGTGCAACATCATCATCGTCCGCTTTCCATGCTAGCATGGGATGGACCAATGACTGAGGACTGGCAAACCAGATGGCTGCACCAGGCTTCAATCCTGATCTGGCAGAGTTTCTACAGCTGGATGCCCTTCCTAACGCCAACCACTCCGTGAGTGTAGTGGGTGCTTTTACGTGCCAGTCAGGCGGTACTGGTAATGACCACGCTCGAATCTTTTACACATGCCACCAGCAGAGGTGCCAATAAGGCGATACTGATAACAATCACGCTCGAATGGTGTCTTTTACATGCCACTGGCACAGAAGCCAGATAGCCACTCTGGCAACGATCACGCTCGGATGGTGCTCTTAATATCCTACTAGCACGGGGCTCGAGTGCCAGTAAGGCAACGCTGGTAATGATCATGCTCGAATGGTGCCTTTTATGTGCCACCGGCATGGAAGCTGGTTAGCCGCTCTGTCAACGATCACGCTCGTATGGTGCTCTTTGCACCCAGCTAGCATGGATATCAGTCATCAAATTTGATTTTAATTTCACTTGCCTAAACAGGTCTTCGCAAGCAGAGTTTAGTGTCCAAAGAAGGAAAAGGTACACATAAGTGGGCTTGTTACACCCTTGGCATAGGCCACGAGATTATGGTCTCACTTGGCTTACTGGGTCTTCTCACGCACGGCATATTTCCAAAAGTCTTGGTTACTAGTCATTTCCTTGGTGAGGCCTAAAGTTCGAAGGTCGTGCATCACTACCTCATCCCAGGCCTTCCTGAGTCTACCTCTTCTACAGTTTCCCTCAACCGCTAGGGTGTGATGCTTTTTCACACAGTTATCCTCATCCATTCTCACCACATGACCATACCAGCACAGTCATCTCTTTTGCACACCACATCTGATGCTTCTTCGGTCCAACATTTCTCTCAAGGTACCTACACGCTGTCGAGTATGCACATTGACATTACATATCCATCGGAGCATACTGGCTTCATTCCTTGTGAGCTTATGCATGTCCTCAGCAGTCACAGCCCATATGTCACTGCCATGTAGCATGGCTGTTTGTACACAAGCGTCATACAGTCTACCTTTTACTCTGAGCGAGAGGCCCTTTGTCGCCAGCAGAGGTAAGAGCTCTTTGATTTTTGCCCAAGCTATTCTTATTCTAGCAGCTACACTTTCAGCGCACCCTTCCCCGCTACTGACTTGGTCACCTTGGTAATGGAAGCTATCAACTACTTCTAGTTTTCCTCCCTGGAATGTGGCGGAAGTTGTTCTCTGCGCATTTTCAGTGTTTATTGCTCCTGAGCATCTGCCGCATACAAAAACTATCTTCCCAGTTAGCATTCCTTTGAACAGTTTTGCAAAGATATTTTTGCCTGAAAATATCATACATTCATGGAGTTACGATTTTATGCACCCAACAAAGTATTATCGTTAAGCTGAAACTGTTGATAACGTAAAAGGAAATGGAATGGCGAAACTATTTTTTCGTTTTCTGAAAAAGCAATGTTTTGTACTTATGACACTTTTGCTTAATAGCAACGATATAAAGATATGTGCGTTCATATTCCTATATGCACACACACACATTTACACATATGCATATACTTATGCATACACACATATTTACATGGAAATAAACACAAAACGTATGATAAAACTCAATAATTAAAACAAGATATAATTAAAAGAAATGAAGCATGAAAGATATTCTGGAAAGGTATTCTGGTTATATATTCCACAACCCTGTTTACTTAACCGTTCTTCATATTGTATTTAAGTGTAACCAAATGCACCATTAAGCATTTATTGAAACACCTGGTGTTGAAAAACACCAACTTCTTAAGAGCATTCTCTTTTAACTTCTGTATAATGTCTTAATTTTAATTTTTCTTGTAATCTATCTTTTGCATGCTGTTTATTTTCTGAACCTAATAGTTTTTGTGTCAATCTGATATTTTGAGAGAGTCTGGAGCACTAAAGATGCATAAGTTTCTCTATTAGCTATTTGCAAAAAAGGTGAATCATAGTTCATCTTTGTTCTTTTTATGTCCTTCATTATTTTCCTGGAGAAGGATTTCATTGTTATTCAGAAGAAATTGTTCCTCTTCACCTGATTTCTTTTGTTTTGTGTCCTTTTTTTGTGATTTTTTTCTTTTTTTCCCTTCATTTCATCAGTTAACATTTTTCTGTCATTGTTTGATGAAAGTGTGGCACTGTTAGAGGATAGAGCATTGCTCATCTATTTGTCATCCTGGGTCTAAAGGTATTTCCTCTTGACATGGAAAGACTATCAACCAGGCTGGTTCAAGAATGTATGCAAAACACAGACATTCTTCAGTCTGCTCTCCATTAATCTTTTGCTCAACGGTGGAACAGCTGTTGTTATGAGATGATAGATTTGATTCTCAACTCGAGTGCCACATGAGGATTGCCTCCATCATCTTCCTCATGATAGTTGAAGCCATCCTACATGTGACAACAATTGTCCCATGTGTTATAAATTCAGAACACTTTCAGCCTTCTGCACACATCTTAAATAGACCTGGCTGACAGCCATTCCATGCCCACCACCTTTATCCCATGCTGATCCCTGGTAGCATGGTTGGCTAAGAATTTCTGGAAATTATCAACAATCGTTGATGCAAAAGTCCTCCAGAATAGGTTATTTGGTTTATCTTTGTCACGGCCCAGACTCTTCTTGGGAACAGCATCACTCATGCCCACCATTCTTGTCCGCCAGCCACATTACTTCTGTGAACAAGTGAGACATTCTTGATGCCAGGTTTTGACAATTAACAACAACAACAACGATTTCTAGCAGGATATTAACAACAGTAGCAACATTTTCAATAATATTTATATAAAAAGAAGTGGGGGGGGGCACAGATGAAAGGCCAGGCATTTTGCAAGAGAACATAATTGATTGGATCATCGTTAGTTCTTGTTATTTATTATTTATTTGACCAATTCACGAAGGATAAAAAGCAAAGTTGACCTTAGTGAGATTTGAACTCATAACCTAGAGATGTGAAACTGAGTATTACAATTCTTGTCTGTCTTGACCGGTGCTATACCAGATTTTGTAATCATTACATTTAGATAACAATTACAATATTAATGACAATTACTTCTTATATTGTACAGAATTATAAATTTGTGGGGCAAATGTGAAACAAATTGAATTACCCAAATATATTACTGGTACTTTCACTAACAATCCCAGAAAAATGAAAGGCAAAGTCAACTTTGTCAATAATTTGCAGGAACCACAGATTAGATGCAATTACTTCCTATTGTCAGTAATTAAAGTCGTTAAACAAATGAAAGGCATTTGTGTGTCACTCCAACACAATAAGTTGTCCAGCTAAGTAATGTGTTTAACCCTGAGACAAGTAACAGTGTCCTGTAGCAGGACTCGAGCCTCTGGCTTAGACAGCAACAAATGTAATTCATTATTCATTACTCTGGGCTCTTTAACAAATCACTAAACAGAAACAAATAAATGCTAAAATAAAATAAAATAAACTCTTAATAATGAAGATTACATCCCTTCCAATTAAGTTAAGTGCTTCCCATAGCTAATTACTAATTAAATATAGTTTGATCAGTAATTACTTACAAATTAAACTTCTGTTGTTATATTTTTTCCTTCAAAGAAATGTGTGACCTTCCTTTTGAACTCAGAACATTTTCACCTCCAAAATTCTAATTTTTTTTTCTCTTTTCTAAATTTCTTTCTAATTCTTTTAAAGAATATTTTCTCTTCTTTCTTTAAATTATATTTCTAGAATGTCTTAAACTATTCATTATTCACTAATGGCAATCTTTTATAATTAGCCTTTATTATTAGCATTCATTAGCATTCATTAGCATTATCATTCTGCCTCTTTACATTCTGAGTTCAGTTCCAACCAGAGCCAACTCCAGATTTCACCCCTCTGAGGTCTATAAAAGAGAGGACCAAACAATTCCAGGATTGAATAATTCCTTTCACTGAAAGTTGCCAGCCAACACCAGTTATTAGCATTAATATAAACACTTACTCAAAAACACACACACATACACACATACATACACACATACATACATACATACATACATGCATACATACATACATACATACACACATACATACATGCATACATACATACATATATACATACAAACATACATACATGCATACATACATGCATACATACATACATACATACATACATACATACATACATAGAGACATACATACATGCATACATACATACATACATACATACATACATACATACATAGAGACATACATACATACATGCATACATGCATACATACATACATACATACATACATACATACATACATACATACATGCATACATGCATACATACATACATACATACATACATACATACACACATACATACATACATACACACATACATACATGCATACATACATACATACATACATACATACAACATACATACATACATACATCATACATGCATACATGCATACATACATACTACATACATACATACATACATACTACATACATACATACACACATACATACATACATACATACATACATACATGCATACATGCATACATACATACATACATACATACATACATACATACATAGAGACATACATACATACATGCATACATGCATACATACATACATACATACATACATACATACATACATACATACATACATACATACATACATACATACATACATACATACATACAGACAGACAGACAGACATTAGGTTGTTAAACAAATGAAAGACATTTCTGTCACTCCAACACAAGAAATTGTCCAGCTAAGTAATGTGTTTAACCCTGAGACAAGTAACAGTGTCCTGTAGCACCCCCCTCTTGTCCATCATTGTCCTCCAGGCAATAATAGACAAATTCAAGACAGGTTGTCCCTGGGAGCTCCTCTATGCTGATGGCCTTGTCCTCATGGCCAAATCACTACCTGAAATAGAGAAGAAATTTCAGGCATGGAGGCAAAGTCTTGAATCAAAGGACTTTAGAGCTAATCTAGCAAAAACCAAAGTCTTAGTAAGTAGGAGAGCAGAAAAATCACAAATACCTTAAGGTAGATTGCCCTTCTCAATTTGTAGGACAGGCATTGGTAGAAACTCCATAAGATATACCTGATGCAAGCTATGCACACACAAGAGGTGCAGCAATATTAGAGGAAGGTTAACTGGGAAAATAGTTTTTGTGTGTGGCAGATGCACAGAGGCAATAAACACTGAAGATGTACAGAAAATAAACCCCATCAACTGCCAGGTGGGTAAGCTAGAGGTAGGTGATAGCTTCCATTACCTAGGTGACCAAGTTAGTAGCAGAGGTGGATGCTCTGAGAGCATAACTGTAAGAATAAGAATAAGCTGAGCAAAGTTCAGAGAGATCTTACCTTTGTTGGTAACAAAAGGCTTCTCCCTCAGAGTGAAAGGCAGACTGTATGATGCCTGTGTGTAAACAGCTATGCTAAACAGCAGTGAAACATGGGCTGTGACTGCTAAAGACTTGTGTAGGCTTGATAGAAGTGAAGCTAGCATGCTTCACTGGATGTGCAATGTCAGTGTAAGCATCTTGAGAGAAAAGATTGGCATAAGCAGAATCAGGTGTGGTGTGCAAGAGAGACAACTGCACTAGTATAATCAGGTGATGCATATGGACGAGGACAGCTGTGTAAAGAAGTGCCAATCTCTAACTGTGGAGGGAACCTGTGGTAGAGATAGACCCAGGAAGACATGGGATGAGGTAGTCAAGCATGATCTTCGAACTTTGAGCCTCACAGAGGCAATGACTGGTGACCAAGGTCTTTGGCAATGTACCGTGCTTGAGAAGACCCATCAAGACAAGTGAAATCGTAGTCGTGGCCAATGCCAGTGTCAGGTAACTGGCACATGTGCCAGTGGCACGTAAAGAGCACCTTTTTGACATTGGGCCTCACAGAAACGAGTGTTGGGCCTCATGGAGGCAATGACAAATGACCAAAACCTTTGGCCTTATGTCGTGCTTGAGAGGAAGACCCATCAAGCCAAGTGAAATCACAGTCATGACTAATTACTGGTGTCACGCAAATGACGCATGTGCTGGTGGCACATAAAGCACTCATTACACTCTTGGAGTGGAATGAGTGTAAGGAAGGGTGTCCAGCCATAGAAACCATGCCAAATCAGACTGGAGTCTGGTACAGCCTTCCAGCATGCCAGCCATGGTCAATTCCAGCATGGACAACAGACGTTAAATGATGATGATGATGATATATCATCATCATCATCATCATCATCATCATCATCAATCATTTAGTATCCACTTTCCATGCTGGCACTGACTATCCTATTCCAGTATGGAAAGTGAATGTTCAATGATGATGGTGATGATGATGATGATGACATAAATATATATATATATAACCATACATACATATATTCTAAATTAAAACAATATCTTAACACAACACATTAGCTGACATCAGTTAGAGACCTTAAAATCAACAAAATCTCCCTCAGAGAGGTCCTTACATTGCTTCTTTTCTAAACATGCTCGACGTCTTTCTGAATTTGGTAGAAGAAAGCTGCAAGTCTCTTGGCAGGAATATACGGACATGTTTGCTTCATAAACAAGAGAGTCAGCATTCAATTCTTATCAGTTTGTTGCACTAAATTGCTGTTTACAAAACCATAACATCATTTACAAATATGTTTTGAGTTGAGGAATAATTCATGAGTGATTTTCTCAAATTTGGAAATGCACGCAGAAATAAAATGTGTTGGCAAAATGTTTTATGATATTTAAAAGAGAATTTTTTGCTCTACAAGGAAGTGTGTTTTGATTATTAAATTTTAGTGATTTTTGCATATTTTTAGATCATTAAAATGGAATGTCAAGAAGACAAACCTGAACATTTTCAACACCATTTACTTTTTGCATTTAATCGAAGTGTTGTGGATGCTCGTAAGATTTGTGTTGTGTATGGAGAAGGATCAATGCCTCAAAGTAGTTAGTTAGTCAGTTAATTTTTTGGCTCAAAAAGCAAAGAGCAAGGCCATGTAGGGGGACATGGAGTTATGTACAGGGTGGTGTTCATGTAAAGAGTTCAGGCCACTTGTGGTCAAGGAAGACTTTGAACCGAGCGGTCGTCGGCATCTTCACCATCTCGTCCGGCACCTTATTCCACAGATCCGCAACCCGGATGGAGAAAGCCCCTCTCCTTCAATTGAGATGAAATCGTCGCAGATAGAGCTTTTCGGAATGACCCCTGCAGTCGACGCTCTGGAGCAGGAGTGAAGAACAGCTCTTTCGAGAGGTTACACTTTCTGCTTATGATGTTGTGAGCAAGAATGAGATCACCACGGCGTCGTCGTTTTTCTAGAGAATAAAGGTTGAGCGTCTTCAGCCTTTCCTCATAAGACATGTGATTGAGACCATGAACCATGCGGGTAGCCAACTTCTGGACTCTTTCGAGATGCTGTATGTCTTTGAGGAGATAAGGAGAAGAGGCTTGAATCCCGTACTCCAATATGGGTCTCACCAGCGTGACATAGAGCGGTAGGAATATGGCTGCTGTGAACATTCCGAATGACCGTCGAATCAAGAACAGAACTCCGTGTGCTTTGTTGGCAGCATGGACGCACTGGGCCGAAGGCGAAAAGGAGGAATCCACCAAGATACCCAGGTCCTTTACCTGATCGGTCCTCTCCAGCAGCAGACGACCCAGCTCGAAATCAAGTTGAGTTGCAGGAGGAGGGCCAACAGGGAGATGACAGCACTTTAACACATTCAGGCACAGGTCCCATTCGTTAGACCATCTCCAAACTGGGTGGAGGCATCATCGAAGATCATCTATATCACTGCGAGGAGCGACCAGTTTGACATCATCGGCAAATAGAAGGGTGTGTTGCGTGAGGTCGTCGAGCAAGTCATTTATGAAGACTAAGAACAATAAGGGCCCAAGCACTGAACCTTGAGGCATGCCACTGCTCGCACTGGAGACGTTGGACCGCAAACCATTAACTTGGACTTGGAAGGAGCGATCTGAGAAGAAGGCACCAACCCATCATACAATATCCAGATGGAAACTATATGCTTGAAGCTTGACAAGTAATAGGCGGTGGTTTACCGAGTCAAAAGCTTTGGCAAAGTCTAATAAAACGATGTCAACAGCATCACTATCATCGAGGATGCATGTCCCCAATTCTTCCATTACCAGTAAGTTGGTCAAGCATGATCTCTTCGGCACGAAGCCATGTTGGGAATCAGAGATAGAGGCTGTGTTTTGGAGGTGGAGCATCATACTTTTCTTAAGGATGGTTTCGAACATCTTGCTGATTATTGATGTAAGGGAAACCGGTCGGTAGTTAAGTGGGTCTTCGCGGCTCCCTTTCTTGAAAATTGGGCAGATTATTGCTGTTCTCCAGTCCGCAAGTATAACACCTGTCGCCAATGACATATTGAATAGACGATGTTAAGGGCTCACAGATGACCGGAGCCAATGCTTTGATAACCCATGGGTGTATGCCATCAGGGCCGTGACCCTTGTTGACATCGAGGCCTTGAATAACGCATTCGACTTTGTCCCATGTGATGACCAATCGAAGCATTGGAGGTACCAATCTATCACATGGAAGGGGTTCACGACCATCATCTTGTTTGAAAATAGTTGAAAAAGCCTCGGCAAATAATTGACTCTGTTGATAAGGGTCCTCAATCGATACGCCTGTTGAGTCTACCAATGTTGCAATTTGGTTATTCAAGTGGGAATT
>NC_043005.1:1600151-1635151 GCF_006345805.1 Octopus sinensis | reverse complement strand
CACACACACACATATATATATATATATATATCTTATGTGGTAAGGCTTCAATAAGCAGAACATTTGATCAGCTAAGAGAGTAAAGATAATGTTAAAATAAAACCACAAATCTTGTTAAATACAGTCACCCAGGGTGCAGGGTTTCCTGGTTGAAATAATTATTCCTTCACTATTTATCAAGCTGAGAATATCGTTCGTTAGTTGTCTTTTGGGCAGATAACGTTTTAAACAAGAGATGCCGATAATGAAGAAGACAAAAGAAAAATACAAGGGCGATAATCAATGTTCCCAATAATTCTGTGTCAGATGGAAACAAGATGCTGGTAGTTTACAAAGTGTCTGCTGGTCTATTTTTAAATTCCGATAAGATGTATCTGTTGAAATACGGACATACAGAAAATAATCTCATTCTGGGAATTTATGCATTCATTGGAGGTTCTCAAGTTCTTCATCAGCATCTCTTATTTAAAAATCATCTGCTCAAAAGATAAACTGAGAAACAGTCTTCTTCTCAGCTTGAAAAATGGTGAAATAAATTATTATTTCAACCAGGAAGTCCTGGGTAGTTGTCTTTAACGATATTTGTGGTTTTATTATAACATGATACATACATACATACATACAGACAGACAGACAGACAGACAGACAGAAAGAGAGACAGACAGACAGATAGATAGATAGATAGATAGATAGATAGATAGATAGATAGATAGATAGATAGATAGATAGATAGATAGATAGATAGATAGATAAAGATGTAAATATTTTTCCTTGTCCTTATTGTTTTTACATCTGCTTTTACATGCTGGCATGCATTAAGAGGGGTTTTGCTGAAAGCCTTTCGACCATCTCTTAGAATTGAAATGGTCAACATATTCTACAAACTGGAATACTTACAGTTTACATAATCAGGTGAGATATTTGAGAGAATAATTCACTCTGGCTACCAGTTATGTTGCTCTTCTGGTTAGAAACAACTTGTTTCTTGTTTGAGTCAAAGAATAGTTTATCACTGATAAACGCAATGGTATGGTTTCTTTCTTGTATTAATATGGTTGTGTTTAATTAATACAGAATTTTGTGAAAACAGTTTCTCACAGATATCACACTGATATGGGGTTTCTTCTGCATGTATGATTAAGGTATTTGCAAGGGAGATTGATTCACCACAGAAACCACAATCACATGGTTTCTCTCCGGCTTCAATTTATTTATATCTAATTAAGCTATCTGCATTAGGGAATTATTTACCACAATTGTCATATATATATATATATATACATACATATATATATATATATGCATATATACATATATGTGCATCATATGTAAGTGTGTGTGTATATATATATATATATGCATTGTATGTAAAAACATATGTGTGCATATATATATATATATATATATATGTGTGTGTGTGTGTGTATATATATACATATGTATATACACACATATACATTTGTATATTTACATATATATCCACATACATGTATATATACATAATAAAAGAAAAAAAATGTATGGTAAATAAACAAATGACATAACACATACTGAGGGTCCAATCAGACGGGAGACAAACAGAGAAAATCCCTAATTCTTCATCAGTTATCAACAAGTTATCAACTCTGTTTCATACAATTAATGATAAGACTAAGGCTTCCCATATTGGCGCTTCCCACAACATTTTGTTCTTGTGGAGAATTCAGGGCCGAGAGCAAACAAGACAAAGTAAAACAACAGAGTGTGTGATTTCGGACAGTGGACAGGGACGAACAGACAAACAAAATATGGCCTTAGGGCCAAGAGGACAAGAATAGGGGATAAGACTTAGAAGATATCCTAAAGGAAGGAGAATGGAGAGGCAGAGAGTTTGTGACTGGTCAGCTATGGGACCAGTGTGAGAAAGGGAGAGAGCTGGCCACAGGCCATGTGACAGCAGTAGGCAGAAGAGAGAGATAGTAAGAGAGAGGGAGAGAGAGAAAAGGAGAAAGTCGAAAGACTAGAATAGAAGTGAGAGGGTGAGAGAAACAAAAAAGGTAAGAATGAAGGCAAGAGAGAGTGTTATATATATAAATCCCATTCCTCTAACCAGAAATCAGTTCTCTCCTACTGGTAGTCTCCACTCTTCTACCAGTAATCTCTCCCCTTTTCCTTTCTCTAGCCCAGCCTGATAGCAGCCTATTTGCTTACTTAATTTAACATTGGCATATTTATATTTATTTTTATTTTTAGCCATACCCTAGCAGTTGAGGGAACCTGTGGAAGAGGTAGACCCAGAAAAACCTGGGACGAGGTGGTGAAGCACGACCTTCAAACTTTAGGTCTCACCAAGGAAATGACTAGAGACCAAGACCTATGGAAGTATGCTGTGCGTGAGAAGACCCGGCAAGACTAGTGAGACCATAACCCGTGGCCTCTACCTGGTATGTAACCAGTCGACTTATACATGCCTTTCTTTCTTGGGACACAGAACTCCACTTGTAAAGACCCGTTGAGGCAAGTGAAAATCAAAATCAAAATCAAACCAAATCAAATCAGATATCAGAAAGCAGAACCAAAATCGAAGTCGATCAACATCAATGGAAATTGCAGCTGTGATACCAGTGCCGGTGACAAGTAAGTGAACCATCCGATCGTGGCCGTTGCCAGCGCCACCCCAACTGGCTTCCGTGCCGGTGGCACATAAAAAGCACCATCCGTTCGTGGCCGTTGCCAGCCTCGCCTGGCCCCTGTGCCAGTGGCATGTAAAAGCACCATCCGTTCATGGTCGTTGCCAGCCTCGCCTGGCCCTCGTGCCAGTGGCACATAGAACCATCTGTTCGTGGCCGTTGCCAGCCTCGCCTGGCCCCTGTGCCGGTGGCACGTAAAAGCACCATCTGTTCGTGGCCGTTGCCAGCCTCGCCTTGCCCCCGTGCCGGTGGCATGTAAAAAGCACCATCCGATCGTGGCCATTGCCAGCATCGCCTGGCACCCGTGCCGGTGGCATGTAAAAAGCATCATCCGTCTGTGGCCGTTTGCCAGCTCCGTCTGGCACCTGTGCAGGTGGCATGTAAAAAGCACCCACTACACTCACGGAGTGGTTGGTGTTTGGAAGGGCATCAAGCCGTAGAAACACTGTCAGATCAGACTGGGCCTGATGCAGCCTTCTGGCTTCACAGACCCCAGTTGAACCGTCCAACCCATGCTAGCATGGAAAGCGGACGCTAAATGATGATGATGATGATGATGATGATGATTTATATCTGCAGCACCAGTAACGCTTATCTTTACAATACCCAAAACACTTTCATTTACAATACTTCCTTAACTCGACCCCAGTAGGGGCAACAATTTTAACATGTTGGAATGATGGTAGGTTAAAAGCTAGAACAACTGATGTGACATGTCTATCAAACGATCACGGAAACCTTTTCAGGTGCTGAATAACATCTCCCCTTCCCATACTTCCTCCCACATCCTTTTCCCAGTTTTCAGAGTTGGCACTATCAATGTAGGCCCATTGAAATGTAGTTCTAGTGAGATTGTAGAGATGTTTGAATGGAGACATGTTGATGTATGCTGCATACAAGAGGTAAGGTGGAGAAGAGCTTCAGCCAGGGTCCTCACAGGCTAGGCACATAGGTATAAACTCTTCTGGGAAGGTAACTGTGACAGAGTATGTGGTGTAGGCATACATCTTACAGAGAAATGGGTGGATAAGGTCGTAGAGGTAATCATGGTGTGCGATGGATATAATTAAATTCAGGCTAGTCCTGCAGAATGGTATAGCTACAATTATCTCTGCCTATGCCCCACAAGTGGGCCTACCAAATGAACAGAAGGACCACTTTTATGATATTCTACTATAGGTTACCTCAAAGATTAGCGACAATGACTTCATCTTTGTGGCTGGAGACTTGAATGGGTATGTCAGACGGCAACCTGGTATCTTCTATGGTGTTCATGGGGGTGGGGCTTGGAATTTGTTTCCGAAACGAAGGGGAACTAGGCTACTGGAGTTCTGTCATGCAAGCAACAATTGATCTGCAATGCCAACTTCAGGAAGCCAGCCAGCCACCTGATAACCTATCAATCAGGTGACTCTGCAAGCCAGATGGATTTCATCCTCATCAGACAGCAGGATGCAGGGTTGCTCTTAAAAACAATGACCTTCCCTGATGAAGAATGTACCCCCCAGCATAGACTAGTCATTAGTGACTTTAGACTCCAGGCCAGAAGAATGCCAAGAAGCAGACCGATCTGGAAAAGAAGGATTTGGAAGCTTAAGATACCTTCACATGGTCAGAGATTTAGGGACATTCTCACTGAGAAATTTGATGAGAGGGAGGAGGAGCTACACACTTGTGACAGAGAGGGCAACTGAGAATTCCTGTGAGACAGCTTGCTGAGCACCACAGACCAAATCTGTGGTTGATGCAAATCCCTTCCAGACCTAGAGTAACGTGGTGGTGGAACAATACTGTAGACAGGGCCATTAGAGCTAAGAAACAAGCTTTGGAAGGCCTGGAAGAGTGGAGGCAGCAGGGAAATGTATCAGTTAGCCAGAAGGGAAGCTAGAAGACAGGTATATATAGCCAAGGGAGAAGCAGAAAAGAAGTTTGCCAATGTTCAGCAACATGAGAACCACAGAATTGAAGGATTGCAAAATAGTGTATGAGAGAAAATTTTGATGCCATAAGAGAAAAATGTGTCTGCATGGATGAAAAGAAAGAGGCTTAAAGATGCTATTATGAAAGACTACTGAATGTGGAGAATGAATGAGAGGAGGAGAGTCTGTCAAATGTTGACCCAATTGAGAGACCAGAGATCCAAATTGACAGTACCCTGGTAGATAAAGCAATTAAGAATATGAAGACAGGGAAAGCACCTGGCCTATCAGGAATCACTGCTAGGATGCTTAAAATATCGGACAGTGTGGGTTATGGTCTTGTCACCAACATCGTAAATCAGGGAGTTCATGAAGGAGTCATACCCAATGACTGGTGTAGCAGCACCATAGTCAACTGCTACAAGGGTAAGGGTGATGCTTTAGATAGAAATAACTACAGAGGTATCAAATTGCTGGATCAGGTAATGAAGGTCACGGAGAGGGTCATAGCCCAACTAATTAGGGAAAGAGTCAGTCTAGATGAGATGCAGTTTGGTTTTGTGCCAGGTAGAAGCACCACTGATGCTATATTTCTAGTGAGGCAACTGCGGGAGAAATACATAGTCAAAGATAAACCTCTGTACTTGGCTTTTGTTGACTTTGAGAAAGCCTTTGACAGGGTCTCCAGATCCCTTATCTGGTGGTCAATGCAGAAACTAGGGATAGATGAGTGGTTGGTAAGAGCTGTATAAACCCTGTACAGGGATGCTGTCAGTAAGGCGAGGGTTGGCAATGAGTATGATGAAGAATTTCAGGTAGACATAGGGGTCCACCAAGGATCAGTCCTCAGCCCCCATTGTTCATCATAGTCCTGCAGGTAATAACAGAGATTAAAGACAGGCTGCCCCTGAGAGCTCCTCATGCTGATGACTTTGCTCTAATAGCTGAGTCACTACCAGAACTAGAGATGAAGTTTCAGGTATGGAAGCAAGGTCTAGAATCAAAGGGCCTAAGAGTCAATCTAGCAAATACCAAATTCTTAATAAGTAGGAAGGTAGACAAATCACAAATGCTTTCAGGTAGATGGCCCTGCTTGATCTGTAGAAATGGTGTAAGTAGAAACTCCATAAGATGTACCTGGTGCAAGCTATGGACACATAAGAGGTGCAGCAATATGAAAGGAAGGTTAACCAGGAAGATAGTTTTTGTGTGTGGCAGATGCACAGGGGCAATAAACACTGAAGATGTACAGAAAACAGATTCCATCACATGTCAGGGGAAAAAACTAGAAGTAGTTGATAGCTTCCACTACCTAGGTGACCAAGTCTGTAGCTGGAGTGGATGCTCTGAGAGCATAGCTGCTAGAATAAGAATGGCCTGGGAAAAGTTCAGAAAGCTCCTACCTCTGCTGGTAACAAAGGTCTTCTCACTCAGAATGAAAGGTAGACTGTATGATGCATGTGTATAAAGAGCCATGCTACATGGCAGTGAAACATGGGCTGTGACAGTTGAGGATATGCATAGGCTTGAAAGAAATGAAGCTAGTATGCTTCACTGGATGTATAATGTCAGTGTGCATACACAACAGAGTGTAAGCATCCTGAGAAAAAATGTTGGACATAAGAAGCATCAGATGTGGTGTGCAAGAGAGATGACTGAGCTGGTATGGTCATGTGCTATGTATGGGTGAGGACAGCTGTGTGAGGAAGTGCCACAGCCTAACTGTGGAGGGAACCTGTAGAAGAGGTAGACCCAGGAAGACATGGGATGAGGTGGTGAAGCATGACCTTCAAACATTGGGCCTCACAGAGGCAATGACAAGAGACCATGACCTTTGGAGATATGCTGAGTTTGAGAAGACCCAGCAAGTAAAGTGAGATCGCAGCCATGGCTAATCTCAGTATCACATAATCAGCACATTTAAAAGTACCCTTGAATCATTACGCGATATGATGTGCTTGAGAAGACCTCTTAAATCAAGTGAAATTGAAACTGTAGTCATGGTCAGTGCTGCCTGATTGACACCTGTGCAGGTGGCAGGTAAAAAGCACCATCCGAATGTGGCCGATGCCAATGCTGCACTACACTCTAGGAGTGGTTGGTGTTAGGAAGGGCATCCAGCTGTAGAAACTCTGCCAGATCAGATTGGAGCCCGGTGCAGTCTACTGGCTTGCCAGTCTTCAGTCAAACCATCCAACCCATACCAGCAGGGAAAACGGACGTTAAACAATGTTGATGATGATGATGATATATATATATATATATATATAATATATATATATATATTATATATATATATATATATAAATATATATATGAAAAAACAAGTCAAAAATAGAAAATGCTAAGATAATTTTATAGTGAATCTTTCAGTACCGGTTTCGGTCATTTTGAGACCTTTTCAACTGTAACGATTAAATAATTCAATTTAGAAAAATTAGAAGAAAAGTTTTTTTAAAAGAATATTTCTGTAGTAGTGTTCAGATATAAGTAGCATTCTGCCTTTCTCTGACTCCCTTGTTTGCACTTGTGTGTTCGAGGTCATTGTGAGTTCTTGGTAGGGTAGGTGAAGAATAAGGAGGCTGATGTGGAGAGGGGGTGGGGAAATCTGGGAATGCCTTGATGGTCGTATTTTGAATGGTCAGTGGCTGACAGCAGTCGCAGTTCAATTCAGGAATTGTTTATGGAATTTGCGTAGGCGTTATACTGAAAGACATTAGTGACAAGGTTAAGGGGTAGAAGGTGGAGAAGTAGAAGAAGAAGAAGAAGATGACGATGTTGATGATGATGATGATGAAGAAGAAGAAGAAGAAGAAGAAGAAGAAGAAGAAGAAGGAGAAGGAGAAGATGATGGTGATGATGGTGGTGATGATGATGACGACGATGATGATGATAATGATGATGATGAAGAAGAAGAGGAAGAAGAAGAAAAAAACAGAGAAGGGAGAATATGAATGGGTGAAAGTATAGCTGTGATGGGGCTGATTAGTAATGGATTCTATGGAGTGTAATATTTGTGTGTGTATATATTTCTTTTATTCTAAAGTTGAGGTATATTAATTGTTTGTCATAGACCCGTTAAGAAGTGGCCTGTATTTTGTAATAAAGAGATTTTCTTTACTTATTCGTTGTATCGTCCCTAAATTGGTATATATATATATATATATGTATGTATATATACATATAATAATAATAATAATAATAATAAAGATGATGATGATGATGATGATGATGATGATGATGATGATGATGATAATAATAATAATAATAATAATAATAATAATGATGATGATGATGATGATGATGATGATGATAATAATAATAATAATAATATAATAATAATAATAATAATAATAATAATAATAATAAATGCCCTGATGCAGTACCAGGCAGTGGCTCTCGTGGTTCTGATCTTAACTGATTGGAAGTGTTATCATGTACGTTGTTTTGTCTTGGTATAAAAGATGGGCTACAGCAAATATTCTGCTCAATACCACCGATTTGCTTGTCAGTTGTTTGACCTTAACCAGTTGACCATCTCCCTTAGTCGCTGACGATATGTGCATCTCTGATCATGAGCAGAACTAGTGGGGGAGCATCATAGCCATGTGTTGAAAGGAATTCTTGGAGGTTTGGATAATTCACCTTTGGAAATATGGGTGGTTCGTTCAACATCCTTAAACAATCCTTATTCAGGGACCTTTTTGAGTGGGATGGGTTACTCGACCAGAAGAATATTCTGACTGGGCCCAACCTGCAAGGTCATGCGCTGTTTATCTTGATATGAGATCACCATGTCACACACATATGGTTGTGATATATGTGCCTAGTGTACCCTTATCAGACAGGTAGTCATGATGGGTATACTGGGCTTCGTATATCTTACCCCAGTGTCACTTTGTTGGCATGCACTGCTCTCTCACTCAATAATAATAATAATAATAATAATAATAATAATAATAATAATAATAATAATATAATAATAATAATAATAAATAAATAAATAGATAAATAAATAAATAAATAAATAAATAGATAAATAGATAACAAAGACAGAAATTCCAAAAATGAAACCAGGAATACAGGAATCTTATAACCTAGAGTGGAGATCATGTCAGTGATGGTGTCATGGGAAAAAAATATACTGGTGGTTGTGCATCCTAAAATTTCCCTAACCCTCATCATGGGAGCTGAAATGTCAATTGAAAATAGAAATGAGAATGGCATGTATGAGGCTGGAGCACCTTGTGAAGGTCCCTTCCTGGTGGGTGCCCCATGGCTGAGCATCATGGGCCCAATCATCATTAAACAACTGCTAAAAGAAAGTGGACGGAAGAAATGAATGTGGCTGTAATGGAGGGCTACTTTCTGGTTAATCCAAGAAATGATAATGAAGTACCTGCTAGGGGATATAGGGAAAGAATGCACAGGGTGCAGAGCGACAGGGGCCTGTGTGGCCAAGCTGGAGCCATCAGAAAGTATGAATGGTTATCTCTAGTTGAACTAGAAAGCATTACGTGACGGATGCTTAGGGATAGTAATAGCAGTGGTGAACGGAAGGGTTTGGAAGGGAATGCAGATGGGGAAAGTATGGCAGTGGAGTTGAAGGAAGAAAGCGAGCAGGAGGCTGAGATTATTGATCAGGAAAGCGATGAGAGAACCGAGGAACAGATATCCATTTTAAATGAAATTATTGATAGTTGGACCTCTGGTGAGCAGAACTTTTATATGGGGTTTAAAAAATAGACAGAAAGAAACTCATTGAATGGGTCAGGAAGATAAATGATATCACTGGTGATATCAGGGCAGACAACATCACAGACACCCACAATGTCATAAATGCAATCTCAATCTTTGTAGCCCAGAATAACAAAGTCTATTAACGAGGCAAGAAAGCATATTAATATTCTGGAAAGGAAAAAGAGAAATAAAGTTCTGTGAGAGAAACATGTTGAGAGGAAGTATAGGGTGAGGAGAAGGGGAATCAATGTTGTGATTGAGGAATCAAAACAGAGGTTGAAAGCTGAAGCACATAAACTAAAGAGATATGAACAGAGAATTGAGCAGCACAGGTTAAACAGACTTTTCAAACAAAATCAGAAACAAGTCTATCAGAAACTGGATGGGAAAGAAAAAAGTGAAAAAGCCATTCCAGATACTGAAAAATACAAAAGATTCTGGTCAAACATATGGTCACAGGTTTCTATATTAACCAAAATGAAGTAGATTGACAAATTTATTTTTTGAACCAGTTAAAGACACACAAGATGATAATGGCACTCTTCTTTTAAATTTGACTGTATATCTTCAGGAGGATTTACCTCAATCCTTTCTGTATTAATGATAATGATGATGATGATGATGATGATGATGATAATTGATGAAGGAAACAGAAAATAGATTTGGCATTAGTTTTTGTTTAATACAATAATCATTTTGACTCATCCTGCAACTGTTCGTTATGGGTAGGATTTTGTGTTGCATCGGGTACTAATCCAAAAACATTATATATACATACATACATACATACAAACACACATACATATTCACATACATACATACACATGCATACACATATACATACATACACATGCATACACACATACATACACACATACATACATACACACATACATACATACACATACATACACACACATACATACATACATACATACATACATACATACATACATACATACATACATGCATGAATACATACATACATACATACATACACATACATACACACAGTCATACATCATTATCATCATTATTTAATATCCACTTTCCATGCTGGCATGGGTTAGTTTGACTGAAAACTGTTAAACCAGGGAGTCGCACCTGACTCCGATCTGAATTTGGCAGGGTCTCTACAGCTGGATGCCCTTCCTAACACCAACCACTCCGTGAGTGTAATGGGGTGCTGCTTATGTGCCACCAGAATGTTTGCCACTTCCATGACACTAGCAATGGCCACAATGAAGGATTCACTTGGTTTGATGAGTCTTCTCAAGCTCAGCATATTGCCAAAGGGTTTGGCAACTTGCTGTCACTTCCATGAGACCCAACGTTTGAGATTCTTGCCTTACCACTTCTTTTTCCCCCTCCATGAAACATTCAAAGAACATGCTACCAGCAATGGCCATGATTAGAATTTCGTGAGTGCCATTTACATGACACTGATTACGGTTTCACTTGGTTTGACAAGTTTTCTCAAGCTCAGCAGATTGCCAAAGGTCTTGGTCACCTCTGTGGGGTCTAACATTTGGAGGTCATGCTGCACCACCTCATCCCATATCTTCCTGGGTCTACCTCTTCCACAGTTTCCCTCCACAGTTAGAGATTGGCAAGTCTTCACACAGCTGTCCTCGTCCATATGCATCACCTGACCATGCCAGTGCATTCATCTTTCTTGAACACCACATCTCAAGACATTTACACTATGTTTTTACATGCACACTGATATTGCACATCTAATAAAGCTTACAAGCTTCATTTCTTTCAAGCCTTGCCAAGAAGCATGGCTGTTCACACACAGGTAACATACAGTCTGCCTTTCATTTTGATGGAGAGGCCTTTTGTTACCAACAGAAGTAGAAGCTCTTTGAACTTTGCCCAGCTTATTCTTATTCTTGCAGCTACTCTCTCAGAGCACCCACCTCCACTGCTAACTTGGTCACCTAGATAATGGAAGCTATCAACTACTTCTAGGTATCTCCACTGGCATTTGATGGAGTCTGTTTTCTGTACATTCCTAGTGTTTATTGTACCTGGACATCTGCCACACACAAAGACTGTTATCCCCGTTAACCTTCCTCTGATATTGCTGCACCTCTTATGCATCCAAAGCTTGCACCAGGCACACCTTATGCAATTTCTGCCTATGCCTTTTCTACATATTGAGAAGGGATTTGTGACTTGTCCACCTTCCTACTCATTAAAACTTTAGTTTTTCACTGAATCAACTCTAAGGCCCTTTGATTCTAGACCTTGTCTACACACCTAGAATTCTTTCTCTAGTTCTGCTAGTAAATCAACTATAAAAACAAGGTCACTCCCAGGGGGAAGCCTGACTTAAATTCCTCTGTTATTGTCTGGAGGATTATGATGAACAAGAGGGGCTGAGGACTGATCCTTGGTGAACCCCTACTTGTACCCTGAATAGTATATTCATTGCAGACCCTCATCTTATATATACACAGACATGTAAAAAGTAAATAAACACCCTTATATTTATTAAAATTTATTTAAATCTGAAATTATACATTCAAATTATTTGTTGTTATAATGTGAACATTTAATATTTAGTAGACATGCTCTTTGCCTTTCAATCCAAGGACCCTCCCTATTAGGCATGTTACTGATCAGATGATGAATATTCTCTTGTGGAATTTCTTGCCAAGTTTCATGCAAAAATCTCAAAAGATCTGGCTTTGAAGATGCTTTCTTGTTCTGTTTATGAAATGTCCTGTCCATTATACCCAAGAGGTGTTGTTCTATAGGGTTCATATCTGGTGACTGGCTTAGCTTTGGAAGCTTTCTAATGCCATTCTTTTCTGACAAATCTTGGGTCATTTTTACCGTGTGACAAGGAATCCCATCTTCCACAAATAAAGAGTCTTCTTTAATCATTTCACCACTGGAGAAGTTTGGAAGGAGTCCTTTCTGCAATATGGACACATATTTATTTGAGTTTATCTTTCCCTCACACTCCACCAGCTCTGATCAACCATTTCTCCAAATTGTTCCCCATTCCATCACAGAATAGCTGCCGTGTTCCATTGCTGGTTGCAATCTTTTCACATCAAATTCTTGATCACAGAGTCTCCAGACCCACACACAACCACTGCTAGGAAATACAGCAAATCATGGACTCATCAGAGAACATGACAGTGTCCCAAAATGCTAATGGCCTCTCCACCATCTCACTGGCCATATCTTTTCTCTGCTTCATATTGGCTGGTCAAAGATGTGGCTTCCTTCTTCTTGCTCTGCCGTAGTAACCAAGTTTGTGGAGATACCTGACAGCTGTTCTGGGACTGACATCAATTTGCTCTGTTATGTCAGAGGTCTTGCAACAAGGATTATCCTCCACACTTCCCTTAGCAAAGAGAAAGGTCTTGTCATAGGGCCCTGGTTAATCTGGACAAGGTGATGTGGATTCTTTCCCCTCTCTGGTGAATTGCACAATCACTCTATTAACTGTAGAAAGCAGGATCCTAAGGTTTTCTGCTAAGATTTTACGCTGACGATATCAACCTTGAGAATGACCCACAATATGGCCTCTTTGAAATTCAGACAGTTCTGAGGTTTCTTTTGTTTATGGCATCATTAAACAGTCACATATAGAATCTGAAAAATAAAAATGCCAATTAATAAGAAATATAAACCTTTACAAGTTAGAATAAACAGAAAACGATGTTTGATGGTGTGTGTGTGTGTGTGTGTGTGTGTGTGTACACACATATACATACATTAAATACCAATCTTGAGAAATTAGGCTTCTCTAAACCAGAAAGGAGAAAGCTGATTCGAAGACTACAGATCCAATCCATCACTGGAACTGTAAAAATGCGCAAAACTTTTCAGACGTTTATCATTTAAGTCTAGATATGCAGCTATATGCATCAGAATACACAAAACAAAACATATAAATCTGTACATACATACATACATACATACACACACATACATACATACATACATACATACATACATACATACATACATACATACATGCATACATATACACACACATACACACATACATGCATACACACATACATACATATACACATACATACATACATACACACATACATACATACATACATACATACATACATACATACATACATACATACATACATACATACATACACACATACACACATACATACACACACATACACACATACATACATATACACACATACATACATACATACATACACACATAAAAGTTACTACAAACAACAGGGCTGGACACATCAACAACACAATCGAAGAACGGAACAAAAACAGCTGAACAGGTAAACAAATTCTTTCTAGCTGTAGTTATAGAAGAAACCGTGGCGATCTTTCGTTTGTAGTAGCACGTTTCCGTCGATGATTTCCGTAAAATCTTTTATTTTTTTACATATGGGCTTGCGGGAACATTTGAAGTAATGAGAGCGAAAGAGACTAAGAGGAAGCGATTTTATGACGAGGGAATTTCTTTTGAAGTTACAGAAGCATTGATGTACATGTGTGTGTGTGTGTGCGCGCGCGTGTGTGTGTGTGTTTGATGGAGTGTGGGAGACAGACAGTATGTTGTGTAAGTGAAGTGCTTCTGTTAGTGTGTGTGAAGAGACAGAGAGAGTAATGTGTGAAAGAGAGAGATAACTGAAATTTTTTACTCGGTGTGTGTATATGTATGCATGTATGTGTGTGTGTGTGTGTGTAAGTATGTGTGTGTGTATGTATGTGTGTATGTATCTATGTATGTGTGTATGTATCTATGTATGTGTGTGTGTATGTATGTATGTATGGTCGATTCAGTGTAATTATTTACTCGGTGTATGTGTATATGTATGTCTGCATGTATGTGTGTGTGTATGTATCTATGTATGTGTGTGTGTGTAAGTATGTGTGTGTGTATGTGTGTATGTGTGTATGTATGTATGTATGTATGTATGTATGTATGTATGTATGTATGTATGGCCGATTCAGTGTACACTGAATCGGCCATACATACATACATACACACATACACACACACACACATACATTCAGACATACATATACACATACACCGTGTAAATAATTACACTGAATCGGCCATACATACATACATACACACATACACACACACACATACATTCAGACATACATATACACATACACCGAGTAAATAATTACACTGAATCGGCCATACATACATACATACACACATACATACTTACACACACACATACATTCAGACATACACACATACATACATACATACACACACACATACTTACACACACACACACATACATGCATACATACATATACACATACCGAGTAAAAAATTTCAGTTATCTCTCTCTTTCACACATTACTCTCTCTGTCTCTTCACACACACTAACAGAAGCACTTCACTTACACAACATACTGTCTGTCTCCCACACTCCATCAAACACACACACACACGCGCGCGCACACACACACACACATGTACATCAATGCTTCGGTAACTTCTAAAGAAATTCCCTTGTCATAAAATCGCTTCCTCTTAGTCTCTTTCGCTCTCATTACTTGAAATGTTCCCGCAAGCCCATATGTAAAAAAATAATAGTTTTTTACAGAAATCATCGATGAAAACGTGCTACTACAAACCTAAGATCGCCGAAACCGTAACTACAAAACTCGTTTCTTTTGGAATTATGAATTGAATAACGATCTATTTAACTGCTGCGAAAAGGCGAAACAAAACCCCTCTGTTGGCTGTATGAAAGATAGAAATCATATTGGGACGATCTTCATCCAGAATTAAACCATTTTACTGCGAAGCAACTACGCCAAGAAGCAGCATTTGTAGAACATTGAAAGAAGGTTTGTAACTAACTGTAACTTTATTAAAAAATCGAAAATTAATCTCGTTCCCAACTCTATAAACAAAAACGTAAACGTGGCTGACATAAGATCACCACGTGGTTTCGCAGTTATCGACATTCCAGTAGATTCCATAATGCCAGCCAGCCAAACTACATTACTGGCTCAAGTAACTGACCACTGTCCCCCCAACTAAGATTAGGGTAAATAGCAGGCACAACCACAACGATTATTGTAGTAGTAGTAGTAGTAGTAGTAGTCAAGATTATATGCCGGTGAAATATGTCCTTACTGAAATTTTCCGAGAAAAAATAACTTTGGCTTTGAAGGACTCCTTCGAGGAGAGAGTATTCTCTACCAAAGTAAGTAAAAAACAAACCCACCAGATACGGTATAAAAAGCTGTTAACGGAATTGGTGATGAGTATTCACAACAGAGTGGTGAACCCACATTCTGGCAGATTAACTCCTGTCTATCTGCTCTATACTGTTTATATTCATGTAGAGCTTTGCATTAAAAAGGTAAACGAGAACAAAACAACAAAGAAAACACCATCATGGGTTCTGAAGACGGAGAAAAAGATAAATGGTTTATGGAAGACCATCAGAAATGATGCTTATTGCATGCAAACAAGCAAATCACTAAACGTCCGACCGACAGAGAGTAAAGAAGGAGATGGAAATGGTGTCTGGAGACAGCAAAAAGAGGACACTCACTTGCAAACTGATTACTCTCAAGCAGGAGCTAAAAGCTGTCGGTGAGAAACCCCGACATCAGCAGAGAATAACCGAGAGAAGAACAATGAGCAAAAAATTCAACCATAACCTGGAAGCAGTATATGAGGGGGGGGGGCAGTGAACATCACAGAAGCTCCTTCACAAGAAGACATAGACTTCTTCTGGAGGAAAATCTAGAGTGAAGAGAAGGAGTTTAACCAAGATGCTCTGCGTCTGGAAGAAATCCAAAGAAGTTATTACTCCTGTGTTACACCCAAGCATCGATGGTGATACCCTTGCAACTGTGATTCAAAACCTTCAAGATGGAAAACCACCTGGAAGAGACTTGATTATTGGATATTGGTTCGAGAAACTAACATTCTACCGACCCTATCTTATCGATCTGTACCAGCAAGCTCTCAATGGGAACTGTAGCATACCACACTGGTTAGCTCTGGCAGAGACGAAATTGATCCTCAAATGCAAAACTACCCACATGGCAAAAATCTACCGGCCAACTGCATGCCAGAACTTAATATATAAGATACATACAGCATGTTTAAAGCTCTTCCTCCAGTACAATTGTGAAACCAATAACATTATCACAGCAGAACAAGCTGCTGGGAAGAAGGGAGCTTGGGGATGTGCCGAGCAATTGTTAATCAACAAAACTGTGATGTCAGAGGTACGAGAGCACAGAAGGAACCAAGTTTCAATGTGGCAAGACTGCAAGAAAGCCTTTGACTCTGTTCCCCACTCATGGATGCTAGAAGCCCTTCGTCTTGCTAAAGTTCCAGTGATCATAGTCAAAGCCATAGCTGACCTGACTTCATCGTGGACCACTATCTTGAAGCACAAGGAGTGACTGTATTATCACCAATAGTATACAATATAGCAAAGGCATATTCCAAGGAGACAGCCTCTCTGTAATGTTGTTTATACTTTCTGTAAACCCCTTGTCATTCATGTTAAGGAAGTCTGAAGGATATCTCACTGATTCACAAGGAAACAAATATACCAAAAGGACGCACTGCTTCTTTTTGGTTGACTTAAAACTTTATGCAAAGAATATGCATGAGATGAAAAAGAGCCTTGACCTAGTTACAACATTTTCAAAGGATGTAGGGTTGGAGTTTGGTCGGGATAAATGATGTTATATGGTTGTGAAAATGGAGAAAACGGTAAACCAGACTAATAACATCTCCATCAACGATTTGACTGTTTTCTCGGTATCTGACGAGGAATGTTACAGGTATCTGGGGGTGGATGAAAACATATCTTACAATGGCACCTGTAACAAAATACGTGTCACTGATGAGTATTACAACCGAATAAAGAAAATTTCGACCTCAGAACTCTCTGCATTCAATAAAACAGTAGCCCACAGTGTGCATACTGTGCCAGTACATTTGGTCTACTTGATTGGACACCTGATGAAATCCGAGCCGTTGATGTGAAAACCCGGAAAATACTAACAAGCACGCATAATTTCCACATAAACAGTGACGTAGACCGCCTCTACCTAAAACGAAAGCAAAGTGGCAGAGGCTTAGCATCGATTCAAAATGCCTTTGAATGTCATATCATATCCTTTCAGCAACATCTTTTAACCATCAAGTGTTGAAGTGCATCTCTTGACCGAGTTTGTATACACGAGGCTGATAATATCCATTTAAGGAGTCTTGGATGTAGGTTAAAAACCAGCTCTTTCTCTATTGACAAGAAATGAGAGGAAACTGCAAGAAGACTCTATGAAAAGTTTTACAGGTGACTCTCGACTCTCCCAGGTGATGCGACGTCTGCTCAAGGAGAGTGATAGAGACCGGCATCTCAATGCTGCCAAACAGCTGAAAGATCATTTACATTCAACTGATGGAGTAAAAGTAAGTTTAGATATTGTTTTATTTATTAATTTGTTTATTGTTTAGCCCCCAAGAATTCCTCTTATTGAACAACACTATGATCAAAGATGCCACTTTTTTTTTTACTTCTATCTGATGTCCTCTTCCCTTTAAATCAGTAGGCTGTGATTTGAGATAGATTTTGTTAGTTTTAATTGTGTCAGTGTAGGGATCTCTCTTTGGAGTTTAGTTTTTTTATGTAGATAATGGATGTTGGCATTTGCCTATATGATTGTGATGTAGATAATGGATGTTGGCATTTGCCTATATGATTGTGATGTGGGGGCAGGGTGTAAATTTTAGTTTCTCTTCCCCAACCATAGCAGTGGTATTTATTTGTAGAATCATTTCCCCCTTGTCTTAATTGCACACCTGAGCTAAAATTTAAATGTTCATTTATGATCTCAGCAATTTATTATGCAATTATGCATGACATTTGAATGTAAAAACCATACACTTTAGTCAGACAAGATGTTTTCTAACTGCTTGCATATTGTTTGTATAAGGTTGCAAACTTGTTTCAAACCTGAAGCACAGGGGGTGCTGTGTGTCACCTTGGGCAACTGTCTTCTGCTGTAGTTCAAGGCTTGTGAGTGGATTTGGTAGATGGAAACTGAAAGATGCCCATCATTGTGTGTGTGTCTGTCCACTTGTCTTGATATTGTTTGTCAGTCATTTCCAATGTTCTGCAAAAAAACATGACTGGCCAAGAGAAATATTACCTTGCTTGGAAACTGGTAAGGATTGATAACAGGAAAGCTATCCGGCTGTAGAAAATCTATCTCTATAAGCTGTCTAACCCATGCAAGCATGAAAAAGTGAATGATAAACCAATGATAAAGATGAAATAGACACTAATTCAAGCCAACACGGCAAAATATATTCTGCTATTCGAAAGTCATGTCTCATCTTAAGTTGTCCCTTCTGAGTTGGATTAACTCAAATTCCACATGCACAGCCAATTTACCTAAGTAGTATGTTTTATTAGTCCAGCTTGTCAACCACTCAGAAATATTTGTACAGTTGAGACTGATATGCATTGGCTGAGTACACCATGTCTGCTTCTACTATAGTCTCCTGAAAGAGCTCTATATCATAGTCCTAGCCACCTGCAACACAAAAATGCAACAAATATTCACTGTCATGCCATACCACTACACCCAACTCTACTGACCATTATACAACAGTCTTCAGTATTTGGGCCTCACCGAGGCAATGACTAGTGACTGGGACCTCTAGAAATATGCTGTGCTTGAGAAGACTTGGCAAGCACGAGATCATAACCTTGTGGCCTATTCCAGGAGGGTAACCAGTCCACTTATGCATGCATTTCCTTCATTGGACACTAAACTCTGCTTGCGAAGACCTGTTGAGGCAAGTGAAATCAAAATCAAATTCAATGACTGGCATCCGTGCTAGTGGAGCGCTAAGAGTACCATACAAGTGAGATCATTGCCAGAGCAACAAGCTGGCCTCCATGCCGGTGGCACATTAAAAACACCATTTGAGCGTGATCATTACCTGCGTCACCTTAATAGCACTTGTACTGGTGGCATGTGAAAAAATATTAGTGAGGTCGTTGCTAGTGCCACTGGATTGGCCCTTGTGCCAGTGGCACATAAAAGCACCCACTACACTCTTGGAGTGGTTGGCATTAGGAAGGGCATCCAGCTGTAGAAACTCTGCCAGATCAGACTGGAGTCTGGTGCAGCCATTTGGTTTGCCAGCCCTCAGTCAAAGCGTCCAACCCATGCCAGCATGGAAAACGGACATTAAACGATGATGAGGATGATGATACATGCATGTATGCATGAATACACATACATACATACATACATACATACACACATACATACATACATACATACACACATACATACATACATACATACACACATACATACATACACACATACATACATACATACATACACACATACATACATACATACATACACACATACATACACACATACATACATACATACACACATACATACATACATACACACATACATACACACATACATACATACACACACATACATACATACATACACACATACATACATACATACATACATACATACACACATACATACATACATACATACATACATACATACATACATACATACATAGGCATAAATGCATAATTAAAAAGTTTGTTTCCTCTCCACAAAGTCTGGTTCAATCCCACAGCGCACCACCCTTAATTTGACCAACACCTTCCCAATGAAATTTCGCTGACACAAACCATGCAAAAGGTTATGGGTTCTTCTTTGCTCTTACGTCATTTCCCTCTGTTTCTTGACCCCCAAAGAGTTTCTCTTGTCTCTAACAACACTAAACAATCCTCTCTCTTCCCTGCTTTGTCTTTCTTCTTTTGTTTCATTTTATTTTTTTAGATGACTGGATAGGACGATGTGTGCACGTGTGTGTGTGTGTGTGTTTATTTACAAGCGTCCATCCAAATTTTATTACTTTTGATGACAGCTTCTCCTCAAAAGCAAGTAATTTTGATATAAAAATAATGCACCAAACTGAAATAAATATTTTGGTTGATCTTTAATGCCATGCTGCAGCATGGTCTCAATCCAATGACTGAAACAGTATAATAATGCATATATTCTTTATACATTAGGTAGCCTATTAGGCCAGTATTAACAAGGACCCGAAACAAGAAGGATGTGAGGATCACCAGATCCTTACCAGGCACCGGTGATTGCTAGACCAATCACCAATTTGTGCTCCCACGTCTCAACTTCATCTGTCCATCACCTTGGTATCCCAAAATACTCAAAAGCACAAACCAAGATATGATTGTTACAAAAGCACCCAGAAACATCCCAGTTCTTCCAAGGAGCAGGGAACCAACATTTGAGGGAAAGGCGGAATGGGAATCCTACACCAAATGACTGTGATATTCTGTGTGACACAATGACATCTGCTGCAAATGAGGTCGTCTGCTACTCAGAGTACCAGAACCAAGACTGGTTCACTGGAAACAACAAAGAGATCGAATATCTGATCAATAAGAAAAGAACAGCTTGCTTGTGAAAACCACCTAACGAGAAGCAACAAAGAATTCCTCATGCAAGAAATGCAGCTGAGCCAAAGATGCCTGAGAAGAAATCAGAACGTTTGGTGACAAGCAAAGGCTACTGAACTGCAGGGCTTCAAGCTGGAATCACAAGTTACCAACATTCCATCCTGGTGAACTGCAATTCATTTTGATGGTTCCAGGAGAAACACTGAAGAAGTAAAATGAAAGCAACACAAGGCCTGGAAACTCCAGCCAAGATGACCACCCATTCTGTCATGTGACTAATGCTTGTGGCTGTTCCATTCCTGACTTGGCCTCCTGAACCATGTCAGGTATAAGCATCATGGAGGCTCCAGATGAGCCACACCTGGACACAAATGGTGCTACCACTGATGTATTTTATATGTGTGTATGTATATATATACTGGATCAGCCCATAAATAATTTTAATTGCATGAACTAAAAGTCAACTTGCTATAAAAGCAGGTAGTAATTTCACTTTGGCCTTATTCTTAGTGCAAGTTTTGAAGAGTGCAGTTTGACTTTAACAGTTATCTTTCCAAGGCTATAATGGAGCACATTTGGCATATTTTGCTTTATGAGTTCAATAAAGGTAACAACAAAACAGAAAGTGCAAGGAATGTTAATACAGTATATGGGGATCAGGCAATAAGTGTAAGCCAGTGTCAATGGTGGTTCCAGAAATTCTGAGCCGGAAACTACAGCCTAGAAGACAAGGCTTGTCCTGGAAGATCTGTACAGCTCAACAAGGACATCCTGCAAATCCTGGTGGAACAAAATCCCATTGTAACTGTTGAGAAATTATCAGAGAAGCTTGGATTTGGTCATTCAACCATTCTTTGACACCTGCATACCACCGGAAAAGTCAGCAAATTGGGTCAATGGGTTCCTCACAAACTTTCTGAGCCTAATCGTGCATAGAGAGTGAATGTGTGCTCTTCTTTGCCATCACATCTCACGAATTAACCTTTTTTGGACTGGTGATGAGAAATGGGTTCTCTATAAAAATAAAAATGTCAAGTGCCAAAGACAGTGGGTAAGGAAAGGAAAAATACCGGCACCCCAGCTAAAAAAAGGCTTCATCCACATAACGATCACGCTCGAATGGTGCTTTTTACGTGCCACCGGCATGGAAGCCAGTTAGCGGCTCTGGCAACATAACAATAATAATAACATCGAAAAATACCTTCGGAATGAGAACCCAGGTTCGAAATTTCCCCAAGACACCTGACGAAGGCTGGAGGGTATATCAGCCGAAACGTTGTGTTAACAACAAACAAGATGAGGACAAATATCCGTTGAATGTAAATACTGTAAATAATGTAAACTTGTAACTCGTTGGCAAGAATGTGTTGATTCTAATTGTACTTACTTTGTGGAATAAAATTTCCACATTGTTCAAATATATTTTGATGAATTCTATGTTTCAAAACGTTGCTTACTTTTTACTCAGCCTCATATACATTCATTAATATGCCTCCATCAAATTGAAGTTAGTAATTTAAACTGCAATTTACAATATTTCATTCATTAAGATTCAACTTCAATTCAACTGTTTAAATCAGCTGATTAAATCTGTTTAATTACCTACATATCCCTCTATTATTATTGGATACAATGACTTTGATGTCTATTATCCATAGCAGAGTTTTGACAATCAGACCAAATGATGTTTAGCAAATTTTGTCTGTCCATAATGTTTTTTTTTTAATTAACACTTCAAAAGAATAACTTACACTACGTGTGTTTGTGTGTGTTTGTATGTTTTTACAATGATAATAATAATGATGATAATGATAATTACGATGGTTTCAAATTTTGGCATCAGGCCAGTACTTTATTTTATTGACCCCGTAAAGATAAAAGACAAAGTTGACATCAGGGGCATTTGTGGGATTTGAACTCAGAATGTAAAGTACCAAAAGAAATGCTGCCCAGCATTTTGTCTGAATCATTAATGCCTTTCTCTGTGTATTTACACTAATAATGTAACTATATGTGTGTAATATGTGACAATTATTCGGTAGCCTCTGAGTTTCAGACACCAAGGTGGAAATCCACGCCGCCATCTTTTCAGTTATCTGGCCATTAGAAAAAATGCTATGAAAATGAGGTGGATTTCCACCTCAGCATCTGAAACTCAGAGTTTTAACATGGCTACCGAATAATTGTCACATATTACATTTACAGATATATTCCTCTATTTACATAATATTGAGGTCTCTTTCATTCTTTTGGTGTCTTACCATTTTTATCAATATATGTGTGTGTGTATGTATGTATATATATATATGTGTATATATATATATATATATATATATATATATATATATATATAATATATACACACATAATATACACACACACACACACACACACACACATATATATATATATATATATATATATATATATATATATATAATATATATATATATATATATATTATATATATATATATATGTATGTGTAGGTCCCGGGTTGATTCGGGGTTAACCACAGTAAATAAGGTACTCAATACATAGCAGAGTAAAATTAATTTATTATATAGAAGGAGCTTCTACAGGACTAGAACTGTTTCATTCAAGAGAAATCTTGAAGATTTCTCTTGAATGAAACAGTTCTAGTCCTGTAGAAGCTCCTTCTATATAATAAATATATATATATATATGTATATATAGATATGATGGATTCTCTCATTATGAATGTCAAATGAGGGTTCAGTAAAATAAAGCGGGAATCATGTTCTGTGGACATGAATGTGTCTCTTGAGGCCTGCTGATGTCTTGCAAAACTTTTGACAAGGGGAACTAGCTGAGGACTCAGTTTGCTCGAGTGCTTGAGGGTCATTTACTGTGTGTTTTCTTAAATGGACAGCAAGGCCTGTTTAGCTTCATACCACAAAACCACAATGATAGGTAAGGTCTCCATTTAGAAGAGCCACGATATGCCAGTATGCCTTTAAGTTTATTTATGGTTAAAAATGTTTCGAATATGCATATAAAAGCTCCTATCCTACCATGCCAGCCACAGCCTAATGATGCCAACTGGTGATACCTGTTTTTTGGGACCGTACTGAGGTGTGCAGATATACTGTAGGATAAATATAGTGATGATGATAATAATAATAATAATGATAATAATAATAATGATAATAATAATAATAATATTAATGATAATAATAATGATAATAATAATAATAATAATAAATCACACGCATTGAGAAGAGCATTGTCGATATCACATGTATTGAGAAGAGAATTGTCGATGTGAGAACTGTTGCTGCTCATGTATTTTAATTTAACTTTAAAAAAAAAAAAAAAAAAAAAATTAACGAACTACTGAGTTTGGTTTAATGGCCTACCAATGTATACTATGAGTTTCTTTGCCCTAGGAGTCGGGAAGACACTCGGCAAGAAATGGAAGCAAATTTGAAAGAAGAAAAAAAAAAGTAATAATAATAATAATATTAATGATAATAATAATGATAATAATAATAATAATATTTGGATGGAATTTATAAATATTTTAAGGCATTGCTACATGCGTTTCCACCTTCATTCAAGGTTTGTCCATAGAGATGATTGGAAGAAAGGTACATAATCAAAATCACTGGATGCAGATGCAACTGCTAATTCTGTGTGCAACAGAAACACGTGCCGGTCATATCTAAGCCAGTTATGCTGTAATAAAGATATGCAGATGCAGCATTCTCTGTATTCATTGTAATCGTCTTGGATTTACCGAAAATATTCCTAATACTGTGAAGCAAACCGAAGGATTACTCACCCTATGTAACCCAAGATAATCCTTACTATATGGTTAATCTGAATGAGGATTATAACTGGGTGCTTGTATGGTACCCACCTGGATAATTTATCCCTATGTACTCATTGAATATATATATATATATATATATAAAGTTAATCCAAACAAGAAAACAAAAAGACAACAACGTGAGGATGTGGAACAAATAAAGTATTATTGGACACTCAGGAAAGAAGGGAAGAAGGAGGGTATGACGTTTCGAGCGGAGCTCTTCGTCGGAAACATAGGAGAAAGAAAGATCCCGAGGTGGGAGGACAGAAGAAAAAAATTGCAAGTGGTCTTCACGAGGTCACATACTGAAAAGACGGAAGTGGTAAAAAAAGAGGAAAATGTTTTTAAAAACAAGAGAGCTGAATCAAAGAAGGAATGGTAAAAAAAGGTGTGCGAGATGACATGGGTGTGTGTGAGAGTGTGTGCGTGTGTGTGTATGTGTGTGTATGGTGGACAATGGCTAGTGGCAAGCAGCAGTAGAATTAAAGGAGAGGTGTGGGGGTACCCTAGTGAGTCAGGAAGGCAGGTCAGAAACAGGGAGGTATGTGTGTGTGCGTGTATATGTCTCGTGTGTGTGTTTTGTTGTAGTATGTGTGTGTGTACGTGTGCATTTTTTTGTGTGTATAGCGAGTAACTGTGCTTAACTAAGTGTATGTGTGCGTGTGTGTGTGTGTGTGCTTGTATGTGCGTATATGTATAATTGTGTGCATGTATGTATGTGTGTGTGTATGTATGGTTGTGTGCCGTATGGGAAGTGTGTGTGGGTTCATTTGTGTGCGTGTGCGTGTGTATGTATGTGCGTTGAGTTTGTTTTTGCGCGTGTGCGTGCGTATGTGTGCGCATGTTTTGGTGTGTGTATGTGTGTGTCTGTGCTTATATGTGTGTACGTATGTGTATGTGTGCGTGTGCGTGGAGGTATATGTTGTGTGTATGTATATGTGTCGGTGTGTATGTGAATTCGTGTGTGTTTGTATGTGTGTAAGTCTGTGTGCGTGTATTGTATATATATATGTAAATGTGTGTGTGTACATGCGTGGGAGTGAATGTATGTATGTATGTATGTGCGTGTGTGTACAAAATGTAGGGGTATTATATGTGTGTTTATATGTGTGTTTATATGTTTATATGTGTGTATATATATGCATGCAAGGACACACTTCGCAACTGAAAGAATGATGGAAAAGACTCTTGCGGTGACGGGCGCATGAGAATCCCCAGGCACAACGCACTCGCCCAGACGTACGCCCGAGATAAAGCCAGACCCCACAGGCATGCATGTATGTCTGCGTGCGCGCATGCATGTGTGTGCACGTGCATGCGAGTGTGTGTGTAGGTATGTGTGTGTGTATGTATGTATGTGTAAGTGTGTATGTGTGTATGTCTGTGTGTATGTATGTCCGTATGAGTGTATGTAAGTATGTGTGTGTATATGTGTATGTGTATGTGTGTATGTATGTATGTGTGTGTATGTGTGTATGTATGTATGTGTGTATGTGTGGAAGTGTGTGTGTGTGTATGTATGTATGTGTGTGTGTGTATGTATGTATGTGTGCATGCGTGTATGTGTGTGTGTATGTATGTATATGTGCATGTGTGTATGTGTGTATGTGTGTGTATGTATGTATGCATGCATGTGCGTATGTATGGGTGTGTGTGTGTGTGCATGTGTTTATGTATATGTGTATGTGCGTATGTGTGTGTGTGAGTATAATGCACTTGTGTGCATGTGTGTGTGCATGTGTTTGTATGTGCATGTGTGTGTGCATGTGTTTGTATGTGCATGTGTGTCTGTATCTGTGTCTGTGTGCACGTGTGTGTGTGTGTGTGTGTCTGTGTGAAGGCAGCATGTGTATCGTCACTTTCGAGTCTTGAGTATGTCCTGCCCCAGGCCTTGGCCAGAATAAAACTTCAGTTTCTTTAATGCCGATAGTCGAATGTATAAGCTGCCACAGCAAACCTCTTGACTGTTTCATGAATTCCCTCAAATGTATGAGAAACTGAAGCACAATCATCAGCCAGCAGAACATCACATGAAATTTCTTCCTTGTTCTTTTCCTTCGACCTGAAGTATTCCTCATTTAGGCTGAGAAGACCTACTTCTGTGGGAAACTGAAATTTTTGTGGTAATCCATAAAAGTATGTTGGAACACCATTGTGAAGAATATGGCAAAAAGTACAGAAGCTAAAACACATCCCTGTTTGGTTTCAGTGGCAACAGAAAATCCCTTTGAACTCTGACTACTTGAAATCACTGCTGCCATCATTTCTTTATACAGGGACACTATTAGCCTTATCATTTGATCAAGAAGACCAACTTTTGACAAAATTTTCCAGAGTACCTCACAATTTACTGCATCAAAGGCTTTGGTCAAGTCGACAGAGACCAGGTACAAGTCAGTATTTTGCTTACCTGATTTCTCTTGAACTTGCCAAAGAGCAAAAATCATGTCACTTGTGACGCTCCCAGCCCCAAATTCACATTGGGATTCAGGATATATGCTGTTTATTACATGCTTATTGATACGGTTAAGGACCACCCTCGAAAGAATCTTTCCAGCTATACACAACAAGCTTATTCCCCTGTTTTCAACTCTTCTTCCCCTTGTTCTTGTACAAATGCATCTTTGAACTGTTGGGAAACAGATCCAGTTTCACAGATTAAATTTCACAAATCAATTTGCTTGCTTACAGGTTGTCTACCTCCATGCTCGTACACTTCTTTGGGAATACCGTCTTGATCCGGAGCTTTAGCATTGGAAAGTTTTTAATAGCCATACATATTTCTTCCAAGGAAGGATCTTCCACAAGTTCTGCAATTATAGGCTACTTAAGCATTTCATTGATTACTTCACGATCAGTGATGGATTCTTGATTTAATACAGATTTAAAGTGTTCAGTCCATTTTTTCAGAATCTCATCTTCGCTACCACCCTTTTTTGGGGGGGACCAAAAACACCTTTCAGATTGTCATACAATGCTCTCAAGTTGTAAGAGTTAGCATCCATTTCCAGTTCTTGGGTTTTATTTGTTTACCAAGAATTTTTCATCTTGTTCAATTTTTTTCAGAGTAGTTTTCTTAGAGGAGTTTTCAGAGTAGTTTCTTAGAGGATCTGAGGAATGGTGAGTTTTTGATTGAGATCCATGCCTTGTGTCTTTTGTACATAGTATCTAGGAGAGATTTGATTTGTGAATCATTCTCATCGAACCAATCTTGATGTTTGCATTTGATGAATCTCAGAACTTTTTCAGCAGAGGATTTGATGCTGTGGTGAATATTATACAGCAAAACTTCATGATCATTGCTATGTTCTCAAGCTTTGAATTTAGATGCATTTCGAAATTTTTTGTCATTTCTGGCTTTTTTAAAGAAGACACACTTATTCTCTGAAGTATGCTGCATTTCAGTGGCCATTTTGTATATGGTTTAACAAATGTCTTATTGCGAGCAGTGTTTTCTGAGCTCTGGTCAATCTGAAATCACAACAGTCTTTACTCTTAGTGATGATATAATCAAGCATGTGTCAGTTACCAGATCAGGGATGCTTCCAGATGGTTTTATATGTACCTGCCTGGTGAAATACCATGATTGTGATTGTTAGACCGAACTGTTGACAAAAAGAGAGAGAGTCATAAACAGCTCTCGTTCACCTTCCCCCCCCCCACCCGCTCTGTATGTTTCTATAAATTTGACCACTCAGTGTGCTTATTACCTTTTTCTGGCATTAAGATTCCCCATCAATATGGATGGAAGCACTCTGTCGGTTACGACGAGGGTTCCGGTTGATCCGATCAACGGAACAGCCTGCTCGTGAAATTAACGTGTAAGTGGCTGAGCACTCCACAGACACGTGTACCCTTAACGTAATTCTCGGGGATATTCAGCGTGACACAGAGAGTGACAAGACCAGCCCTTTGAAATACAAGTACAACAGAAACAGGAAGTAAGAGTGAGAGAAAGTTGTGGTGAAAGAGTACAGCAGGGATCACCACCATCCCTGCCGGAGCCTCGTGGAGCTTTAGGTGTTTTCGCTCAATAAACACTCACAATACCCGGTCTGGGAATCGAAACCGCGAGTCCGCTGCCCTAACCACTGGGTCATTGCGCCTCCACCCATCAATATGACACTGTCATGATACAGAACTTTACTGACAACTGTCTGCAATTTAGAATAGTAAAATGTTACGTTCTTGTTTGGATGCTGATAATGTAGGCACACATGCAGGTAATGTGCATAGATGAGGAATCACCAATGAGTATGTAAAATGCCATGAGACAATTTGAGGGATGGATGGCAACTTGCAAAGTAGAGACAATTTAATGACAAATGAGGAATTCTTGGTTCATCTGGTTTTCTACTCCAAAAAATGTCAAGCCACTTCTAACTTCTAATTCACCAGTGTCTGCAAGCCTGGTTTCACTTAGAGCAACAATACCAATATTATATAAGCTAATTACCTTTGCAATTAGTGCTGGGGCTTTTTTTTTGTTCTTGATTGTCTTTGTGTTACATCTGGCCATACAGTCAACAAAGAATACTTTGTGAAAGTTTTGAGGGAATTCAGGAAGAAATTTCATTGCAAAGGACCAGATCGCTTCCACTTGGATCAGTAGTACCTGCACCAGTCCACTATTCTATCCTGGGGACCAACTTCTTGACAGTGAGAGGAATCAAAACTGTCTCACCCTCTCTTGCTCCCTCTGGCTTTTGGTTGTTCCCCCAAACTGAAGGAGAATATGAAAGGGCAGTCATTTTGAAGACATTGAGAAGATGAAGGAGGTTGTGACAAGGGTCCTGAACCCCTTCTCTTTGCAGCACTTCCATGGGACCTTCACAAAGTGGTTGGAATGCTAAAAGGGGATTGGATTCGGAAGATCTTAGTTTGAAGGAAGCTAAAGTTTTTTATATTAATAAATGTCTCCCCTGAAAAACTCTCAAAACTTGTAGAATAAAACACCTTGTACATCATCATCATCATTATTGTTTAATGTCCATTGCCCATGCTGGCATGGGTTGGACAGTTTGACCAGGCTGGAATGCTGGAAGGCTGCACTAGACTCCAGTCTGATTTGGCATGGTTTTCTACATCTGGATGCCCTTCCTAATGCCAACCACTCTGAGAGTGTAATTGGTGCTTTTACGTGCCATTTGCCTGACACTAGGGTACTTTTATGCACCACTGGCACAGGTGCCAGTTTGCATGACACTGGTATCTGCCATAACTGCAATTTTACTCAGCTTGATGGGGTCTTCCTCTCAAGCACAATATAAGGCCAAAGGTCTTGTTCATTGCCCCCATGAAGCCCAACGCTCAAAAACTGTTCTCTATTTGCCACCAGCATGGGTGCACTTGGCTTGATGGGTCCTTTCAAGCATGGCACATCACCAAAAGACTTGGTCACTAGTCATTGCCTCTGTGAGGCTCGAAGTTCAAAGATCATGCTTCACCACCTCATCCCAGGTTTTTCTGGGTCTACCTCTTCCACAGATTCCCTCAATCCCTCAACTGCTAGGGTGTGACACTTTTTCACACAGCTGTCCTCATCCATATGCATCACATGACCATACCAGTGCAGTCGTCTCTCTTGCACACCACATCTTATGCTTCTTATGCCAAACTTTTCACTCAAAATGCTTACACTTTGTTGAACATGCACATCCAGCAAAGCATGCTAACTTCCTTTCTTTCAATCCTAAACATGTCCTCAACAGTCACAGCCCATGTTTCACTGCCGTGTAGCATAGCTATTCACACACAGGCATCAAAAAATCTGCCTTTCACTCTGAGGGAGTGGCCCTTTGTTGCCAACAGTGGTAGAAGCCCTCTGAACTTTGTCCAGCCTAATCTTATTCTCACAGCTACACTCTCGGAGCATCCACCTCGTCTACTAACTTGGTCATCTTGATAATGGAAGCTATCCACTACCTCTAGCTTGTCCCAAACACAGACACAAATACACAAGTATATGCATGTATTTGGGTTGGCAACTAACTTCCAGCCATTTTTTAAAATTTTAATTTTTTAAAAGGTTTAATAAAAAATAACAACTAATTAATCAATAGTGTATTCACCCTTGTTGTTTACAACTTCTTCCCAACGTTCAACAAGATTTTCAATACCTCCTTGGTAGAAATCACCCGATTTCGACTCCAAAAATTGATCCAACCAAGCTCTCAATTCTGCATCAGTATTGAACGAAACTCCACACATAGCATTTGAAAGAGGTCGAAAGAAATGGAAATTCGCTGGTGCCACATCAGGAGGAACCCTATCAAATGCCTTCTCCAGATCAACAAAGCACGTGTACAACTCCTCCTCCTCATCTCGGTATTCCTCTTGCAATCTCCTTGCAAGGAACTCTGCATCTATTGTCCCCCTCCCTGGCATAAAACCAAATTGCATCTCATCCACATCCATCCCTTTCCGAATTCTCCTCTCCAACACCCTGTCCACCATCTTCATTTCATGCTCCAATAACTTCTCTATATGCTCCACAGCTCATCACATACCTCTTCCCCTTGAAAATTGGTACCCAGTCCCCTGGCATTCCTCTTCCATCCAGCGCACCCTGCCAGAGCTCCATCATCACAACAATCCCTATCTCTCCACTTACTTCTGATGGACCAGCTGCCCTTTCCTCTTTTCTTTTCCTCCACTACTTCTTCCCGACTAACCCTCTCCACTGACCCCTTCACCACAGCAGCTCCCACCCTCTGATCCCATTCATGATTCCCTCCATATGCTCCTTCCAAACACTTCCCCTGTCCTTCTTCTCACTAAAATTCAGCCTTCCCTCACTCCCCCCCCACACGCATCTTCCTCCCTCAACATCTCTTCCATCTTTTTCCATTGATTTAATAAACCTAAACACCCTTTCTGGCTTCTCATCCACCCCACTCAACCTCTCCTCAGCCTCCTTCCTCATAAATCTCGCAACCACCCCCTTTGCACGATTCTCCATCTTATTATACCAGGCTTTCATTTGCTCCCTCCTATTATTACAGAAAGCTTTGTGCACCTCCTTCTTCCTTGCTATCTCATCCCTCACCTCCTCATTCCACCATCACGTAGCTCCTCGATCTCTCCCACCCTTCGTCCTTTCACACACTTCGTCACACACCTTTAGTACCCCTTCTTTAAAGGACTTCCACAAATCCAGTGAATCAACCCTTACCAACTCCCCAACTCTCTCCTCAAACCTTGCTCTTGTTTCTTCTTCCTTCAGTTTCCACACCTTTCTCCTCTTAACCGTTCCCTTTCTTACACACTTTTTAACTTTCCTCTTATCCAAGTCAACAACCACCAACCTGTGCTGCAACTTCCCTGGTATTGTCTTTGCATCTCTCAGATACTTTCTGCTTTTCAGTAAATTAAAAATAGATTCCTGGCAAATTTTAAATCCTTTGCTTCAAGTCTGTCAGTTACGAATTGTCAAAACAAAAACTGTTTTCAATTCTCAAAACACTTTTACTCACAAACATAAATATATAAATTTCTATATTATCATTGGCCATTTTAATTTGGATTCTATGAGCTTGTTGCTGAATTGGAAATCTTGTCCTTCCATTCTTCAACATTAACCAAAAAATTCACTGGAAATGGTTAAGAACTGAATGTCTGGAAATGTTAAAATAAGTAAATGGAGAAATATCCTGGTTTATCCAGCTTTAAATGAGATAATCCTCCTGGAACAAACCGAATCCATTCGAATTAAATAATCCGGTATGCTTATAACAATGAATATTTTTTCCTAAGTTTACCTGCAACAAAACTAATTACCTCCATGAATACAATTTGGTCAGGTAATTTCAATACCTTTTAACAAAGAAAAAATTGAAAAAAGACTGTCTAATCGCAGTTAAGAATATGTTGCTGAAATCAATGTATGAGACAAAAACAGTCGTGGTTCTTCATGGAAAATGACCAAAGTAGACCTGACACCATCAGAAATATTCCACATCACAGCATCTACTGGTTTGCCAAATATTCATGGAACCATCCAATTAGTCCAGTGGCTCCCTGAGATATACAAATATTATTGCCATTTATGTAGAGGGTCACATTTTCTCTCTCACTTCCTATCAGTTAACCTCTTCAAACGAGTTTTGTGTAATGATTACCACAACAGCAAAAGCTTCATAAAAAATCATTTTTCTTCTGGAAAATCATTTCAAACTGATTATCACTTAAAACCTTTAATCTTAGCCTTGGCATTTTTTGCTGAAAAGTTCGTAAGAGACATAAAAAAAGGCTCAGTCCCCCTCTCCCATTGCAAAAATAAGGGATACACTCTCTGTATGGCTTTTTCCATTATTGTTGTCAGCCTTGAACAGTACTTATGATCAAAAATATTCCAGCCTTGACCATCCCATCTTCTGTTCGGGTACGGTGTTGTGTTCTCAATCCTATTATCCGATACAGTAATCCCTCAACTATCACAGGTGTTACATTCCAAAACTTCCTGAGATAGGTGAAAATCCATGAAGTATAAACAGTACTGTGTATATTTTTTAATTATTTTTATATATTTAAGTTTTTATAAGCTCTTTGCACACCCTTAGGCGTACCTGTGTCTTCTGGGTTTTTTTTTTTTTGAGGTTGAAGAACATAGTGATGGGCAGTTGCTGGTCTTTTCTTCTGTGTCAGGAAGAAAACCTTAACAGGTGCAGAACGTTTGGGTGATATCGTAGGGCTTGAAATAAATCCACAATTTCACACCCAAATGCCAAACGACACCACACACTCACCGCCTCCCAAGTTTTTGTTTTCCATTCAGTATGTATAATTCTTTGTTTTCTCATCTACAGAACACTATTTTCTTTTAATATATTTTAATTAATGTTATACAGTGTGGTATTGTATTGCATTTCTATTTATCAATTTATAAAGTTTTGGGCGTGAAATAATTAAAAACTTAAAAAATATAAATACCTCTTGGCTGCAGAAACCCAGATATACTAAGGAGTCTGCAATATAAATTACTTAATTAGCCAGAAAAATCAGCACCGAGGGCGCGATAGGTGAACCACAACAGGGTGAGTGATTTACTGTATGTTCCTTCTTTTCTAAGATGGTAGGATCTTGCCTGAGATAAAGCTGGCTGTTATTTCTAGCAAGTTGAACGACCATGTAGATGCTCCCTTGTCTCAGATTCTGTTTTCTCTTCTTTTTTAGTTTGTTTTGCCATTAATATCCATTGGCGAAATAAATGGTAATATTCTCTTATGTTTCCATAAACATATTTACCATAATTTCGTTTTTCTTTTATAAACTAATAATAGATATGTGGGGTGGGGTGGGGGCACGGTTGTGGGGTTAAAAAGTTCCCTTTGCTCTCCCATTTTTAGATTCAGCCCCACTGTGTGACATCTTGAGAAAATGTCTTCTACTAAAGGCCGGGACTGACCAAAACCTTGAGAGTAGATTTGGAAGGTGGAACCTGAAAGAAGCTCATCTTGTGTGTGTGTGTGTGTGTGTGTGTGTATGCACATGCATACATGTGTGTGTGTGTGTGTCTTGACATTGCTCTGTTGCTGTACACGAGTGTCTCCATCATCCAAGCAGTGTCATTTGTTTTTAATCTTCTGCGAAAAACATGTCCAGCAGTCATGAAGGAAATATTTCTTTCCTTGGAAACAGACGAGGGTTGGCAACCGGAAGAGCATCTGACCATCGTTTGAACAGACAACCTCTCAAGTGATGTCATTCTACTGTTTCTTCTGACATTGGACATGAGGCCAAACGTTTACGAGGCGGAGCAGAACAATGGATTTAAAAGGATTTCTGTGCTTCACTGATATTTCACCGAGCTTGGAAGGATGTTTGTTGGTTTGTTTGTTGGTGTGACTGGCTGAGTTGATGAATGGAAATAGGTTTGTTGAGCCATTTGAAGAAGGAACTGAACAACACTCGTGAACATTTCACAGAAGATTTTATTATCACACACAAAGACAAACTGTGTTGGTCTTTTACAGATAACAACAGCAACAATTACCGACTGGGAGAGAAATATTGCTCTGGGATTACAGAAAGGTGTTGCTATGGCAACATGGGGCTTGTCCAACATAACTGGAAATAATTGTGTTATATTCTTGGTGATGGAGATTCTTGACGATGTGCTTGAGCTGCCCGCCCGCATGGTCTGTCTGGTGTGGCATGAATGGAGACACATCTCACTCGGCTGCCTCAACATTTTGCAGTTTCCACCAAAAGTGACCTTTTCTAAAAGAATCTAGAAGATGGAATCAAGTAATGGCTCGGTGCCAATTGGTTGCTTAATAGATGGATCACATGAAACCATTGTGGTTTGCTTGTGATGTCTGACTGTG
>NC_043005.1:1542651-1595151 GCF_006345805.1 Octopus sinensis | reverse complement strand
GAGTTGTGTGTGTGTGTGTGTGTGTGTGTGCATGTGGACAGGTAGATGGTTGTAAACATCCCCGTTTATACAGTGTTTTATAGTTTGCAGTCTTCTGTGAAAGTATTTCTGGGTTGGTTATTGTTTGATAAATGAGGAGAGATATTAGTTTGCTTGGGAGCAGGCAAGGGTTGGCAACAGGAAGAGCATCCTGACTGGAAAAACTGGACTCGATAAAGTTTCCTCCAGTCTACGCAAGTATAGAAAAGCAGATGTTAAAACATTGTGTGTGTATATATTTGGTAGGCAGAAACTGAAAGAAGCCTGTTGTGTGTGTGTTCCTACCACCACTTGATAACAAGTGTTGGTTTATTTATGTCCCCATAAGTTAGTGGTTTGGCAAAAGAAACTAACAGAACAAGTACCAAGCTTTAAAAGATAAGTCCTGAGGAGGGCAATGCCTTTGACTAAAATTCTTCAAAGTAGTGCCCCAGCATGGCCACAGTCTAAATGATTGAAATAAGTAAAAGATAATATATATATGTAAAGGAAACTGATTGCTTCTTTACACTTTTTGGGTGCAACACAATTTCCTTTCTTTTTGTTTCTATAAACTACCAGTCAGGAACAAAACGCAACTTAAAAAATATATATGATTCTTTATTCTCTTATTCACAAATGAAGCACGTAGGTATATTGGTATCCACTTGGTTCAATATAGCAAGGCTGAATTTTAACATTTGTAAGATTTTACAACAAATTCAGCAGCAACAGAACAGGTCAAATCCTAAGTGTCTAGGACAGGAGAATAGGCTGATCACACGTTTAAAAATACGTCCTTTCTCTTCTATCACCGTGTCTCAAGTCAACGACGCTATTAAGGAACGCGATAGAATTTCTTAATAAATACAGATGTCGGATTTAAGGTGAGCCATCGATTAGCACAACCAGTAAAAAAAGAATTTAGATTTTTAAAAAGTGTTAAGTGTTTCTTGCTGAGCTGAAGAAAAGTGTTGCATACTTTGATCAACCCACAGATTGTATTTGTGAAGAATGTGTTAGCTGGCCTTTTTCTTTACCTGGAAATCCAAATTTTTCCAAATTGACACATTTACTAATGTAACCAATTACACCAATAATTACTGGTATAAATGTGAATTTATAATCAGGATAAAGGAGCTTCTGCTTTCAAAAAAGCTGGTTCTGTAAATATCCTTTTTGCTGATTTTGGAAAAATCTTCGGGGACAGCTAACCCTTATAACTGGGCATGATGTCCCTTTTATATCTCTACATCTTTTATAAGACCTTGATGGGAATGTTCCACCAATATTCCTTGTGTCAATATTTAAAATTAGGGATAGTGTCTGTGTGTATTTATTCCAGGGCAGTGTTGCCTTCACATGATATTGGATATTGTTTTAGCAACAGAATCAGGTCACAGTGGGAGGGGGTGTGCCTTGTCTTTTGGACAACTCCTCATTATATTGAGTCATGTCCTTCACAGGGGAGTGAGATAATTGACATTTACACCTGTATCTCAGCAACCTCAAAGCTTCGTCAAATTTTCAGGAGATATTTGGTAACTACCTCCGCCTCTTCTTGGATTACAAAAGCATAACATTCAAAGAGTGACATGATGTAATAATGGCCATGAGTCCAAAAGATGCCTCTTCATGTTATTACCATTCTCTTCGAGTTTACAGGAACACAGCCATGCATAGCCTATTCGTGGGGTGCAAAGTGTTTGTCTTCTATGTTTTTGCCGAAATATGTCTGACCTCCCACTTGTGGCTTTGAATGGGAAGTCATCAGCAAACGATTGCCTCTCGATGACTTCACTGCTGCTCTTCAGGATGTTGAGATCGTTTCTGAGGAAACGGCTGTTGTTTTTGTTTCTTGTTATTGTTTGCCAGGTGGTGCCCGAGTGATGTCATGCAACACTCAACACTGTCTGCTCTTAGCTTAAAACCATTTCCACCATCCTTTCTTTCAAAGTAGAGTCTGTCATTATTACTATTTCTGGGAACGAGGGGAGGGGCATTCCAGTGGAGGTCAACATTTTCTGAGTTTTAATGCTTATATATGTATATATGTGAGTGTATGTATGCATATTTTTTATACATGTGTGTATGAATATGCATGAATATATATGTGTATGTATGTATGTCATTATTCAGTTTCATTCCAAGACTTCTTGCCAATAGAGAAAGAACTGGTTTCTAACCCAGATCCAAGACTCCTGCATTGGAACTTCAACATCAACAACAGGGTATTTTTGTATACATGTCCGTATGTATGTGTGTGTATGTGTGTGTGTGTGTGTGCACATGTGTGTTTGTGTATGTGTGTATGTATGTTATCATCATCGTTTAATGTCCATTTTCAATCTGACATGGGATGGACAGTTTGACTGAGGACTGGCAAGCCAGAGGGCTGCACCAGGCTCTGATCTGGCAAGATTTCTACTGCTGGATGCCCTTCCTAACATCAACCACTCCAAGCGTGTAGGTGTACTGGGTGCATTTTACATGCCACCGGCACAGGAACCAGTCAGGTGGCACTGGCATCGACCACATTTGGATGGTGCATTTTACGTGCCACCGGAACAGGAGCCAGTCAGGTGGCACTGGCATCGACCACATTTGGATGGTGCATTTTACGTGCCACCGGAACAGGAACCAGTCAGGTGGCACTGGCATCGACCACATTTGGATGGTGCATTTTACGTGCCACCGGAACAGGAACCAGTCAGGTGGCACTGGCATCGACCACATTTGGATGGTGCATTTTACGTGCCACCGGAACAGGAACCAGTCAGGTGGCACTGGCATCGACCACATTTGGATGGTGCATTTTACGTGCCACCGGAACAGGAGCCAGTCAGGTGGCACTGGCATCGACCACATTTGGATGGTGCATTTTACGTGCCACCGGAACAGGAGCCAGTCAGGTGGCACTGGCATCGACCACATTTGGATGGTGCATTTTACGTGCCACCGGAACAGGAGCCAGTCAGGTGGCACTGGCATCGACCACATTTGGATGGTGCATTTTACGTGCCACCGGAACAGGAGCCAGTCAGGTGGCACTGGCATCGACCACATTTGGATGGTGCATTTTACGTGCCACCGGAACAGGAGCCAGTCAGGTGGCACTGGCATCGACCACATTTGGATGGTGCATTTTACGTGCCACCGGAACAGGAGCCAGTCAGGTGGCACTGGCATCGACCACATTTGGATGGTGCATTTTACGTGCCACCGGAACAGGAGCCAGTCAGGTGGCACTGGCATCGACCACATTTGGATGGTGGTGATTTTACGTGCCACCGGAACAGGAGCCAGTCAGGTGGCACTGGCATCGACCACATTTGGATGGTGCATTTTACGTGCCACCGGAACAGGAGCCAGTCAGGTGGCACTGGCATCGACCACATTTGGATGGTGCATTTTACGTGCCACCGGAACAGGAGCCAGTCAGGTGGCACTGGCATCGACCACATTTGGATGGTGCATTTTACGTGCCACCGGAACAGGAGCCAGTCAGGTGGCACTGGCATCGACCACATTTGGATGGTGCATTTTACGTGCCACCGGAACAGGAGCCAGTCAGGTGGCACTGGCATCGACCACATTTGGATGGTGCATTTTACGTGCCACCGGAACAGGAGCCAGTCAGGTGGCACTGGCATCGACCACATTTGGATGGTGCATTTTACGTGCCACCGGAACAGGAGCCAGTCAGGTGGCACTGGCATCGACCACATTTGGATGGTGCATTTTACGTGCCACCGGAACAGGAGCCAGTCAGGTGGCACTGGCATCGACCACATTTGGATGGTGCATTTTACGTGCCACCGGAACAGGAGCCAGTCAGGTGGCACTGGCATCGACCACATTTGGATGGTGCATTTTACGTGCCACCGGAACAGGAACCAGTCAGGTGGCACTGGCATCGACCACATTTGGATGGTGCATTTTACGTGCACCGGAACAGGAGCCAGTCAGGTGGCACTGGCATCGACCACATTTGGATGGTGCATTTTACGTGCCACCGGAACAGGAACCAGTCAGGTGGCACTGGCATCGACCACATTTGGATGGTGCATTTTACGTGCCACCGGAACAGGAGCCAGTCAGGTGGCACTGGCATCGACCACATTTGGATGGTGCATTTTACGTGCCACCGGAACAGGAACCAGTCAGGTGGCACTGGCATCGACCACATTTGGATGGTGCATTTTACGTGCCACCGGAACAGGAGCCAGTCAGGTGGCACTGGCATCGACCACATTTGGATGGTGCATTTTACGTGCCACCGGAACAGGAGCCAGTCAGGTGGCACTGGCATCGACCACATTTGGATGGTGCATTTTAATGCCCGGAACAGGAGCCAGTCAGGTGGCACTGGCATCGACCACATTTGGATGGTGCATTTTACGTGCCACCGGAACAGGACCAGTCAGGTGGCACTGGCATCGACCACATTTGGATGGTGCATTTTACGTGCCACCGGAACAGGAACCAGTCAGGTGGCACTGGCATCGACCACATTTGGATGGTGCATTTTACGTGCCACCGGAACAGGAGCCAGTCAGGTGGCACTGGCATCGACCACATTTGGATGGTGCATTTTACGTGCCACCGGAACACAGGAACCAGTCAGGTGGCACTGGCATCGACCACATTTGGATGGTGCATTTTACGTGCCACCGGAACAGGAGCCAGTCAGGTGGCACTGGCATCGACCACATTTGGATGGTGCATTTTACGTGCCACCGGAACAGGAACCAGTCAGGTGGCACTGGCATCGACCACATTTGGATGGTGCATTTTACGTGCCACCGGAACAGGAGCCAGTCAGGTGGCACTGGCATCGACCACATTTGGATGGTGCATTTTACGTGCCACCGGAACAGGAACCAGTCAGGTGGCACTGGCATCGACCACATTTGGATGGTGCATTTTACGTGCCACCGGAACAGGAGCCAGTCAGGTGGCACTGGCATCGACCACATTTGGATGGTGCATTTTACGTGCCACCGGAACAGGAGCCAGTCAGGTGGCACTGGCATCGACCACATTTGGATGGTGCATTTTACGTGCCACCGGAACAGGAGCCAGTCAGGTGGCACTGGCATCGACCACATTTGGATGGTGCATTTTACGTGCCACCGGAACAGGAGCCAGTCAGGTGGCACTGGCATCGACCACATTTGGATGGTGCATTTTACGTGCCACCGGAACAGGAACCAGTCAGGTGGCACTGGCATCGACCACATTTGGATGGTGCATTTTACGTGCCACCGGAACAGGAGCCAGTCAGGTGGCACTGGCATCGACCACATTTGGATGGTGCATTTTACGTGCCACCGGAACAGGAACCAGTCAGGTGGCACTGGCATCGACCACATTTGGATGGTGCATTTTACGTGCCACCGGAACAGGAGCCAGTCAGGTGGCACTGGCATCGACCACATTTGGATGGTGCATTTTACGTGCCACCGGAACAGGAGCCAGTCAGGTGGCACTGGCATCGACCACATTTGGATGGTGCATTTTACGTGCCACCGGAACAGGAGCCAGTCAGGTGGCACTGGCATCGACCACATTTGGATGGTGCATTTTACGTGCCACCGGAACAGGAACCAGTCAGGTGGCACTGGCATCGACCACATTTGGATGGTGCATTTTACGTGCCACCGGAACAGGAGCCAGTCAGGTGGCACTGGCATCGACCACATTTGGATGGTGCATTTTACGTGCCACCGGAACAGGAGCCAGTCAGGTGGCACTGGCATCGACCACATTTGGATGGTGCATTTTACGTGCCACCGGAACAGGAGCCAGTCAGGTGGCACTGGCATCGACCACATTTGGATGGTGCATTTTACGTGCCACCGGAACAGGAGCCAGTCAGGTGGCACTGGCATCGACCACATTTGGATGGTGCATTTTACGTGCCACCGGAACAGGAGCCAGTCAGGTGGCACTGGCATCGACCACATTTGGATGGTGCATTTTACGTGCCACCGGAACAGGAGCCAGTCAGGTGGCACTGGCATCGACCACATTTGGATGGTGCATTTTACGTGCCACCGGAACAGGAGCCAGTCAGGTGGCACTGGCATCGACCACATTTGGATGGTGCATTTTACGTGCCACCGGAACAGGAACCAGTCAGGTGGCACTGGCATCGACCACATTTGGATGGTGCATTTTACGTGCCACCGGAACAGGAGCCAGTCAGGTGGCACTGGCATCGACCACATTTGGATGGTGCATTTTACGTGCCACCGGAACAGGAGCCAGTCAGGTGGCACTGGCATCGACCACATTTGGATGGTGCATTTTACGTGCCACCGGAACAGGAGCCAGTCAGGTGGCACTGGCATCGACCACATTTGGATGGTGCATTTTACGTGCCACCGGAACAGGAGCCAGTCAGGTGGCACTGGCATCGACCACATTTGGATGGTGCATTTTACGTGCCACCGGAACAGGAGCCAGTCAGGTGGCACTGGCATCGACCACATTTGGATGGTGCATTTTACGTGCCACCGGAACAGGAGCCAGTCAGGTGGCACTGGCATCGACCACATTTGGATGGTGCATTTTACGTGCCACCGGAACAGGAGCCAGTCAGGTGGCACTGGCATCGACCACATTTGGATGGTGCATTTTACGTGCCACCGGAACAACAGAGCCAGTCAGGTGGCACTGGCATCGACCACATTTGGATGGTGCATTTTACGTGCCACCGGAACAGGAGCCAGTCAGGTGGCACTGGCATCGACCACATTTGGATGGTGTTACGTGCCACCGGAACAGGAGCCAGTCAGGTGGCACTGGCATCGACCACATTTGGATGGTGCATTTTACGTGCCACCGGAACAGGAGCCAGTCAGGTGGCACTGGCATCGACCACATTGGATGGTGCATTTTACGTGCCACCGGAACAGGAGCCAGTCAGGTGGCACTGGCATCGACCACATTTGGATGGTGCATTTTACGTGCCACCGGAACAGGAGCCAGTCAGGTGGCACTGGCATCGACCACATTTGGATGGTGCATTTTACGTGCCACCGGAACAGGAGCCAGTCAGGTGGCACTGGCATCGACCACATTTGGATGGTGCATTTTACGTGCCACCGGAACAGGAGCCAGTCAGGTGGCACTGGCATCGACCACATTTGGATGGTGCATTTTACGTGCCACCGGAACAGAACCAGTCAGGTGGCACTGGCATCGACCACATTTGGATGGTGCATTTTACGTGCCACCGGAACAGGAGCCAGTCAGGTGGCACTGGCATCGACCACATTTGGATGGTGCATTTTACGTGCCACCGGAACAGGAGCCAGTCAGGTGGCACTGGCATCGACCACATTTGGATGGTGCATTTTACGTGCCACCGGAACAGGAGCCAGTCAGGTGGCACTGGCATCGACCACATTTGGATGGTGCATTTTACGTGCCACCGGAACAGGAGCCAGTCAGGTGGCACTGGCATCGACCACATTTGGATGGTGCATTTTACGTGCCACCGGAACAGGAGCCAGTCAGGTGGCACTGGCATCGACCACATTTGGATGGTGCATTTTACGTGCCACCGGAACAGGAGCCAGTCAGGTGGCACTGGCATCGACCACATTTGGATGGTGCATTTTACGTGCCACCGGAACAGGAGCCAGTCAGGTGGCACTGGCATCGACCACATTTGGATGGTGCATTTTACGTGCCACCCGAACAGGAGCCAGTCAGGTGGCACTGGCATCGACCACATTGGATGGTGCATTTTACGTGCCACCGGAACAGGAGCCAGTCAGGTGGCACTGGCATCGACCACATTTGGATGGTGCATTTTACGTGCCACCGGAACAGGAGCCAGTCAGGTGGCACTGGCATCGACCACATTTGGATGGTGCATTTTACGTGCCACCGGAACAGGAGCCAGTCAGGTGGCACTGGCATCGACCACATTTGGATGGTGCATTTATTACGTGCCACCGGAACAGGAGCCAGTCAGGTGGCACTGGCATCGACCACATTTGGATGGTGCATTTTACGTGCCACCGGAACAGGAGCCAGTCAGGTGGCACTGGCATCGACCACATTTGGATGGTGCATTTTACGTGCCACCGGAACAGGAGCCAGTCAGGTGGCACTGGCATCGACCACATTTGGATGGTGCATTTTACGTGCCACCGGAACAGGAGCCAGTCAGGTGGCACTGGCATCGACCACATTTGGATGGTGCATTTACGTGCCACCGGAACAGGAGCCAGTCAGGTGGCACTGGCATCGACCACATTTGGATGGTGCATTTTACGTGCCACCGGAACAGGAGCCAGTCAGGTGGCACTGGCATCGACCACATTTGGATGGTGCATTTTACGTGCCACCGGAACAGGAGCCAGTCAGGGGCACTGGCATCGACCACATTTGGATGGTGCATTTTACGTGCTACCGGAACAGGAGCCAGTCAGGTGGCACTGGCATCGACCACATTTGGATGGTGCATTTTACGTGCCACCGGAACAGGAGCCAGTCAGGTGGCACTGGCATCGACCACATTTGGATGGTGCTTTACGTGCCACCGGAACAGGAGCCAGTCAGGTGGCACTGGCATCGACCACATTTGGATGGTGCATTTTACGTGCCACCGGAACAGGAGCCAGTCAGGTGGCACTGGCATCGACCACATTTGGATGGTGCATTTTACGTGCCACCGGAACAGGAGCCAGTCAGGTGGCACTGGCATCGACCACATTTGGATGGTGCATTTTACGTGCCACCGGAACAGGAGCCAGTCAGGTGGCACTGGCATCGACCACATTTGGATGGTGCATTTTACGTGCCACCGGACAGGAGCCAGTCAGGTGGCACTGGCATCGACCACATTTGGATGGTGCATTTTACGTGCCACCGGAACAGGAGCCAGTCAGGTGGCACTGGCATCGACCACATTTGGATGGTGCATTTTACGTGCCACCGGAACAGGAGCCAGTCAGGTGGCACTGGCATCGACCACATTTGGATGGTGCATTTTACGTGCCACCGGAACAGGAGCCAGTCAGGTGGCACTGGCATCGACCACATTTGGATGGTGCATTTTACGTGCCACCGGAACAGGAGCCAGTCAGGTGGCACTGGCATCGACCACATTTGGATGGTGCATTTTACGTGCCACCGGAACAGGAGCCAGTCAGGTGGCACTGGCATCGACCACATTTGGATGGTGCATTTTACGTGCCACCGGAACAGGAGCCAGTCAGGTGGCACTGGCATCGACCACATTTGGATGGTGCATTTTACGTGCCACCGGAACAGGAGCCAGTCAGGTGGCACTGGCATCGACCACATTTGGATGGTGCATTTTACGTGCCACCGGAACAGGAGCCAGTCAGGTGGCACTGGCATCGACCACATTTGGATGGTGCATTTTACGTGCCACCGGAACAGGAGCCAGTCAGGTGGCACTGGCATCGACCACATTTGGATGGTGCATTTTACGTGCCACCGGACGGAACAGGAGCCAGTCAGGTGGCACTGGCATCGACCACATTTGGATGGTGCATTTTACGTGCCACCGGAACAGGAACCAGTCAGGTGGCACTGGCATCGACCACATTTGGATGGTGCATTTTACGTGCCACCGGAACAGGAACCAGTCAGGTGGCACTGGCATCGACCACATTTGGATGGTGCATTTACGTGCCACCGGAACAGGAGCCAGTCAGGTGGCACTGGCATCGACCACATTTGGATGGTGCATTTTACGTGCCACCGGAACAGGAACCAGTCAGGTGGCACTGGCATCGACCACATTTGGATGGTGCATTTTACGTGCCACCGGAACAGGAACCAGTCAGGTGGCACTGGCATCGACCACATTTGGATGGTGCATTTTACGTGCCACCGGAACAGGAACCAGTCAGGTGGCACTGGCATCGACCACATTTGGATGGTGCATTTTACGTGCCCCGGAACAGGAGCCAGTCAGGTGGCACTGGCATCGACCACATTTGGATGGTGCATTTTACGTGCCACCGGAACAGGAGCCAGTCAGGTGGCACTGGCATCGACCACATTTGGATGGTGCATTTTACGTGCCACCGGAACAGGAGCCAGTCAGGTGGCACTGGCATCGACACATTTGGATGGTGCATTTTACGTGCCACCGGAACAGGAACCAGTCAGGTGGCACTGGCATCGACCACATTTGGATGGTGCATTTTACGTGCCACCGGAACAGGAACCAGTCAGGTGGCACTGGCATCGACCACATTTGGATGGTGCATTTTACGTGCCACCGGAACAGGAGCCAGTCAGGTGGCACTGGCATCGACCACATTTGGATGGTGCATTTTACGTGCCACCGGAACAGGAACCAGTCAGGTGGCACTGGCATCGACCACATTTGGATGGTGCATTTTACGTGCCACCGGAACAGGAACCAGTCAGGTGGCACTGGCATCGACCACATTTGGATGGTGCATTTTACGTGCCACCGGAACAGGAGCCAGTCAGGTGGCACTGGCATCGACCACATTTGGATGGTGCATTTTACGTGCCACCGGAACAGGAACCAGTCAGGTGGCACTGGCATCGACCACATTTGGATGGTGCATTTTACGTGCCACCGGAACAGGAGCCAGTCAGGTGGCACTGGCATCGACCACATTTGGATGGTGCATTTTACGTGCCACCGGAACAGGAACCAGTCAGGTGGCACTGGCATCGACCACATTTGGATGGTGCATTTTACGTGCCACCGGAACAGGAACCAGTCAGGTGGCACTGGCATCGACCACATTTGGATGGTGCATTTTACGTGCCACCGGAACAGGAGCCAGTCAGGTGGCACTGGCATCGACCACATTTGGATGGTGCATTTTACGTGCCACCGGAACAGGAACCAGTCAGGTGGCACTGGCATCGACCACATTTGGATGGTGCATTTTACGTGCCACCGGAACAGGAACCAGTCAGGTGGCACTGGCATCGACCACATTTGGATGGTGCATTTTACGTGCCACCGGAACAGGAACCAGTCAGGTGGCACTGGCATCGACCACATTTGGATGGTGCATTTTACGTGCCACCGGAACAGGAACCAGTCAGGTGGCACTGGCATCGACCACATTTGGATGGTGCATTTTACGTGCCACCGGAACAGGAGCCAGTCAGGTGGCACTGGCATCGACCACATTTGGATGGTGCATTTTACGTGCCACCGGAACAGGAGCCAGTCAGGTGGCACTGGCATCGACCACATTTGGATGGTGCATTTTACGTGCCACCGGAACAGGAACCAGTCAGGTGGCACTGGCATCGACCACATTTGGATGGTGCATTTTACGTGCCACCGGAACAGGAACCAGTCAGGTGGCACTGGCATCGACCACATTTGGATGGTGCATTTTACGTGCCACCGGAACAGGAGCCAGTCAGGTGGCACTGGCATCGACCACATTTGGATGGTGCATTTTCGTGCCACCGGAACAGGAGCCAGTCAGGTGGCACTGGCATCGACCACATTTGGATGGTGCATTTTACGTGCCACCGGAACAGGAGCCAGTCAGGTGGCACTGGCATCGACCACATTTGGATGGTGCATTTTACGTGCCACCGGAACAGGAGCCAGTCAGGTGGCACTGGCATCGACCACATTTGGATGGTGTGCATTTTTACGTGCCACCGGAACAGGAGCCAGTCAGGTGGCACTGGCATCGACCACATTTGGATGGTGCATTTTACGTGCCACCGGAACAGGAGCCAGTCAGGTGGCACTGGCATCGACCACATTTGGATGGTGCATTTACGTGCCACCGGAACAGGAGCCAGTCAGGTGGCACTGGCATCGACCACATTTGGATGGTGCATTTTACGTGCCACCGGAACAGGAACAGTCAGGTGGCACTGGCATCGACCACATTTGGATGGTGCATTTTACCCGCGAACAGAGCCAGTCAGGTGGCACTGGCATCGACCACATTTGGATGGGCATGCCACCAGGAACAGGAGAAGTGGAGGGCCGCACTGGCATTTTTGTATGGTGGGCCAATTTTCGGCCAGGACGGACAGGAGCCAGTCAGGTGGCACTGGCATCGACCACATTTGGATGGTGCATTTTACGTGCCACCACCGGAACAGGAACCAGTCAGGTGGCACTGGCATCGACCACATTTGGATGTTGTGTTTTACGTGTGCCAACGGAACACGTGACACTCCAGCAGACTGGCAATGACCACATTGGATGGTGCATTTTTGCCACCGGAGCCAGTTCCATCAGTGGCATCGGGCACATTTGGATGGTGCATTTTACGTGCCACCGGCAACAGCGAGCCAGGAGGCACTGGCACGACCACATTTGGATGGTGCATTTTACGTGCCACGGAACAGGAGCCAGTCAGGTGGCACTGGCATCGACCACATTTGGATGGTGCATTTTACGTGCCACCGGAACAGGAGCCAGTCAGGTGGCACTGGCATCGACCACATTTGGATGGTGCATTTTACGTGCCACCGGAGGAGCGTCGAGGCCGGCATCGCCACTGCATTTGGTGCATTTTGTGTGTCCACGGCCCCAGGACCAGGCATGGCACTGCACCACATTTGGATGGTGCATTTTACGTGCCACCGGAACAGGAGCCAGTCAGGTGGCACTGGCATCGACCACATTTGGATGGTGCATTTACGTGCCACCGGAACAGGAGAACCAGTCAGGTGGCACTGGCATCGACCACATTTGGATGGTGCATTTTACGTGCCACCGGAACAGGAGCCAGTCAGGTGGCACTGGCATCGACCACATTTGGATGGTGCATTTTACGTGCCACCGGAACAGGAGCCAGTCAGGTGGCACTGGCATCGACCACATTTGGATGGTGCATTTACGTGCCACCGGAACAGGAGCCAGTCAGGTGGCACTGGCATCGACCACATTTGGATGGTGCATTTTACGTGCCACCGGAACAGGAACCAGTCAGGTGGCACTGGCATCGACCACATTTGGATGGTGCATTTTACGTGCCACCGGAACAGGAGCCAGTCAGGTGGCACTGGCATCGACCACATTTGGATGGTGCATTTTACGTGCCACCGGAACAGGAACCAGTCAGGTGGCACTGGCATCGACCACATTTGGATGGTGCATTTTACGTGCCACCGGAACAGGAACCAGTCAGGTGGCACTGGCATCGACCACATTTGGATGGTGCATTTTACGTGCCACCGGAACAGGAGCCAGTCAGGTGGCACTGGCATCGACCACATTTGGATGGTGCATTTTACGTGCCACCGGAACAGGAGCCAGTCAGGTGGCACTGGCATCGACCACATTTGGATGGTGCATTTTACGTGCCACCGGAACAGGAGCCAGTCAGGTGGCACTGGCATCGACCACATTTGGATGGTGCATTTTACGTGCCACCGGAACAGGAGCCAGTCAGGTGGCACTGGCATCGACCACATTTGGATGGTGCATTTTACGTGCCACCGGAACAGGAACCAGTCAGGTGGCACTGGCATCGACCACATTTGGATGGTGCATTTTACGTGCCACCGGAACAGGACCAGTCAGGTGGCACTGGCATCGACCACATTTGGATGGTGCATTTTACGTGCCACCGGAACAGGAGCCAGTCAGGTGGCACTGGCATCGACCACATTTGGATGGTGCATTTTACGTGCCACCGGAACAGGAGCCAGTCAGGTGGCACTGGCATCGACCACATTTGGATGGTGCATTTTACGTGCCACCGGAACAGGAGCCAGTCAGGTGGCACTGGCATCGACCACATTTGGATGGTGCATTTTACGTGCCACCGGAACAGGACCAGTCAGGTGGCACTGGCATCGACCACATTTGGATGGTGCATTTTACGTGCCACCGGAACAGGAGCCAGTCAGGTGGCACTGGCATCGACCACATTTGGATGGTGCATTTTACGTGCCACCGGAACAGGAGCCAGTCAGGTGGCACTGGCATCGACCACATTTGGATGGTGCATTTTACGTGCCACCGGAACAGGAGCCAGTCAGGTGGCACTGGCATCGACCACATTGGATGGTGCATTTTACGTGCCACCGGAACAGGAGCCAGTCAGGTGGCACGGGCATCGACCACATTTGGATGGTGCATTTTACGTGCCACCGGAACAGGAGCCAGTCAGGTGGCACTGGCATCGACCACATTTGGATGGTGCATTTTACGTGCCACCGGAACAGGAGCCAGTCAGGTGGCACTGGCATCGACCACATTTGGATGGTGCATTTACGTGCCACCGGAACAGGAGCCAGTCAGGTGGCACTGGCATCGACCACATTTGGATGGTGCATTTTACGTGCCACCGGAACAGAGCCAGTCAGGTGGCACTGGCATCGACCACATTTGGATGGTGCATTTTACGTGCCACCGGAACAGGAACCAGTCAGGTGGCACTGGCATCGACCACATTTGGATGGTGCATTTTACGTGCCACCGGAACAGGAGCCAGTCAGGGCACTGGCATCGACCACATTTGGATGGTGCATTTTACGTGCCACCGGAACAGGAGCCAGTCAGGTGGCACTGGCATCGACCACATTTGGATGGTGCATTTACGTGCCACCGGAACAGGAGCCAGTCAGGTGGCACTGGCATCGACCACATTTGGATGGTGCATTTTACGTGCCACCGGAACAGGAGCCAGTCAGGTGGCACTGGCATCGACCACATTTGGATGGTGCATTTTACGTGCCACCGGAACAGGAGCCAGTCAGGTGGCACTGGCATCGACCATTTGGATGGTGCATTTTACGTGCCACCGGAACAGGAGCCAGTCAGGTGGCACTGGCATCGACCACATTTGGATGGTGCATTTTACGTGCCACCGGAACAGGAGCCAGTTGAAGAGACATGTTTTGTTTTATGTATGTCTTCTCATGCATATAGCTACATATCTAGACAGGCTCATATATATTTAAATGATAAACTCTGGAAAGTTTTACTGATCTTTGCAGTGCTAGTGATGGATTGGATCCGTAGTCTTTAAATTAGCTTTCTCCTTTCCGATTTTGAGAAGCCTAACTTCTCAAGACTGGTATTTAGGCAGTGTGTTACATATCCCAGGGCCCCAGTAATTACAGGTATAAACCTGAACTTGCAATCTGGATAGAGTAACTGTATGTATGTATGTATTTATGTATTTATGTATGTATGTATGCGTTTACAATGGTCTAAAACAGGTGTTTTTTGCTGTATTGTTGAGTCCTTTTATATCCCGAAACATAGCTGTTCAACAAATAGATATCAATATATGCTAAAATAACTACTAGAGTTGAGATGATCACTGAAACCCATTGAAGAGGTGCTCCAGCATGGCTGTAGTCCAATAACTGAAATGAAGAATATAATAATAATAATAATAATAATAATAATAATAATGACAACAACAACAACAGCGATATTAGAATGCTGATATTAAAATGGAATTCAGACTCAGGAAGTGTGGTACAATGTACCTGAAAAGAGGCAGGGACAGAATTACTGAATACAGAACTGATTAAACAATTTGAAGTGGAAGGCAACAAATACCTTGGCCTACAAGAGTTCAATGTGACAATGGAAGTACAACTGAGGATGGAATATTTCCAAAGACTAAGATTGGTGTTGCACTCAAAACTGACTGGATGGAATAAAATTCAAGCAGTTAACACAGGGGCAATAGCATCCCTTTGATATGGAGTTGGGATCATAAAATGGCAAAAGAAAGAACTGATGAACATGGATACAAAGACCAGAAAAATGTTGACAGTGCACGGAGCATCCTACCCTAAGAGTGACACCGATGGACTGTATTTGTCCAGAAGAAAGGGTGTGAGAGGCTTGACCAGTTGTCAAGATTATATCAAAGCAGAGGAAAACAGCTGAGGGTGGTATGTAAAAGATACTGTGGAGACATTGTTGAAACAGGTGAAGGTTGGTGACATTAAAATTGATAATTGTGTTTAAGAAAGAAAAACTTAAAGAGGAAAAGAACACAAAAAAAGAAACAGCAAGGAAGGAAAAAAAATGTACAGCCAGTTTGCAAGCAATATGAATAAGAAGACAGATAGAGAGGACTGGTGGCTATGAATGAAGAGGGGTGACCTGAAGATAAAGACAAAGGCACTTATATGCGCAGCACAAGAACAAGTGTTAAGGACTAACTATGTGAAGTGCCGAAGAGACAACACGACCAACAATGACAAATGCAAAATGTATGGTGAGAGGGGTGACACAGTATGGCACATCATTAGCAAATTCCTGAGAGTGGCACAATGCGATTACAAATGATGACATGACAATGTGGCAAGAATGATGTAATGGGAGCTCTGTGGAAATCACAGCCTACAAAGAGCAAAGACGTGGTATAAGAAAACCCCAGAAGGAGTCACCAAGAATGAGAATTTCAAAATCCTGTGGGATACAATGGTCCAGTGCGATCATCCGACCAAACATCGGAAACTAGACATTGCTGTGGTGATGAATTGAAGTTGGAAATATGAAGGTTGTGTTGAATGAAGGGAGTGGACGTGATACCCAGGGTAATTGGTGCACTTGGAAGTACCAGCACTCAACTACTAACATGACTGAAAAAGATTGGTGCGAGTGTGAAGGTAGAACACCCCTACAAGAATCAGCATTGCTTGGAACTGCAAGAATTCTTTGCAAAATTCTTGAAGCATGACCAGTAAACAAATGTCACCTTAGTCTGCTGGCTGTGGACAGCTGACACTCTCCATCATACCCAGTAAAATAAGCTGTGAGTTTTCATCACATGATAATGATAATAATCCTTTCTACTAAAGGCACAAGATGTGAAATCTTTGTAGGTGGGGGCTTGTTGGTTACATCAACCCCATTGTACAACTGGTACATCCTGAAAGGATGAAAGGCAAAGCCAACCTTGGCAGAATTTGAACTTGGAACATAAAGATGGATGACAAGCATTTTGTCTGACATACTAACAATTCTGCCTGGTGACCACCTTAATAATAATAATAATCTTTTCTACTAATTTTGGTGGGAGGGAACTGGTCGATTACATCCACCCAGTGTTTCACTGGTGCATAATTTACCGACCCCAAAAGGGTGACAGGCAAAATCAACCTCGGTAGAAATTGTACTCAGAAGGTAAAAATGAACAATGTGCCACTAAGCATTTTGCCTAATCTGCTAATGACTCTGCCAGCTTAAAACCACCACCACCACCACTAATAATAAGGGTTTGAAATTTTGCCTCAAGGGCAAGAATTTTGGGGGTGGGATGAGTCAATTTACATTGACCCCCAGGATTCAACAGGTACTTTAATAATAACAGTAATAATGTGATGTTTTTGTAGGTAGAAATATTGGGTGCAATCAACTACAATTTAAGCTACCTTTACATATTTCTCTCTTACTTTTCTTCCTGCCTTCTTTCTTTTTCAGATCTTAGTTCCTTATTTTCTTCTTTACACACACTCATTCACTCTCTCTTTCTCTCTTTACTCATAGCATTTCATTCCAATCTCTGTTCTCTCAACCCCACCACCCTCTTTCTCTTTTCTTCTTTTGTCGCTCCACTATTTATTTTCACGATGTCTCTTTATCTTTATTCCTTCTCTCTCTCTCTCTCTCTCTCTGTTCGTTTGTTTCCTGTATTTTCTTTCTTAATCGGGTTATCTTTTCTTCTCTCTCTCTCTCTCCCCGTGTTGCTCATTCATCTGACGGACATTTGTGTTTCTAATGAAACCTACCTCGTTGCATAGGCTGGTGAGCCAGCCAGCTTACCAACTTCTACCTTGCTTGGTGGTGGTACCTTACTAGCAAACTAGACGAAAGTAAGCTAGTAGGCAAATTTAATGATGCAACTGGGGAAGGAACGTTCGGTGGGAGACTTACCTGTGGCCACCACCAGCTACCTGTGGAGGGAGACTGAGGGTGGAGGACTGCGACAAGTGCAGCAATAACAACAACTGTAACCTAAGCAACAACAACAACAACAACCACACCATCGAATACGACTGCAACAGCTGCAGCGACGACGACGACGCAACCACCATCAGGACAGACAGACAGACACACACACACACACAATATGTCTGGTTTACCCTTAAAAGCTATAAACACACGAAAACAACCTATATACACGGCGTGGAGTGAGTGCTGCTATTGATTATACACACATACACACATACATACACACACACATACATACACACACACATACATACACACACATACATACATACACATACATACACACACACACATACATACATACATACACATACACATACATACATATACATGCGCACACATACACATACATACATACAAACATACATACATACATATACACGCGCACACTAAAAGGGTAGACTGAAAGCAGACATTTATAGAAGATAAAAAAAAAAAAGAAAACGAGAGAGAGACAGAAAGAGAGGAAGAGAACGTAAAGAAAGAGGGTTAGAGAGAGGGGAAAAGCTGAAAGAGAGAGAGAGTGAGAGAGTGGTGGTGGTCGTCGCTCGCCTCTGATATTATTTAGTTCCCACCCTGGTAGTTGTTGGTACTTTATTAAAACAAATTAGGGTAAGTATGAAACATTTTTCAAATGTCCTTTGCACAGATTTTTCTCTTGACAAACTTGATGAAAAGTTTCTCTCTCATTTTTTTCTTATCTTTAATTATGACTGTGTTGCCGTGAATCTGCTGTATTATTATTATTATTATCATTATTATATACTATGCCTTAATTATCAGCTACATTCGTCTCTATTTGTGCGTGTGTATATATATATATATATACACTCACACACATATCCTTATATCATGTATGCATGTGTGTTTAACCGAAAACCCCTGTGGAAGTCGAAACTTTCTCTGCACGCATTACTTCCACAAGGTGAGGGATTATAAAGACTTGCTATTATTATTTGTTGTCTATTCTATTTAGTTAATTTATAGTAATTAGTGGCAATAATTCACTGCTACTATTTACTTAATCACGCGGAGACATTTAAAAAAAAAAACGGGAATATGGGAATCTGTGATGTTCATTCCTTTTGCTCAGGGATCAGGGATTCTCCACCCCCACGGCTCATATGGTTGATGATGATGGGCACAAGGTCACCGATTTATAAAGGAGTGTGATCGATTTCATTGACCCAGTATGTGACTTGTACTTATTTTATCGATCCCGGTGGAGAGGAAACTATAATAATAGTAATAATGGTGTTAATAATAATATCAATAATATTGATCTCTTAATAGTAATACTCGCCAAAATAATCTGAATAATATGTCCCGGAATCTTGTTACTTGAGGTAAAGCCTTGTCCCTAGGACAAGACTGCTTGCATGAAATACTTCATGCCTTCAATATTTCATTATCTTTATCATCATCACCATCAACACTATTATTATTATTATTATTATTGCAGTCGATGTAGCTGTTGTTATCTGTTAATATTTAGACAAGGTAAAAACAAATTGAAACCTTCTTCCAAAAATTTGATAGAGAGAACTCTCTGCTTGTTTTTCATTTTGTTCTTCTATTCTCTAACATTTACCTTGGTCTTGTCTGTCAGATTTTAAAGAAACATTAAATATCAACATTTTGGACGTATAGAGTTTCCGGTGTCTATTGTTTCTCCTATAACTGGACTCTTTCACCGGGGTCTATAACGAAAACAGTATTTTGGTTTAAACTCCTCTATTGTCTTTTGAGAATATCAATATGAAACTGAAGTCATTCAATAATGAATAATATATATATACATTAAACTGTTGTTATCGAGCCACACACACCCCGAATACTATCGACCCCGTGAGAAAAGCAGCAAGGTGCCCTTTACAGTGCTTTAATGTAAAAAAAAAAAACGGAACATTTACACACCGTTGCTCCTAGATATTTGCATTAATTGGAGGGAAGCATAGAAAGAGATGTGCGAAGAGAGCACCTGTTGCTGTGTGGATCATTCGAGGAGAAAGTGTAAACATCGACACACAAATACAAAAGCTTGTTTTCATTTAAACAATTATATATAAATGTAACTTTAAATTATATATATAATTTAAAGAATTATATATATATATATATATGTAACTTGTTGCAATTTAAAGTTGCTTTCTTAAAAAATGTAGGCTGTAAAACCATTTACATATAGAATAATTAAAGTGCATAATTGATTAAATTTATATTTTCTGGCCGTTTCTTTACACGTGTGTGTGTGTGTGTGTGAAAGTTTTTATTCAAATGCGCGCCTGAATGGGAAGATATGTATGCAAGTTTTTGGTCCACGTATCTATGATATGATACACACACAGCATACACCATGTATGGTGTGTGTGTGTGTCAACTTTGATTTATTCGCACTTTCCTATTTGCATACCCGATTCCCTCATCAGTCCACAAACACAACCTGTTGCTGATGACTGGCTGCGGCGGTGGATGTTTGCAGTAATTACCTCCACCGCATTCCTCGTCGCTTCTTTCTCTCTCCATTCTCTCCCTGACTGTTGTTGTTGTTAATTCACTGCCGCCGCCATGATATGTTGCAGGAGGGGGAATATGTTTAGGAGTGACAAGGGCATCTCTCCCTCTCCCCTATTCTCTCACAATAGTTTATTATTTCTCTCCACTCACACTACATATATGTATGTGGGTGTGTAAAAGGTGAGGCACGGTGCCCTTTCCCGTCCCTCTTTTATGGCTCTCGCGCGCTCCTCCACAACTTCGTTTTCCGTCTTTTATTGTCAGTCTTACGAGAAGCCAAAGTATTTGGGAGATTTCAACTCAGAAATATAAGGTGCCAAATGAAAGGCATTGCGAACTCTGCCAGCCTCTCACCTCAATCTCTGTTCTTGGGGATAACACGAGCGTAGCGGGCGGTGGCGGTCCACCCCGGGCGACACTTTTCATCCGGTTGTAGACTATTACTGTAGGCAATATGTGTCAATTTGTGGGGTCCGGAGTGGGGGGGGGACCACTAAGCTCCTGCAACCCGTGCAGTTGCAGTGGGCCCCTCAACCGTGTTAAGATCAAAGTACGTAGATGAGTCATCTTTTTACTTTGGTTAAAATGTTGAACAAACTGAAGATTTCAAGAAATAAAATGGTAATTCTGCCAACTCGTCACCTTACTAATAATACTAGGAATTCTTTCGACTATAGGCACAAGGCTTGAAATTTTGGGTGAGGGGACCGGTTGATTACATCGACCCCAGGAACAGGTACTTATTTTATCAACCCTGAACACATGAAAAGCAAAGTTGACCTCGGAACATAGCGGCAGACAAAGTACTGCCAAACATTTTGCCCAGCATGCTAACGATTCTGTCAGCTCACCACATGATAATGATTTCAAATTTTTAACACAAGGGCAGCTTGGAGGAGGGTATTAAGTCGATTACATCGACCCCAGTGCATAACTGGTACTTATTTAATCGACCCCTAAAAGTCGAAAGGTAAAGTCGACTTTGGTGGAATTTGAACTCAGAATGTAGTGACAGGCAAAATACCGCTAAGCATGTCGCCAGGCGTGCTAACGATTCTGCCCGCTCACCACCTTAATAATAACAATAATAATGGTTTCAAATATTGGAACCAGGCTTGCCATTTTGCAGGAGAGGCTTAGTACTTAATGAGGTCACCAGTTTTGATGGGAAGAATTATGTTGACTGTATTGACTCCAATACCTGATTGGGCACTTTATTTTATTGATCCCCAAATGGCAAACTCGACCTGTAATGATGAATATCTGTTAGTTGGGGTTTCTTGTAACTGGGTCAAGAAGAGAATAGCAGTCAGTTGAAACGGACCCAAATATATTACTGGTTAGTCCTTCACAGGGCTTACAAACTCTGTTCCTTTAATAGATTCCTGAGCTAATTTCTGCACAGAATGCATCAACTTGACCTTTGCATGTGACTGGGATTTTATTAGTTCCAGAGGAAGTTTTTGGAGTTTGAATAATTCCCCCTACCCTAACCTGGTGTTTTGTTCATCATCCTTAAACAACTCTTATTCAGTGAGCTTTTGAGTGGAATGGATTACTTGACCTGAAGAATATTCTAACAAGGCCCCACCTGCAATGTCATGTGCTGTCTATATTGATATGAGGTTTCCATATTGTGCACATATGGCTGTGATGCCTGTGCCCTGTGTTCCCTTATCAGACAGGTAATCATGATGGGTTATAGAGGGCTTTGTGTATTTGTACCCCAGCCTCACTTTGATGACCTGCTCTTTTCTCACTCAACAACAACAATACTAAATGTTCCATTGCATTTGATTGAAATTGAATTCAAATAGAAAGCACTTGTCTCCTGCATGATGTTCACAATATTCTTCTTTGATCCGAAGGTGGTGACCTGACAGGATCGCTTTAAGGGGCAAAACAAAGTGCTTAGTGGCATCTGGTTCTTTATGTTCTGAGTTCAAATGCCATTCGGATTGATTTTGCCCTCCCAAGCATTTCAGGCCTTCTGCCTAAAGTAGAGAGAATCATTTTACCATTTTACATTGGCAAACAATAGGAATCATATTTTGGAGAGTCCATATGAGTGTGTGTGTGTGTGTGATGATACAAACTTGCTACCAGTAAAAAAAGGCTATTCACTGTGTTTTGTGATGGAGAAAATTTCCAGGTGTAGACAGAGAGATGTAAACAGACTGAGTCCCGGTCTCAGCTGAGAGCAGAAAAAGGCAGACACTGCAAGCTGACACGGGGAACTTGCACTCAACCAGATATATATGCGTGTGTGTGTGTGTGTGTATGCATGCATAATTTGGGATTTATGGAGGGTCACAGTTGGGAACTTTGACCTGTCATAGATCCCATATTTTATTTTGGTACTTATGGGAGCAACTGTCTTCAAAGACTCCTATTGTCGTCCAATGCTCGAAATGAGGAATAGATAGACAGCTGACAACTGATGAAGGGTCGTTCTTTATGTTACTTGTCCTCTTTTCCATTTGTTTCTCTCGTTGTTTGCGTATTAAACTCATTTGTTTTCGTATTTTATGTTGCTTACTGTTGGTGACATCCTGTAGCCATATATGCATATGTGTGTGTGTAGATATATATATACATCATCATCATCATCATTTAACGTCCGTCTTCCATGCTAGCATGGGTTGGACGGTTCGACCGGGGTCTGGTAAGCCATGGAGGCTGCACCAGGCTCTAGTCTGATTTGGCAGGGTTTCTACAGCTGGATGCCCTTACTAACACCAACCACTCCGTGAGTGTAGTGGGTGTTTTTTACGTGCCACTGGCACAGGAGCCAGGGCAGGCTGGCAAATGGCCACGATCGGTTGGTGATTTTACGTGTCACTGACACGGACACCAGTCAGGCAACACTAGTATCTGCTACATTCAGACGGTGCTTTTTATGTGTCACCGGCACAGGTATCTTAACTGCAATTTCTATTTGGATGTTGACGTTGGCGTACTTGACTCAACAGGTCTCCTCAAGAACAGCAGGTCACTCTACAATCCAAGGTTAGCACAGCAGGCCGTCCTGCGAGCCATGAATTCACTTCATTTGTCGGGTCTTCAAAGTCACAGCATATCTCCAGAGGTCTCGGTCTTTCGTCATTGCCTCTGTGAGGCTCAAAATACGAAGGTCATGCTTGACCACCTCGTTCCATGTCTTCCTGAGTCTACCTCTACCCCAGATCCCTTCAACAGTTTGGGAGTGGCACTTCTTCACACATCTCTCCTCGTCCATCCTTAATACATGACTGTACCCATGCAATCGTCTCTCTTGCACACTGCATCCAATGCTTCTTATGCCCAACATTTCTCTCAGGACGCTTACACTCTGTCATGGACACTGACATTACACATCCAGCGGATCATGCTAGCTTCATTTCTTTCAAGCCTAGGCATGTCCTCCGCAGTCACAGCCCATGTTTCACTGCCATGAAGCATGGCAGTTCGCACACATGCATCATACAATCTACCTTTCACTCTGAGCGAGGGACCCTTTGTTGCCAGTAGGGGAAGAAGCTTCCTAAACTTTGTCCAAGCTATTCTTATTCTAGTGGTAACGCTCTCTGAGCATCCACCTCCACTACTAACTTGGGCACCCAGGTAGTAGAAACTATCAACTACTTCTAGTTTCTCCCCAAGGAGTGAAATGGAATCTGTTCTCTGAGTATCAATGGTGTCTATTGCACCTGTGCATCTGCTGCACACGAAAGATATCTTCTCAGTTAATTTTCCTTTGATATTGCTGCACCTCTTATGTGCCCATAGCTTACACTGGGTACATCTTATGGAGTTTCTACCTACACCTTTTCTACAGATCGAGCAGGGCTACCTACCTGAAGGGGTGTGTGGTGAGTTTGCCTTCCTACTTACTAGAACTTTGGTCTTTGCTACATTGACTCTTAGGCCTTTTGATTCTAAACCTTGCTTCCACACCTGAAATTTCTTCTCTAGTTCCAGTAGTGATTCTGCTATGAGGGCTAGGTCATCAGCATAGAGGAACTCCCAGGGACAACCCATCTTAAATTCCTCTGTTATTGCCTGGAGGGGGCTGAGGGCTGAGCCTTGGTGGACACCAACTTCTACCCTGAATTCTTCACTGTACTCATTGCTAATCCTAATCTTACTACTAGCCTCTGTGTAGAGGGCTTGTACAGCCCTTATTAACCATTCGTCAATCTCCAGTTTCTGCATCGCCCACCACATAAGGGATCGGGGGACCCTGTCAAAAGCTTTCTCCAAGTCCACAAAAGCTAAGTATAGGGGTTAATCTTTGGCTAGGTATTTCTCCTGCAGTTATATAAATGTATATATATATATATATATATATATATATAAAGGGAAAGTTTACGAAAATAAACAAAAGATGAAGGTAGGTGGAGTACAAACAAACAAATGTATTAGTATAGCGCTCAGGAATAGAAAAAGTCTTTTACGTTTCGAGCCCACGCTCTTCTACAGAAAGATACACAGAAAAAAACAAGGAGAGAAAAAAAATGCGTGTAGGAGCTAACGATCTATCATGGCGTCCTGACTTCGGACAGTGGTCAGACGCGAGAGGGACAGTAGGGGAGATAACAGGATCCAGTGACTTCCAATACGAAGGTGCCCCCAACACAAAGGTGCGTGTGTGTTTAAGAGAGTATGTATGTGCGTGTGAAAGAGGGCTGGTGGTCTGGATGTGTGTGTGTATGTATGTGTAAGTGTAAAGATGTGGGGATGGGTGTGTAGGTGGTGTGTTGTGATGTGTAATGCTGTATGGTGTAGTGTAGTGTGGTGTGATGTTGTGGGGAGGTGGGGAAAGCACGGGTGGGGTGTGGGTTTGGCTGAGGGTTGGGGTAGAGTGGGGGTTGTGGGTAGGTAGAGAGTGGGGTTAGAGGTGAGGTATGTTGGGGAGGGGTATGGGATATGGGTGAGGTATGTGGGGAGAGGTGTGGGATAGGGGTAGAGTGGGGGAAGGTGGAGTAGGGGTGGGTGGAAGTAGGGAGAGGGGGAGGAGGAAGGAGGAAGAGAAGGAGTGAGGGAGCAGAAAGAAGGGAGAGGAAGGAAAGCGAGTAGAGGGAAGAAGAGGGAGAAGAAGGGAAGAAGAGGGAAAGAGAGTAGGGGTGAAAAGATGTAGGAGTGAAGAGAAGTAGGAGTCGATGAGGAGGTTTGATGAAAAGGGAGGGAGAGTTGAGCCCAAATGGCATAAAAGAGTGAAGAGAGAAGATTAATCCCTGTTCATGGCGCAAGCGGGAATCTGGATGGCCTCTGTGCAATGACAATCCGAACACAGACAGGTGTTGCAAGTAGTGACCGGTGTCTGGAAATGGCGTGAGACTGGAGTGTGATTGGCGAGGCGGATGTCTCGGAGGTGTTCCACGAACCGGTCAGCCAAGTGGCATCCTGTTTGTCCGATGTACAGGGAATGGCAGAGAGAGCAAAGGATGCAATAGATGATATTGCTGGAGGTGCAGGTGAAGGAGTTGATGATGCGATAGGGTCGATGATGGGTGCCGGTGAGGAGGGTGGTGTTGGAGAGGTAAGGGCAAGTGCGGCAGCGTGGGCGGGAGCAGGGGAACGAGCCAGGTTGAGAGGTAGGGTTGGGGAAGAAGCTGTGGACCAAGAGGTCTCCTAGGTTATGGGCTCATTTGAAGGAGGGGAGGGGTCGGTTAGGGAAGAGGTGTGAAGTGGACGGGTCGAACTGGAGATACTGGAAAGCTCGAAGAATGGTGCGTTGGAGAGGTAGGGTGGTGGGGTGGTAAGTGAGGGGAAAAGGGAGGCGGGAGACTACAGGGCGGGTTCGGGGGGAGAGAGCAGATGCACAGTCTACGGAACGTGCTCTGGCAAGGGCAGTGTGGATAGTGGTGAGGGGATATCCATGTAGGATGAAGTGGCGAGCCATGAGTTGAGACTGAGTCTCAAAGTCATGGTCGTCACTACAGAGCCTACGTAGACGGAGGAATTGGGAATAGGGAATGGAAAGCTTGGTGTGTTTGGGGTGGGAGGAAGAGAAGTTTAGGTATGAGTGTGAGTCTGTGTGTTTGTAGTAAATGGAGGTGGTAAGAGTGGAGTGGTGAATGCTGATTGAAATGTCAAGAAAGGAGACAGAGGTGTTGGAGATAGTGGAGGGCAGGATGGAAGGATTTAACGAAAGAGAGGAAGGAGTCTAGATGTTTGTGGGAGAGTGAGGTGGCACCGATACAGTCGTCAATATAACGACCGTATAGTTCGGGAGTGAGACCAGTGAAACTAGAGAATATTTGGGCCTCAACATAGCCAATGAACAGGTTCGCATAATTGGGGCCCATTCGCGTTCCCATGACCACTCCCTAGATCTGTTGGTAGATTTAATAAGGGGCAAATACCCTGAAACTAGTCTGTAGATGTCAGACCAGCAAGGGGAAGTGGCTGACATCCTCTGTTCGAAGGTTATAATGGACACAGGTTCATGTTTCACATAGCAAGCTAGAGGTGATGGCTGCTTGGAGCTAATCAATGGCAGCATTCATCCTATTTTTCTGGACTCCCATATTAGCTTGCAATAACTATCAATATCCAGAACCACTGCCGTAGTCTCCTTTAGAGAGACTTAGAAATATTAATATTTATATATATATATATATATATATATATTTAGGCACATAGCCTAGTGCTTACGATGTTGGGCCAGCAACATTAAGATTGTGGGTTCAGTTCTTAAACCAGATCTTGCCTTGTCCAAACACAAGTCCCTTCATTTCATGAGGCTCCAGACCATTCGGCAGTAGTAATGATGGTAGCTAACTTTGAAGCTGGCAACAAACTGGTAATCAGTGAGGAGTTTTCTCCTTTCAGTTGCTTAGACTCCACAGGAACCAGGATAAACTCTAACACAATGAGACAAAATATGAACATTTATGTGTGTATTATAGATATATGAAACAGAATAACACCAAAAGTCCATTGTGAATATCTATAATCTTTATTTTATATTTGTCTTTCTCCGCTGACACATGTTGCAGGGGTCATCCTTTTACTTGTTATGGTCCTTCATCATTTCCCTCACAATTACAAAGTTGCCAGTCTTTGTTGTTGTTGTGTTCATCATGTCGATTTTTCCAGCCCTTGTTTTATCACAACATACGTTGGACATGTTTTAAATATAACCATCAGCAACCCTAGAAAGGCTAAACGGTTCCTTCTATTCTATTCTAAAATCGGTTTGCATTTAAAGATTCAGTTCTCTTAATGTCTAACCCTTTTTACAGCTTACAAAGTCCTTTCCTACCCCCAACCACTCTGCAGTAAGGCCTGGGTAGATGTTATCATGCCTTTAGCCCTGTGTGACAACAAAAGAGTTGCTTTTGCTCTGTGGTCAGTTTTGCCTGTGCAGGCATGGCTGGGTGGTTAAGAGGTTAAGAGGGTCTCAGGTTCAGTCCGGTTATTGTATAGCAATTTGAAACAAGTCCACCACGTGTACACGTGTTTATGTTGTATCACTATGTTTGTTTATATTTGTGCTCCTCAATGATATATTTGTCTAACCCATGCCAGCAAGGAAAAACAGACATAAAAACAAACATAATAAAAAACATCTAGTTGTAGAAATCATGCCAAACTTAATAAGGTTCAAGTGAAATGGTGGTCACTGAACCCAGCTGGGAGGTCAATAATTCTAAATAAGAGCAAAATCGAACCATGAGGTTCCATCTAACCCATACCAGTTTGGAAAGTAGATGTAAATGATGGAGAAGATAAATAGATAGGCTGGTAGGGAGGTAAATAGAGATCATACATCTTGTTTTTATAGAAATTGAAAACAATTATCAAAGAGTTTTATCAGAGAGATTAAAAGAACTGTTGCCGAGTCTTTTACTCTTTCACTCTGTTCTTTATCTCTTGCTAGAATTACCAAACAAACAAAAACCTTATTATTTCCAGAATAAAACAACATAGTGATATTGATGAAGAACTTGTCTGTCGGCCAAATTGGTTCTGTAAATGTTTAATATAATCCCATAAGATCGAATATCTGAAGAATAATTTTATCAGTCTCTTTGTGTCTTAGTCTTTGTGCCTGATAGCCAATAGTTCCTTGCTTGTAGAATATGACCCAAACTGTTACTCTTTCTTCTTCCACTGGGTAGCAGTTCTCGACTGAGGATGTTTGAAAGGTGTTTGAAGCCCCATCTTATTTGAAGCTTGTATCATGGCTGTTTGCTAATGTCTAAAGCATCCTCAAAGCTAATGCTCTTCACTAAGCCCATTATTCTTTACGGCAACAAACCTTCGACTTAACGATTTTTTTTTAGGTAGGCATTGAAACTTAAAATTATTCACAGAGCATGTGAAATGGGGCTGTTTAATGTTTATTTTCTTGAGAGCCTCAGCAATTAAATGGAGCTTCTGTAAATACTAGTTTCAAATTTTAGCACAGGGCCAGCAATTTTTTGGAAGGAAGCTAGTTGATTATGTTGATTAGGTCAAGCCTTGTGACCAACTTGTACTTATTTCATCTACCCCAGAAGGAAGGAAAGCAAAGCTGACTGTGGTAGCATTTGAACTTAAAGCATAAAAACAGACAAAATGCTACGGTGTATTTGCCTGGTGTACTAATGGTTCTGCCAGCTTGGTGCCTTAGCTTCTGCAACTATCAATGACAGGGTATCAAATAACACAACTAAATTACAAATCAACAACTGACATCTATCAGGATGTTCCCCTCACAACCAGTTTAAGAATAAGCATTGGGGGTCGGGGAGGGGCTGGTTTAATAAGCAAACCCCATTTATTTGAATATTGAATTTGGTGATTGGAACAGTATATAACTGGTATTTATTTATATTGGGGGAAATGAAGGAGAAGTTAGTTTGAATAAACTACATTAAGGGAACCAAATTAAATCCCAATTAAATCATCATCATTTAGCGTCCGCTTTCCATGCTAGCATGGATTGGACGGTTCAACTGGGGTCTGGGAAGCCAGAAGGCTGCACCAGGCCCAGTCTGGTCTGGCAGTGTTTCTACAGCTGGATGCTCTTCCTAATGCCAACCACTCCGTGAGTGTAGTGGGTGCTTTTTACGTGCCACCGGCACAGATGCCAGACGGGGCTGACAAACGGCCATGGTCAGATGGTGCTTTTTACGTGCCACCGGCGCGGAGGCCCGTCGGGGTGGCGCTGGCAACGGCCACGTCGGATGGTTCGTTTACGTGCCACCGGTACTGGTATCACAGCTACAATTTCCATTGATGTTGATTGAGTTCGATTTTGATTCTGATTTTCACTTGCTTCAACAGGTCTTCACAAGTAGAGTTTTGTGTCCCAAGAAGGAAAGGTATGCATAAGTGGGCTGGCTACGTCCCAGGTAGAGGCCACGGGTTATGGTCTCACTTGTCCTGCCAGGTCTTCCCATGCACAGCATACTTCCAAAGGTTTCAGTCTCTGGTCATTTCCTCAGTGAGACCTAAAGTTCGAAGGTCGTGCTTCAACACCTTGTCCCAGGTTTTCCTGGGTCTACTCTTCCACAGGTTCCCTCAACTGCTAGGGTGTGGCACATTTTCACACAACTATCTTCAGCCATTCTCATCACATGACCATACTAGCGCAAACGTCTCTCTTGCACACCACAACTGATGCTTCTTAGGTCCAGCTTTTCTCTCAAGGTACTTACACTCTGTCGAGTATGAACACTGACATTACACATCCATTGGAGCATACTGGCTTCATTTCTTGCGAGCTTACACATATCCTCAGCAGTCACGGGCCATGTTTCACTACCATGTAGCATGGCTGTTCGTACACATGCATCATACAGTCTGCCTTTTACTCTGAGCGAGAGGCCTTTTGTCACCAGCAGGGGTAAGAGCTCTCTGAACTTTGCCCAGGCTATTCTTACTCTAGCAGTTACACTTTCAGCACACCCACCCCTGCCACTGACTTGGTCACCTATGTAACAGAAGCTATCAACTATTTCTAGTTTTTCTCCCTGGAATGTGGTGGAAGTTGGTCTCTGCACATTTTCAGTGTTTATTGCTCCTGAGCATCTGCCACATACAAAAACTATCTTCCTAGTTAACCTTCCTTTCATATTGCTGCACCTCTTATGTGTCCATAGCTTACACTTGGTGCATCTTATAGAGTTTCTACTTACACCTTTTCTACAGATCGAGCAGGGCCATCTACCTGAAGGCGTTTGTGATTTGTCTACCTTCCTACTTATTAGGACTTTGGTTTTAGCTAGGTTGACTCTAAGGCCCTTCAATTCTAATCCTTGCTTCCACACCTGAAACTTCTCCTCCAGTTCTGATAGTGACTCAGCAATTAGAGCAAGGTCATCAGCATAGAGGAGCTCCCAGGGACATCCTGTCTTGAATTCCTCCGTTATTGCCTGGATGACTATGATAAATAGGAGGGGCTGAGGACTGAACCTTGGTGGACCCCAACCTCTACCCGGAATTCTTCACTGTACTCATTGCCAACCCTCACCTTACTAGCAGCATCCCTGTACATGGCTCGCATAGCTCTCACTAACCATTCATCTATCCCTAGTTTCCTCATTGACCACCAGATAAGGTATCGGGGGACCGTATCGAAGGCTTTCTCCATGTCAACAAAAGCCAGGTACAGGGGCTTATCTTTGGCTAGGTATTTCTCCTGCAGCTGTCTTACCAAGAATATAGCATCAGTAGTACTTTTGCCTGGCACGAACCCAAGCTGCATCTCATCTAAACTAACTCTCTCTCTAATTAGTTGGGCTATGACCCTGTCCATGACCTTCATTACCTGATCCAACGACTTGATACCTCTGTAATTATTTGTATCTAGGGCATCACCTTTACCTTTGTAGCAGTTGACTATTATGCTGCTACACCAGTCATTGGGAATGACTCCTTCGTGTATCACCTGGTAAACTATACGGGTGACTAGGCTATAGCCAACACTACCAGATATTTTGAGCATCTCTGCAGTAATTCCTGATGGGCTTGGGACTTTCCCTGTCTTCATGCTTCTAATTGCCTTAACTACCAAGGAACTGTCAACTCGGATAGCTGGTCCCTCTGTTGGGTCAACATTTGGCAGACTCTCTTTATCCCATTCATTTTCTTTATTCAGCAACCTTTCATAGTGGCGTTTCCAAACCTCTCTCTTTGCATCCTCACTTAGCGCAAGTGAACCATCATCCATGTGAACACATTTCTCTCCTACCACATCACGATTCTCTCTCACACACTGTCTTGCAACACGAAATACCTCAAGTCTTTCATCCTCACAACGCAGAACATTGGCAAATTTTTTCTTATCTGCTTCCCCTCTGGCTAAATACACCTGCCTCCTAGCTTCCCTTCAGGCAGTCTGATACACTTCCCTGCTACCACCGTTCTTCCAGTCCTTCCAAGCCTGTTTCTTTTATCTAATAGTCCTGTCAACAATATTGTTCCACCACCACGTTGTATAATGATATTCACCAGATCTTTGTTATACCAAGTTGATAATGAGGCTAATGCACATAAATTTAGGGATTAAATCAATTGCAGTATAGGCTTGCTGAATATTTTATCGACCAGAGAGGGATGAAAGACAATATTGACAGTGGTAGGGTTTGAACTTTCAACGCTGTGGATCATAAATAAATAGGAATTGATGATGTAATCTTATTAAATGACTTGTTTTTGTTTTATTTTTATGGTTTTCTTTTGTCGATTGAAATTAAATCAGAAAATTAAAAAACATAAAGCATGTTAAGTCCATTTAGCCATCCATTGTCTGATGAAAATTAAATATAGAAACTGCTTTTATACTGAGTTTGCCTGCAATCGTTGGAGACTGGCATAATTAGGCTGGGATTTCTATAGAATGTTTGATGGTGGTGTGGGGGTGGTTGGTGGTGCTTCTTTCAAACTTGTGTAATAGTGTCTGAATGGAGGTCACTCATTCATTTATTCATAACCACATTCTCTTCTTTTCTTTCTTCCAGATAGATCTCGAGATAGTTAAACAGGGAGATAGACAAAGAGATAGATAGAAATAGGTCTACAGACACAGATACACAGATTATCTCTCCATTGTATTACATTTCAATCGACTGAATTTGATATTTCATCTTTGCTGTCCCTTATACATTTTATGCCTGTCACTCTCTCTCTCTCTCTCTCTCTCTCTCTCTCTCTCTCCTTGTTGCTTTTTGTCAATTCACTCATTCATACATCTCTCCCTTTTTCTTCCTCTATTTTCCCTCGTTTTCTCTTAATCCTTTTGAATCCCAAAATATTGGATCTTTTCAGGTCAAATACATTTAATCAAAGACTTTACTGAATCAGTTCTTTCTAAAGACAGACAACTTAAATCACTTTTACAACATTTGTGTCCACTTGTTGACTATTAATTCCTATAAATATGACCGTTTTCTCTGCCCCCCCCCCACTATCTTCAAAATAGACTTTGAGCCAAGTAATGAAGGGATCCATTCTCTGTTATAACATTTTTTAGGATATTAAATGTGTGTGTGTGTGTGTGTGTGTGTGTGGTGTGTGTGTGTGTGTGTGTGTGCAGTGTTTGATTTCTGCATGAGGTGTGTCAGGAAAGAGGTTTCTTTTGGATGTATTTTTGGTTCCCCTGTCTTATAAGTATTCTGCTTGTCGTTTCCTTACTGCGCCCGCCTGAAACACTTCCACATGATTAACTGAAGGGGAATGGAAAGGAGGGAGAGGTTGTGGAATGAGAAATGTGTTTTTTTTAACCAAGTTTTTTTTCTCTGTTACTTAGAGTCCATCTGTAAGGCTTTCACATGATTAGTTGAAGGGAAAGGCAAAGAATGAATGATAAAGGAGAGAAAAAGAGGGTAAGGAGAAGAGTGAGAGAGAAAGAGGGCGAGTGCTGTGTAATTAAGTCTATAAAATGTATTGAGTGATCCTTGTATTCCAGTTTCCTTCCCTTTCCAATGAGAGAGACTACCTTTTGATACAGACACAACACAGGCTACGATTTCAGGTTTTTTGGATAAAGTTTTCAGAAATAACAGCAATAAGCTTACCATTAATTCTGTGAAATATTCGTGGTTTCTGCTAGTATTTCAATATTTGTTGATTAGAAATTAGATAACATGCTCCCCCCCCCCCCTCTCACTCAATCACTCACTCAACCAATCAACCAGTGTTTGTGTTTAATGATGTTGTTTCATTTGAGCACAAATCTTGTCACTTCCAAATCAAAGTTAAATCCACCCATCCACCCTCTTTGTCCCTCTCAATCAACTGAGGCTAAAATTACCAGATCATAATTAATCTATTTTAAGAGTGAGAGAAAGAGAGAGAGAGAGAGTGTGTGTGTGTGTGTGTGTGTGTGTGTGCATGCTTGTATTGTTTGTAGTTTGTGATGAGGGTTTTCACTGCAATAAAAACAGAAAAGAAACTGCTTCTCTATCCACACTGTTGTTGCTTACTTCACTGCACCATTAGGGAAAGAGAGAGCGAGAGAGACAGACAGACTGATAGAAGGCGAGTGGGGAAGAGGAGAGAGAAAGAGAGAGAGGATTAGGTTAGTTCACTGATCAATGAGACATTATTAATTAACTTGTTAGTGACCATATATCTAATGAAATTAATTTTGAAAGTAATCAAAAATTTGAAACAGTTCAAGAAAATAGCTTTGTTATTATTCAACAAGTGTTTGGAATATAACAAAAAAGTTGTTACATGAAATTATGGTGGCAGATTTTCCGTCTAAATGTGAGCATTTTAAAAGGAGAGGTTTTATAAAAGCTCTCATTGGTCTCTGGCTGTTTGGTGTGAAAAGGGTAAAACTGATTTTCTGAGTAGATAGATGAACGAGTGAGCCTGGCAAACAGCAAGTGCTTTGACATTTTGTGAATGGCTTCCTGAACTTGAAGCTTGTACAAAGCTGACTGTATTTACTAAGTGGCGCCACTTCTGACCTGGCATACATTTGACTCACACACACACACAAATGAGATTACATATATTTCAACATATTTCAGCTATGAAAATGTGAGTTTATATATATATATAACTCTGCTTTTCAATTATACATTCTTCATATTTGTATGTGGAATTATTCAAACTATTTAAATAGACAAGCTATTAAGATACTCGTTATGTTCCTAATTGCATGTATGATATGAAACATAATTTTGTCTGTTTATCTAAATTATTGTGGTTGAGTGGGTAGAGGAATCCACAGTGTATATGGCTGGATTAACCAATAAATAATGAACTAATACAGTATTTTTTTCCATTGCTAAGAGATTTATTGTAAGGCATCGTGCAAATTATAAAAGTTTTCTAAAATATCAATGAAAAGATGTTGAAAATTTGTGTTTACATTCTGTTGCTTTGATTATAAGTAAATAACTTGTATTTCCTTTGCTAATTAGTGTCAACTAAAATGTAAAGCCAGGCTGTATTTAACCCTTTTCATACCAACCCGCCTGAAACCGCCTCTGGCTCTGTAGTACAATTGTCTTGTTTTCAAAAGTTCTGAATTAAAATCTTTCACCAAACCTTAGTCACAATTTATGTTCCTAACACTAGCTGAATGATAACTAAGTTATTTTACTAAATTATTTGTTATATTTAAAATTAATTGAAAGAAACACAGAGCATCTCAACAGAAATATGGTAACAAAAGGGTTAATATAGCTGTGGGGGTCTGACTGACCAGATGGATAATCTGGGAAAAGGAAACTGGTTTTATCAATTATTTCACTTTCTGCATTTGTGTTTTAACGTGGTCTCATCAGTCAGACCAGTGCTTCTGAAAGTAGAAGGGCACTGTCCCCTGGGTGGGATTGTATAGGTAGGGACAGTTGATGCATCTGTACAGGTTTTTTTCAGTCTTTGTATCCGATTTAAATATTAGCTTTAAAATAATTGTGAAACTATTTGGTAGCCACAGTCACAGCAATAATAATAATAATAATAATAATAATAGGCGCAGGAGTGGCTGTGTGGTAAGTAGCTTGCTTACCAACCACATGGTTCCGGGTTCAGTCCCACTGCATGGCACTTTGAGCAAGTGTCTTCTACTTATAGCCTTGGTCTGACCAAAGCCTTGTGAGTGGATTTGGCAGATGGAAACTGAAAGAAGCCTGTTGTATATATATATGTGTGTGTGTGTGTGTATGTTTGTTTGTCTGTGTCTGTCTTCCCCAACATCGTTTGACAACTGATGCTGGTGTGTTTACGCGCCCATAACTTAACAGTTTGGCAAAAGAGACCAATAAAATAAGTACTAACCTTCCAAAGAATAAGCCCTAAAGGCAGTGCTCCAGCATGGCTGCAGTCAAATAAGTGAAACAAATAAAAGAATAAAATATTAAACATTGAAATATATACCATATATGCTTGTAAATTATAAACAAAGACCAAAAGTTGAAGAGACAGTCAAAAATTGTGGGTCTTTCCATACATGCAATAAAGGCAGTCACTGCACCTGTAATGTTAGGTGATGCCCTGTCTTGAGTGTAAAATAAATATTACTGAATTGTGGGCAGGTGGGTGTAAAATAAAATTTTAAAAGTTTGAAAAATACAACGGTAGACAAAGGAAGGGTAAAGGGAGGCACCATACTTGGGGACTTAGGGCATCGGTTGGCCCTAATCCAGCCCTGACTCTGTGTGTGTGTAATACTTGTGCAATAAACAAGACATGTTGCACTTAAGAGGAAGAGATAATGTTTGATGGAATGGAAAAGGATGAGAAAGAAGTGTGAAGGTTTGTGGAAATAAAAGTTGTAGAAATGAGTGAAGTGAGAAGATGCGCACACACACACACACATGCACACACACACATGCACACACACATGCACACACACACACATGCACACACACACACTAGTCTTTCCAGAAGTTTCTTCCCATTTTTTACATTTTTATTAAATTTATTCTATTAACAACTTTGCATTTTCTTTTTAATGTCATGACCTCTTTCAAACCATTTTTAATATCATTTTTAACCTCCATCTAATCCATCATGTTGCTAAAAAGCAAAAATCCAGTTTTAATCAATGGAATCAAAGACAAAATTCTATAAATATTGAAACAAAAATTGAACCCAAAAACCATTTTCTACAAAGCAATTCCTGTTTATTGCCAATACTTAACAGTTTGCTTTTATTTTCTATTTTTTCTTTTTTTCCCTATGAAATTCCTGCAACTCTTTTAATAAGGACCAGTCTCTTCATTTCCATGATTTGCACCGTTTCTTCTTTGTTCTAACACACAATTGTTTATAAAGAAAGAACTAGGAATTTTTTTTTTCTTATGCTTAAAGAATTCACACAGAGGATAAGACAGGTGGACACATTTAGCAGTGAATGGTGGAAATGACTTATATTTGCTTCTGATACAAGTATTTTCTGTATTTAAGAATCTAATTTTGTATTTGCATGTCTATGAAATTGTCAACTGGAGGCGCCACATATGGAGCCATTGCTAGGTACTCTGTGAGATTATCTTCTGTGTCTTTGTACTTTGTCTAAAGGCATTGTAAAATGGACTTATGCAGTGCCTATAACTAAAATCTGAGATGATAATAACAAAATTCTCTGCATTAATATCCAATACAAATTGCCAGAAAATTAAAGAAGCTTTCTTCATTCAGACAATGAAAACTGATTGTGAAGAGCCAAGCTATGAATGCAATTGCAGCCACAAGAGACATTTTTTTTCTTAGGCAAAACCAATCTTTATGATTTGAGGTAACGCTGGTGATCAGGACAATCCTGTCACCTCGTTAAGAGACATCTTTTCAGTTTCTAAAATTAGAAGCCAACTAAAACATAGATTCATATGTAATGAGGGCAGAAAAAGAAAAGAACCTGTGAATGCTAGAAATAACAGTCTAACTGCAAAGGTTGTTTACCTACCACCATTTAGTAAACTACAAAATATCACAACTTAGGAAAACAATTCTTAAAACTCTGATGTATTTATTTATAACTAGATTTCTAACACAAGCTCACACACACACACACACACATGCATGTACACATGTTGGAATATGTGCAAGTTCGCATTAACACATTCTTGGGCTTATGCAAGTGCTCACACACACAAGCACACACAAGAACAGGCGCACAAACATTATTTGTTATTGAAAGCTGAGAAATATTATATCACACACACACACACACACACACACACACACATGCACACACACATACACACACACACACACACACACATGCACACGCAAAGCTGTTATCAGGTTAGCTACAAATAACTTGCTGTTTCGCCCCCTCCTCCTCCTCCTTCAGGTGAAACTATGTGGGAAGAGAAGGGAGAAACCATTGCTTGGGACAACAATGTCACCTGAGGAGAGGAAAGCTTTACTATATATAAATAATGTACTCTTCCTTGTACTCTTACTCTTTCTTTCTCTCTAAGAAGCAGAACAAGAGCAGTAAGGTAAAGCGGCGGCGGCGGGGTGTGGAGTGGGAGTGTAGTCTCTCCTTTAATGTCAGTGATTATTTTGAAATACACGCAAGTACATCATGTGTACGTGTACACACACACACACGCACACACACACATATTTATGCACACATAGATGTGAATATCAACTCATGCATAGATGCTTACATGTACACACACGCATACACATACATATGGCTGGCTAAGCTTATTTTCGATAGGTCTACCTGACTGGCTCCTGTGCCGGTGGCACATAAAAACCACCATCAGAATGTGGTCGATGCCATTGCCCCTCCCCGTCTGGCTCCCATGCCGGTGGAATGTTAAAAGTACTCACTACACTCTCAGAGTGGTTGGCATTAGGAAGGGCATCTAGCTGTAGAAATCTTGCCAGATCAGATTGGAGACTGGTGCAGCCCTCTGGCTTGCCAGTCATCAGCCAAACCGTCCAACCCATGCCAGCATGGAAAGCGGACGTTAAACGATGATGATGAGGAAACTATAAACCTATATAAAAACCAGTTGAGAGACTGAGAAAGGCCAGATTCCCCAGCACAGTTGGAACCTTATCTATTCCTTTCTGAGACACCATTTTCCCAATAACAATAACCACAAATTTGTGTTCTTAAAGAAGTGAGGAAGATGGACCCTACAGCCCCAGCAACTCTGAAGAAAGCTACTGACACAGGGTTGAGAAGACTTTGTTCTAGATGTCAGGCTACAATAAATACACCCAGTTCACACCCTTTATTGTAGTTGGTGATAGGAAGGGTATCCAGCTATAAAAACTACTTAAAAACATGGTTTATAGAATCGATTGCTAGTTTTCCTGTTGATGAAAGACTGTGTGGAGAAACCAGGGGACCATCCAACCAGAATGGAAACAGTAATGTAAAATAATGATTCTTTCTCAAATATCTTTCGGTATCTTATTCTTCTTCATGTATTTTTGTCAGCCATGTGGCATTATTTAGAGTTGCACGATTTTCTTTCTTGGTTCATCGATTTCCTTTTAACAAATGCTTCCCAATCATAGAAATAGATAAACACCATTAAGCATTATCTCTTTAATAAACTATTTCAGATTTCTATATACTCACACACACACACACTCTCTCTCTCTCTCTCTGCCTCTCATCTACATACACTGTAGATGTACTAGAATTTGTCAGAGAGAACAGAATAACAAATTTTCTGCTGCAATGGGAATCAATTTACAACTTGTAACCCTTTTCATACCAACTTGTCTGACACCACCCTTGGTTCTATAATACAAAACACCCAATTTTAAAGTGGTCTAAATTAAAACTTTCCATCAAAATTCCGTGTTAATTTATGCTCCAAACACCAGATTAACGATCACTGTCATCTTAATTCTTCATTAGAAAAAATTGAAACAAAAGCAGTGGATTTCAACAGAAGAAATATGGTAACAAAAGGATTCCACAACAAAGACCAGATTCTCTCTCCCCTCTCCCCCTCTCTCTCTCTCTCAATCTATATCTCAGCTCATTCTTCTCTCTTCTTCTATATATACCTTCCTCTTGTTCCAAATTTTCTTCACTTCATTTGTGCTCCAGTATTCTTCTAGATCAGGGCTGGGGAAACTTTTTAGTACAAACCTAGCAATACGTGTTTTATAGTGAAAACAAAATTTCCATTCAAATGCCAATTACTGGACGATTTTCTGTTCAAGTCTGACCGTTTTAAGTCAGAGTGGAAATGCGACATATATTGCTTAGAAGCAGACAAGTATTGTATAAATTTCATAATTGAAAAATTGACGATATTTTGTACATACAAGTATACCAGCCTGCGGTTGCAAAAACATACTTGCGGGCGCAACTGCACCCCAGGGGGAGGGTTTCCCCACCCCTGATCTAGATTATTGGGCAAAATATGAAACTATAAAGTGCATACATTATTTCTGAGGAAAGAAATGTTAGGGGTTGTACATCTTGTCTGTCATCAACATGATGTGTGTGTGTGTTTGAAATTTCTATTTCCTCTAATTGAGGATGACAGTAAGGTATAATTTGAGAGTGATTTGGCTGCTATTTCAGCAGCATAGAAAAGCCAACCCCTCACAGACCTCTTTACCAACTGGTTAGCTTCCAGAGAACAACAGAAAATGTGGAAATTATTGTTAAAGATGAGCATGTCAAAAGAAAGTTTGGATATTGCTGTCATGAAGAAAATTAAGTGACTTCAGCCAATATTAATAGTCTAGAGACAACTCTCTCAGAGCCTCTACTGGTCTCAATCGTAATATTGACTTCAAATTTTGGCACAAGGCCAGAAATTATGAAGGAAATGGCTAGTTGATTACATTGACTCCAGTACATAACTGGTACTTGTTTCATTGACCCTGCAAGGATGAAAGGCAAAGTTGACCTTAGCAATACTTGAACTCGGAAAGTAAAGACTAACAAAATGCCACCAAGTCTTTTGTCTGCTGTGCCAACCAGGCTGCCTTGATGCCTTGATCTCGATCGTAATATGAAATATTTCTTGCAGAAGCTTAGAGCCTGAGATTTCTTTGAGTGTGTAAGGGGTGGGGCTGAAAAGGTTTGCTGTTCTCAACCTTCCCAAAGACATTGGATATAGAAGTGAAATAATTCCAAATTGGAATGAAAAGCTACATGTTTGGGGGACAATAGGAAATATTACCTCCCTTGGAAACAGGTGGGGGTCATGTGATGGGGAGAACATCCAGCCATAGAAAATCTGCCTTAATGAATTTGGTTTGACCCATGCAAACATAGAAAGTAGACATTAAACCGATGATGATGATGACTGGTATAGGGCCAGAAATATTAGGCAGAAAATTATAGTTGATTTAATTAACCATCAGTACATTTTTACTGATTTCAGCTGTGGCCATGCTGGAACTTATGTCATAAACTGCGGAGAAATGAAAGGCAAAATTAATCCCTGTGGGTCGTTTCTTATTCAATGAATTTAATTGGAAAGGTTACAATATGATTATCATTGAAAAGGTATTTCTATCCTTTGAATGTCCATTTCTTAATAACAGTAATTATAATTTCTTTTATAAAACAAAAACTAGGCATTATGATGTTCATGCCTTCTCCAAGGACATTAAGTGAAGTTGGTTCCAGCTGGAATCAAAACCAAGCACAGACTTGGGCTACCAAAACTTTGTTTCAACATCAATAACAATTTGAATGTTTTTAACATAACCACAAGGCTAGAGATTAGTCTGGAAGGGATTAAGGGTCTCTGAATAATCTCTAGTAAAAGGGTTGGTCTTTATTTGGTTGATTGTAAAAGGGTAAAGGCAGCCTTTGTCAGATTTGAACCCAGAACAAAGACAACTAAATATTGGCTTCACAATTTGGCACAAGGCCAGCAGTGTTGGGAGAAGGGGTGTAAGCTGATTACATTGCCCCCCCCCCCCCAGTACTCAACTGGTACTTATTTTATGATTCTGCCAGCTCACCACCTGAAAGACAGCTAAATATAGCGAGGTATTTCTTTTCTGTCACATGATCGTGCAGTCTTCTTATTATAATATTGATTATGTACTGGTGTGTGTATTGATGCGATTGAAATATCATTTTCTCTCAGGAGAAATATCAAGGGAAGAACAAAATAGAAACTCATGCTGAAACCAAGGATTGAACCAGAGATCTTTAGTTTCACATCTTCTCAACTGCGTCATTTCAATTATCAACAAATAATGTATATTGTTATTAAAATCAGACTCTTCTAATGTATGCCAAATGAAATACATTAGATATTAATGGGTAGAGAACAGTCGTATAGTTCAGTTGTTACTCAATCTGATGAAAAAAGCAGTCAAAACTCCCTCAAATCCCACTCTTAAATAAAGGTAATATTGATCGATACCAGGTTTCTTATGACTGGTATATCTTTCACCATCTCTGTCACCTCTCTTGGATTTCATGACAGTCTCAAAGTTTACTCATGTCCAAAGGCTCTTGCCTCTGAAGAAGCTCATGTATGCTGAAATCATGTGATTTGGCATTCCGGCAACCATGCCAGATAATTCTTATCTGCTAGCGATATTTGTCTGTGCTCTTAGCACTGTACATCTACACGTGAGGACTGCGGTATTACAGCATCTTTAGTAGGATATAAAGGTTGCCATTTGAGTTTATTATTTTATAGCATAACTAATATTCCAACATACAGATAGCATATGCTTTTTTATTTTAAAGATGAGTTTAAAAGATCAAGCTGAGAAGGGCTTTGAACAATCTGAAGGGCTTTGAACAATCTAAAGGGCTGTGAACATCGAATTGTTTACCATTTCCATTTTCAGTTTGCTTCAACTAACATAAATAAAGTTCATTTAGAAAACACTATTGCATTCTTGCTTTTTCACTTGTATGTAATCATATTTTAGTGTTGCAGTTGTTTTAGTTTAACAAGATTAGCTCAGCTGTGGCCATGCTGGATCATCTTTTCCAGTATTCACTCATAGTTTCTGTCACCGTTTATACCTGTGCCTTGAGGATTATGTTTGCTCAATGCAAGTTAAGGAATTTGTAAGTTTATAACAGCTTCTCTAATGTGGCTAATTAATCTTTACAATGGTTAATCCTGTAAAACTAAATGATTTTATTTTGATATATTAATGTTGCCAAATAAGCTGTTGCATTTTCAGGACTTTACAGGAATAAATGGATTTTCTAAGCTCTAAACTAGGGATTCTTAGCTTGTTACTCATTGCCTATTTCACCAAATGCATTTTTACAAACAACTCCTTTTCCACCTCAAAAAAAAAAAAAAAGAGAAAGAAAGAAAAACCGCAAACAGATTTTAATCAAACAGATACTAAATTTGTACTAATTGCTTTATGAATATTTCCATACTAATAGTATATTTCATGTCCTATCTCCTCCAGTATGAGCGACCCCTACATTTAATTTTTCTAGAAATTACTAAGGAGGGTGATGACATATAATTTCATTATATTGGACCCTGCTCCATCCCCTCACCCATCTTTCTGCTTCTCCTTGTCATATTCTAATGTCTTCTTTTTTTTTGAAAATGTATTTAAAGTATAAGTAATGTTTCTGGTTTCAATATTTGATTTCTACAACAACAAACACTCTCTTTAAATGCCCAGTGTTTCCTTAGAAACCCCTTGGCATTTGTCAACACTTCTGAGTTCATGATGCCCCCACCCCCAGGAGATGCTACTGTCCAGTTGAGAACCACTTCTATAACCCAAGATAATCAAACAACAAAAGTCCAACAACAGTGACAAGATTACTTCTCTCAAAACAAAAACATTGGCTCGTTAGCTTTGATTACATGGCAGGAGATTTGGACTTATTCTCTTGTCTTTGCACTTCTATATATAAAAGTATATAATACTATATATATATATATATATATATATATATATATATATATATAAATATATATATAAATGTACCATGTATGAATTTAATCTAATCTGGTGCTAATCTCAAAGCAGCTCCTTTAGTGGACCAGGCTACAAAGCATATTGTAGACCAATACATAGGGGCATGAAATAGAGTCCTATGAAACCACAAATCCAATCAGTGAGGATTATTTCATGAGGAGGGGACAGAATGGAAAGTGAGCAAGTAGGAGATGAATATATTTATTTTACCAGTTGATATCTTTATATTTATATATATATATATATATATATATATATAATCATCATCATCATCGTTTAACGTCCGTTTTCCATGCTAGCATGGGTTGGACGGTTTTGACTGAGGGTTGGCAACCAGATGGCTGCACCAGGCTCCAGTCTTGATCTGGCAGAGTTTCTACAGCTGGATGCCCTTCCTAACGCCAACCACTCCGAGAGTGTAGTGGGTGCTTTTTACATGCCACCTGCATGGGGGCCAGTCAGGCAGTACTGGCAATGACCTCACTCAAATCTTTTTACACGTGCCACCAACACAGATGCCAGTGAAGCGACATTGGTAATGATCACGCTCGAATGGTGCCCTTTTACGTGCCATGGGTACGGAAGCCAGTTGGCTGCTCTGGCAACAATCACAATGATCACGCTCGGATGGTGTTATTGATATCTTTATATATAGTTATATATAATATGTTGATATATATAATATGGTGATATATATAATATGGTGATATATATAATATGGTGGTGATGGTAAATATATACGATGGACTCTCCTGTCGCAGATGACATATGAGTGTTGAGCATTTGTTGAGCAACCTGCTCAAATGATTTCTTTCTAGTGATCAGATGTGTGTACTGTACATTAGCTCACTTCCTCTATCAAATGGATGTTGCCTGAACAGGTGCTCAGAGTAACACGTATCAGGTGTCAATGTGATGGCAGAGCAGTGGGAGGTGAAGTGTCTTGCTCAAGAACACACTGTACCGCCCGTTCCAGGTATTGAAACCATAGTCTCACAATCACAAGTACAACACTAGGCTATGCACCCTCACATATTATATATAATGGTATTTAGACCACATGTTGGAGCAAAATTAATTTCAGAACATGTAACAAACACACTGTTTATTAAATCAAATTAACTTTAATATATATAAACTTGTCTAAATATCTTTTATTCTCAAAATGAAGAAGTTTCTCCTGTATAAATCGATCAAGTTGCACAAAAACCAGAGACGACCTGATCAGAATTACATTGAAAATGGTAATAATACCTTCAGCCTGGATTGAAATCATTACATGTTTGTTGTGAAGCAAGAGCTCTATTATATTATAGCTGCACACACACACACACACACACACACACACACAACACACACACACACACGCCTAAGCTAAGCTAGGTTGTAGCTGATGATAGCTTTGATCAAGCAGATCTGTGTTCAAAACTGTTCCAGCTATGGGGACCATTGTGGCTTCTGGTCTGCTATAGATTGTCTACGACTACATTCTCTGCTGCCTTCTTTCTTTCCTGTAAGACAGCATGGTGTGATTTATGGGAAATTTTGCTGCTATTTCTTGTAGAATGGTTGTGTGGCTGAATTAGTTTCACATAACTCTTCCCCTTCCTCCTCTTTATCTCCCCCCCCTCTCTATTTCTCTCTCCTTTGCTAGTATCTATCAAAATAAAATGATTTAATTTATAAATTAATCCTTTCTGTTGTAAGCACAGGACCAGAAATTTTGCAGTGGGTGGGGGTCTACTTGATTGGTACTTTATTTTATCAACCATGAAAGGCAACCTTAGTGGAATTGGAACTCAGAACATGTAGAGCAGATGAAATGCTGTAAAGCATTTTGTTCAGAGTGCTAACGATTCCATCAGCTGAGCCCCTGAAGAGACATAGGAAATATAAATTTATATAATTTATGAAATAATGAAACGTCTGAGCAACTTCACAAGTTCTAAATATACTCTGTGACATGGGAGGCCACCATTAAGGAGTGAAGTACTCCTTAGAGTTAAAACTTGTTTCTAGGACAAAGGACTATTGTGTCCTCAGCAGCTCCAGTTATATAATGGGGGTTGGTGTCTGAACCCAACAACCATAGAGGGTAACCAGATTAAAAGTTGGACAAACATAAAACCTTTTACTAGTTTTGGCGCCTGCAAGAGATTATTGGTTATGTGCACCAGACAGACTACATCTTGCCATTCTTGACCTTATACGTCGAACACTGCCTCAAATAAGGTACGAGAGTTTTTCCAGAAAACTTCTTGTGTCTTGTAGAAGCCTTTTCCAACTTCCCATTCTACAAGACATTTCTCTGGGATCCTCTTCCCAACCATATTTTCTCTGCATACGTTCCCTTATAAACACCCAAACTGAACATCAACTATGTCACTGACCAATTTCAGAGGGGTCACTACCCTAAAAGGTCATCAACACTGCTCTTCCTATCCTCTTGACAAAAGTGTAAAACTAGAAAAAAATCCTTACAAACTCCTTAACTCCATTTTCCACCCTATCATCATCAATGTTTGAACAGTGATACCTCCCTCCATACACACCATCTTGATTCTTAATGTTTAAGACGAAAGGGTTGAGCCTGTGGATATCAACTCAGAGTTTTCTCGTTAAGGAATATAATTCCATGTGTCTCACTCTGCCCCCCCTCCCCGTCGTAGGATGATAATAGTGGGGTGGGGGGGATAAATATAATTAATTTTATCTGCTGTCATCAAACACAGATCCTTATTGTTGTGTTGTGCTAAACTGTTTTCAATTCCTTAAACTGGAACAAAGTCCCATTTCTATGGATCATTGTGGATTATGAAGCAATTAACTGTGTGTGTGTTTGCTTTATCAGTGACAAGCCATTTCATTACACTTATTGATAAGGATTCTCCATACTACCTCTCTCTCTCTCTCTCTCTTCTATTTTTCCTTCCTTTCCACTTCTCATATTTGCTCTCCCCACCCTTTCTCGTTTTATCTCCCTTTTACCCTGTTTCTTTCCTGCCCCCTCCCCCACTCTCTCTCTTTCAATGTAAAAATTCCTTTCTCCATTGGTGGTAGTGGTGGCAGTAACAGCAGCAGTGTTGGTGGTGGTGGTGGTGGTGGTGACATGGTCAAGGTCACCCATGATAACAGTTGTAAATGACACCAGAAGAGAGAGAGAGAGAGAGAGAGAGAGAGAGAGATGAAATGAAATGATGTGTGTGTGTGTGCAAGAGAAATATAGAATATGTGTGTGTTCATGAAAGAGAGAGTATGAGAGAGTGTGTGAAAGATATACATACATACATACATAAGTATATATAAAGTATGTGAGAGAAGGAGAGAGAGCTAAAAGTATTGTAAATAAATAGTTCTGGTTCTTCTCCTCCCCCTCCCTTCCAAGTTGTGGAAGAGGTTGGGTGGAGGCAGAAGTGGAGCAGTTGTGGTAAAAAATCTTGTGAGTCACCTGAAAAGTTAAAGACAAACTGGCTGCTTGTCTGTGGTTGGGGAGAGGTAGGGAGGTGTTTCCTAGGTAGATACAAGGTGTGTGTGTATAAGTAGGTAAGTAGGAGGGGGTGTGCATAGATGAATGTATGTAGGTCGGTGGGTGGTTGTATATGTATATATATATAGGTAAGTAGGAAGGTAGGTGTGTGTATATGTAGGTAGAGGGGTTTATTGTATCTAGGTGTGTATTATACAGGTGTGTTTGTGTCCCTATGTATGCAGATTGGTATGTGTGTTTATATATATGTATGCAAGTAGATACATGTGTGTATATATATATATATATATATATATATATATGTGTGTGTGTATATGCTTGTACTCTTTATGTATACTTTTCAGCAGGTGTTTCTGTTTTTATGTGTTTTTTGTTATCAATGCTTTTCTTTCTTTTTATTCAGAAATTTTCTCAAAGAAGTACAGACCAATTATTTTCTCAGCCAGAATTAATTCATCTCATTATATTACTGGTACTTATTTTGTCAAACTGAAAAATTATTAAAAGACAATATCCAACTCCATTATCAAAAGATTAAATACTTTAAAATTGTAATTAGTTAATTAGTCAATCCCCACAACAGCCCTTCATTAATCTACCCCCACAGGGTTTCTTCATCAATTTCCCACAATCCCTTCATTACACTAATTAGTATATATCCATGTTTTCTCCAGACAGCGAGCTTGCAGGATCGTTAGCGTACTGGGCAAAAAGCTTAGCGGAATTTCACCTGTGTTTATGTTCTGAGTTCAAATCCCATTGAGGTCAGCTTTAACTTTCATCTTTTTGGGGTTGATAAAATAAGTACCAGCTGCGCACTGAGGTCAATGCAATCAAATTTACCCCCAAATTACTGGCCTTGCGTCAAAAGTTGAAAGCAGTATCCATGCTTTCTATTTGTTAGAGACAAAACAGCTTTTGTGGTCAGTGAATAGCAAAGCAGCCATTTTAAGTTAGGTGCCATGGCTTCTTCTGGAGTCCCGTTTGTCGGAAGGGATGTCGTTGTTGTTTGTAAAAGGATAGGAAGCAAAAGGAAATGGTTGAAGTACATCTTACAAAGAAAAGGTGAGGACAATTAAATAACAGTAGGGTGGTGGTGATGGGGGTTACAGAGCAAAGCATAATACAGAATGGGTGTGGGGTGTGGGGTGGGAGGCAGGAATGCTGTCTGAGCAGCAGCAAGTCAGGTGGCCAGATTGTAGGTGTTAGATAGCTTTCTGGTCTGGAGAGAACCTTAAAGCCAGCCATCTGTGCCACCACCATCACCATCACCGTCACTTTCAATTTGTTCAATATTGATAATATTGATTTCTTGCTTTGATAAATGATTTTAGATTTGTAAAGGGAAGAGAGAAGATTTTGTGACATTCAACATTTACCAAGAGAAGTCATGGCTGATGCCAGTGGCACGTAAAAAGTACCCATTACACTCTTGAAGTGGTTGGCATTAGGAAGGGCATCCAGCTGTAGAAACCTTGCCAAATCAGATTGGGACCTGGTGCAGCTCCCCAGCTTACCAGTTTTCAGTCAAACCGTCCAACCCATGCCAGCATGGAAAGCGGACGTTAAGTGATGATGATGAATTATAATTTCAATGAAATACCTACAAATTGTTGTTTTCTTTGCTATGACCAAGCAATTTTGATATTAAACATAGAAATGTTTGTTTATTATATTTGGGTTAGTCACAGTTTACTATTAATAAACAAAACAAATAGAAACCGAAAAAAGACTCTGTGCTGAGTTTCTTTGTAATAATATTTAATGCTTTTTCCAGCCTGTTGCCCAGGTCACAACTTTTGCTTCAATTACCTCTCTCTCTCTCTCTCACTTTCTCTCTCTCTCTCTCTCTCTCTCTCTCTCTCGCTCATTCATAGATTGTATTGGACCACTGGTGTTTTGCTATGTGTTACTCTGAAAACATTACATCAGACATCTGCAGCCTGTTCACTGATTGTCCATTTAATGCATCAGTGAACAGTTTAGAGATAAACAATAAAGACTTTACACACACACACACACACACACACGAGAGAGAGAGAGAGTTTGTATCACACACATACAAATATGTGTTGGGGTGTAAGTACACACACACCACACACATTCAGTGTTGCTAACATATCCATTAGCAATTTAAAGCTGCTTTTTCATCCTTTTGTTTCTTTCTTTTAACTCAAAGTCAACCCCAGTTGAGAAAACCTGTGACCAAAAGTGTTCTGGCCCTGTTCATTCCAATTCTTCTTGACACAGTGTATGTATACGGTGTCTTTTCCTTTTTAAGACATTAGGGTGTAACTTAAAGGAGATTTACTTGTTACTTTTAGCAAGTTGTGTGACCCCCTCACATGGAGCCCCTCATTAGCTTGCTTCTGTGATGGGGTTGAAATCGATCTGTGGTCCTTTCTCCTCTTCTGACTCAATCTTGTGTGGTTTATGTAAAGAGCCAGCTGTTTTAAGTTTCTTCTGCTATGCAAATCTTCTTTACTTTACTTTACAAACCCTTATTTGTCATTAGTCAACACTGTTCTTCACTCAGCATCCCTTCCCACATTACACATTGATACCAGCACAATTGTCTGTCTGTCCTCAACTCCTCAGGAGAAAAAGACAATGCCTCTGGCACTTTTCAGGGCCTCTGTGACTCTGGTCTTTCAAGAAGCTATCGTCATGCTCCAGACCCGGTTCAAATGCTTGCAATAAAAAACAGCCTTGTAATATTTTTAATTAATCACAACAGTTGAAAAATGTATCTGAGGTGAGGAAAATATGAAATTTGTTTGTCAGATCAACAATGGTCTTACTGATAGACCTACATTGGTATTTCCTAAAGAACTTAAGAAAGAAATTGGTGATTCAGCTCTGAAATGCCTTAAAACTAAGTTCAGCTCTTACCAGAATCGTCTCATTAGTCTTGGCACAAAACATAGAAAGGGTTAATTTGTGAGTTAACAATTTGTTAAAAGTTGGTATTGCCAAAGTTTGGGTCCTCATTGCACCCTTTCTAATTATAACAACAAGGCAGGATAAAATAGGATATTGTTATTGTTGGTAACGACAATAATCTCTGTCTGAATCTTTGCTTGAATTGGTCTTCTATGACATTTTTGTGTTTGGTTTGCAAGATTCTTGATGTAAATTTGTCTGTTGAATAAATCTTGTCTTGGGAGGGTCATCACACAATAAAAACATGCACTGGTTCAATATCACTTCTTTATTGTTAGTCAATCAGTGATAAATCTAATTGCCCAACTAATCAATCATTTGTTTAATGTGTTGATTAAATCAGATGTTTGTTTGTTAAAGTCCTCCTTTCATCGCTATTCTTGGCCTCATCAATGACCTACTGTCTCTCTTCAAGGTCTGCTTTGAGTCTGTCTCAGAATTAGTCTAATGCCTGTGTGTATGTAGATGTGTGGTTGTTTACAAGAGAAAGAAAGGGTAAGAGTAAACAAAGAGTATGTGTGTGTGTGTGTACATTCATCTGCCTCCCTATTTAATATTTAACCAATTCACTAACACTAAAGAAATGAAATTGAACCAGTGTATGTGTTGTTATAATTATTGGCATAATGACCCTTCCAAGACTCAACATGATTTATTATGAGTGTCTCACTAAAGTGCTGAGATATCTCCCCCAAAGTACAGAGATATTTCCTTAAAGTACAGAAATATTATCATAAAGTCCAGAGATATCTCCCATTCCTTGACATTTCGGACACTCACATAGATTTCAGTTGTGTTCACTGACCCCTGTGTCTCTGCATGTTTGAGTGAGTGTATGCATGTGTATATAATGTAGATATAATGTATAATTGATTTTCTCATTAATGGCAAATGTCCAGCTGGTGTTGATAGTGAGAACATTACCTTCTCATGAAATGCAATTAGTCAGAGCTCTCAGGTATTGTTGGTTAGATTGACCACTTCTTATGTATTGAGTGGTGAGCAGAGTTTCACTGGTGATGTTTATCAATAAATGTGGCTGGGGCTGGAGTGAGGCTGATGTTAGCTTCATTTTTTTCCCCTCGTTTCATAGATAATTAGACCAGAGAGAGAAAAATCAATATATACAATCTTTAGCAGTGGTTTCCACTGTAACAAATGAACGAGCTGTTTATTTATTTGATTCCTGCAAAGAAATCTAGGTTGGACTTCATTAGTAAGAACGATGTCTATGGATTTATTGATGTGTTGTTATTGTTGTTTGTGTCTAGACTTTGTCAGCACTGATAATGCACAACTATGGCTTGACACAAACCAATCAAACCCATGCTGATGATTTCAACACGATCTGGTATACTCAGCCAAGTGAAAACTTTTTTTATATATTTTTTTTTTAATTCCAAGTTTCCCAACTGATGCTGATTGTGAGCTCGTTTGAGCTGTTAATTGCTATAACTGTTGAGGATGTTGTTAATATTATTATTTTTATTGATATCCTTGTTAATTAACCATGCTCTGCTCAGCATTTATTGAATAATCTGAGTTTTAACTCTGACAGATTTTGCAGCTTTGCTGTATTTAGTGAAAACCTATGTAAGCAAATATTTCTATCTCTCTCTCAGCAAAAATAACTTTCATCCTAATTTCATATGAATGTGGAGACTCACCGAAGAACAAGTGACCACATTCTATGCCGACAAATAGACCAATAGCTAATAGTTATCTATATTGATCATAAATCAAAACTCACTGGTTAATCATTCCCTGTTGAGTCTTCAAGTGGAAATGAAACTGGTTCTAACATTCCCCAAATTTTCTCCTCAAAATAAAAACAATTATATTTATTTAATAATAATAATAATAATAATAATAATAATAATTGTGTACAGTGCTCAGGTGCACTACAACTCATCTAAAGTGTATATATAATCAGGTGAAGTTTCGGCGGATTTCGGAAAGCATGAGGGCCTTAAAGGATGCAGTGTCATGGCAGTCAACAACTGACGCAGGCAGTTTATTCTATGCTTCAGCAACTCTGAGCGTGAAAGAATGTTTCCGAAAGTCATGGGAGCAGTGTTCATCAGTAAGACTAACATTATTGTCATGACTTTCATTAAAACTTCTTTCTCACTTGTCATGTTGTTGTTATTGTTCTTGTGGTTTGTGTTGTTGTTGTTGTTGATCAAGGTTTCCTTTCATAAACTACAACTGAAGTGAACTACTCAAACGTTTTCATCATGATCCACAGAACTAAATCAGAGTTTTGAAAATCAGAGATTCCTTCTTATATATGTCATTACATGTTCTAACCTATATTTGTCCCTTGATTTTGTTTAAAACTTGTTGGAGAGATACACCATGCTCTCCATTCATAAATTCCTCTTACTTCAATTCTCTTGTTTATGTTTTGCAAGAAGTCTTTCCCCCATTCCATGGTGACTCCTAAAAATGCACCTATAAAACCAAAAATATTCCAATTGGAATATTTTACCCATTCTTTTTGATTAATATGGTTTTCTTTCTTTGTTTTTACATATTCAGTTCTGCACCCCACTCTCTGTTTTCTTTTTGTTATTTGTCCTCCCCTCAGCTATTGCCCTTGTGGCAAATAAAAGAAATCATGGTTAAGGAATATTATTTTGACTATTAGCATCCTTAATTGTCCCTTGTAATCCAGTGAAAGCAAAACAAAATAGAGTGTAGTTTTAACAAGACGATTCTGAGATGCTGAAGTTGAGTTCTGTTTATTTGAATCTAAACAGAGTTGTAT
>NC_043005.1:1515151-1535151 GCF_006345805.1 Octopus sinensis | reverse complement strand
TAGCTGAGAGCAATAGTCAAAGTGGCTTAGGACAAGTGTCTTCCAGAGGACCATCATGGTTTCTTGTTCTCTTGTTCTAAAGGTTCTAAGAATCCATCCGGCCAGACGTCTACATTTCATTGCCAGTTTAGCAACATGTACATGAAAGGTCACGTCATCACTCATGTGGATACCCAGGTCACGCACTGATTGTGCCTCTGGGATTGCAATCCCTCCAGGTCCAGTGTATTCATTGGGTATTGCATTCAGTTTTGCATGCTGATAGCATAAAGCTTGAAACTTTTCAGCATTGAACTGCATGCTATTCTTTTCAGCCCACTTGTATATTTTGTCCAGCTCACATTGCAGGTGCTTAGTGTCTTCAGGGTTCTGTATTGCCTGTGAAACTTTTGTATCATCTGCATAACTTGTGATCGTGGCTCTCTGCGTGGCTGAGGGCATGTCTGAGAGGGCCATTATGAACAGTAGTGGTCCCAAAACAGTGCCCTGCGGAACACCGCGCACTATTTGCGTGTTAATGGAAGTGGCCCCATTGGCTACTACCACCTGACTTCTATTCTTCAGAAAGTCATGAAGCCATTCTCCCAATTTTCCAACTATGCCAAGGATTCCTCCAGTTACTTTGTTCGTCCATCCATCAAACCTTGCAGGATATTCACACGGAACAGTTATCCAGAGATAATTTCTTGTAACTGTTTCATATTTATATTCCAGGTATTTTATTTCAGAAGAGAGAAGTGGTGAGGCAAACTATACACAACAATGCAGCGTCTTTGCTTTTCTTTCTTTTGATCCCCCCCCCCCCCCCCAGCAGCAGTATGAATGACATTAGCGTGAAGGGAAATTCTCTCTGGAGTCAAAGAAAGCACAAACAGCCGGCTCCTCTTGCATTTCACTTTTGCTAACTTACTCACACCAGACTCAGCTCTTCTGATAAACGTCCAGTTTTAATGGCCTCACATTATAAAACAAGTTGTGAGTAGAGGGGCCAGGGTTAGTGGCATTGCAGTTTTGACCATTCCATTCTAGCCTTCTGTTATAAGTCAACAACTACATTGTACCATGTGCACTCCTCTTTTCAAGAGTATTGAGTATGTTTTGACAAAGATTGGGTTACCATTTCTATGAGATTGAGCAGTCCTAATGCTTCCTACTTGGTTTGTCTACATGTGTGTGTGTATTTATGGTTTTACAGTTCTACAGGAGATTGTTTGAATTTGGAAATATTCCTGCATTTCTGTATATTTCTGGGTTTATCTGTTGTCAGTTAAGACCTCGAAAAGAAAGCAATAATAATTGATTAAATAAATAAATAAAATAGAAATATCTTTTTAGATTAACAGTTTTCTTGCTTTTCTTATCAACTCACTTGATTATTGTATTAACAGCAGAAAAATAAGTCCCCACAGCTACCTGAGAAATCATTACTTTTCTTATCACAACTGGAACATACAGTTTGCATTTCAGAAACCCTAATTAGTGGTTTTTATCAATATATAATTAGGGATGTTGAGTTGATTTTCATTTTAAGATTTTGGCAACTTGAAAAATTCTCAAAAAAAATTTTTTTAATCTTACGAGAAATCTTTTGTAAATTTTCATTGCCTTTTTTGTCTTTCTTTTTTTTTTTATGGAACATCTCGATCTTGCAAAGAAGATGAAACATAAAAATCTTACCTTTATCATGGAATCCTTTTAGAATATAGGAAACAGATTATAAGATGTCAGTTTAGCTTGGCCGGCACTGAATTAACGCTCAGAAACAATGGAGGGTGAATCACATCACAGAAATCAGTCTGACTGAAATAAATGTTGTGCACTGGAAGTCAACTTGCAGGGATTGGCAACTCTATATGGTGTGCCTCTCCTTCTGGCACGCACATGCATGCACAAGCGCATGCATGACCAGAGATGTGGGCGTGGTTGTGTGGTGAAGAAGCTCGCTTTGCAACCATTTGGCTTTTGGTTCAATCCTACTTTGTGGTCCATTCTTTGTTTACCTTACAACCAAGCGCTCTATGCTTTTGAAGACCTGTGGACATAAAGCAAAAATCTCTTACTTGTAAAACAGATAAGGAGAAGCCCCTGGCCATAATAATCCTGCTGCAAATTAGTCCCCCTTTAACTAATTCTAGCATAAAAAAGTGGGCATTAAATGAGTAAATCCTATAATATGGAGACAAATATTCTTTTATGATTGCAGCCAAACTGGGGCAACACCCTCAAAAGTTTTTAGGGGATCCTGCTGACTCCAGTATTTATTTTATTGATCTTCATTTGTTGAACAGCTATGTTCTTGTTTTACATGGCATCATTCTTTTACCTCAGTATATTTAACCCTCCTGTGTTTCCAATCAACACCTACTCCCCACCTCATATCATTAATTACCCCTCCACCATTCACTACATTTACCCCTAAACCCTTTCCAATTTCTAATCCCCTTCTGCTCTCCCCCATCTTTCTTCCAAGTCATATTTATTATCAATCCCTTGCACTGCCCCTCATCTTTTTGTTCATCATTTACTATGTGTACTCCTCTACCCCATCTCTAACCATCCACAGTTGCTACCCAGCCAATCTTCCCCTTTCCACCCCTCCAGGGGCCCATGCCGACCCTTGTCACTGCCATCATTATCTCTCTTTTCTGCTCTCCATGCTAATCGCTTCCACCCACCCTGTGTAGTCTCCTTAACAGCAAGAAACCTGTTCCCCCCAGTCTCTACTTTCATATTCTAACCTTTCATAACCTTGCAGAAAGCCACCTTCAGTTCTACTGTAGCCCCTCCCCTATCAGTAAGGATCTTGACCTTGCCAGCCACAACTTCATCAGGGCTGGTACCATGAAAAAAAGCACTCAGCACACTCTGTAAAGTGGTTGGCATTAGAAAGGGCATCCAGCCATAGGAATCATGCCAAAACTGACTTTGGAGCATGACTCAGTCTGCAGACCCATTGGACCCTTCAGAGCATCCAACCCATACCAGCATTGCAGGCAGATGTTAGATGATGATAGAAATATTAAGAAGACCCTCCCACCTTTTTCTTAATCTATAAAATCTCTATGTTACTTCAAATAATCTATACATACATGCATACATACATATGTACGTACATACATACACACATACATACATGGGTTGGACAAAATAATGAAAACACCTTAAAATTTCAAACAAATATATTTCAATATGGGGTAGGACCACCTTTGGCAGTAATTACACCTTGAATTCTATGAGGTATGGACTTGTACAAAGTTTGAATTGTTTCCAAAGGATTTTTAGTTCATTCTTCAGCTAAAACACTCTCCAGTTCTTGTAGTGATGATTGTGGAGGATATCGACTCCTTACTTGTTTTTCTAAACTGCGCCATAAATGTTCAATAATATTGAGATCTGGGGACTGTAATGGCCAGTAATGTTCAACTTCACTAGTAATGGCCTGTAATGTTCAACTTCACTAGAATGTTCCTTGTGTCATTCAGTAACAACTTTAGCTGTGTGAATTGGTGCATTATCATCCTAAAAAATTGCATTTCCCTCCGGAAACAGTTCTGCAACCATAGGATGAATTTGATCAGATAAAATGCTTCAATAGTCTTGACTATTAATTCTGCCATGAAGAGAAACCATTGGGCTGGCAGATTTCCAAGATATAGCCCCCCCCCCCAGATCATCACAGATCCTCCTCCATGTTTAACAGCTGGAAGAAAGCAGTCTGGATCAAATACTTCTTTTGGCTGTCTCCACATGTATACTCAGCCGGTTGTTGAAAATAAGGTAAAGGATGACTCGTCTGAGAAAATAACATTCTTCCACTGCTCTAGGGAATGTTTTGCAACATTTGTTTTTAAAAGTAGTGGTTTTCTGATTGCAGCCCTGCTGTGAAATCCAGCTTTATGCAGCTCCCAGTGAACAGTTTTTGTGGAAACTGGCTTCTCGAGGTGGTCATCAAGCTCTGCAGTAATTTTGGGAGCTGTACTTTTGCAATCCTTTCTAACAGCTCACGTAAGAGTCTGACAGTCCCTATCTGAAAGTTTTGGTTTTCTTCCGGAGTTTTGTTTTGACGAGGAGGTTTTTCCCTCTTTCTCAAAGGCTGTCATTACTTTTGAGACAGTACTTCTTGATATACCAAACATTCCGGCTGTTTTCATTACGCTAGCACCTGCCATACAAGCACCAACAATCTGACCTTTTTGAAAGTCTGATAGATCTGTCATTTTTATGAATATTAATTACCTTCTTCTGATGATATCTGAAAAGAAACAGCAATTTTAGCAAAACATATTAAACAACACTAATAATAAATCAAAAAATATAAAAATAAACAAGCTTTTGATGGTTCTATAGATATCTTAAAATTATGATGCTATGATGCTAGGTGTTTCCATTATTTTGTCCAACCCCTGTACATCACCATCATCATCATCATTTAACGTCCGTATTCCATGCTGGTATGGGTTGGACAGTTTGAGTGAGGTTTGATCTGGCAGTGTTTCTACAGCTGGATGCCCTTCCTAATGCCAACCACTCTGAGAGTGTAGTGGGTGCTTTTTTACATGCCACCAGCACAGGGGCCAGATGGGGCTGGCATCGACCATGATTGGATGGTGCTTTTTACATGCCACTGGCACGGAAGCCAGCCAAAGCGGGGCTGGCATTGGCCACATTCGGATGGTGCTTTTCATGTGCCACTGGCATGGGGATCACAACTACAATTTCCATTTGATGCTGATGTACTTGACTCAATAGGTCACCTCAAGCATGGCATGTTGCCCTACAATCCAAGGTACGTTTGAGTTGGTTGGTTATGCAACACTGGTGTAGGTTACAGCTGTGAACTCACTTCATTTGTCGGGTCTTTGAAGTCACAGCATATCTCCAGAGGTCTCGGCCTTTTGTCATTGCCTCTGTGACGCCCAACATATGGTCATGCTTCACCACCTCATCCCATGTCTTCCTGGGTCTCCCTCTACCCCGGATTCCTTCCACTGTTTGGGAGTGGCACTTCTTCACACTGCTCTCCTCATCCATACATTGTACATCACCATACCATTGCAGTCATCTCTCTTGCACACTCCAGCTGATGCTTCGTATGCCCAACTTTTCTCTCAGGGCGCTTACATTCTGTCATGCATGCACACTGACATTACACATCCAGTGAATCATGGTAGCTTCATTTCTTTCAAGCTGCGCATGTCTTCAGCAGTCACGTCCCATGTTTCACTGCCATGAAGCATGGCAGTTCACACACATTCATCGTACAATCTACTTTTCACTCTGAGCGAGAGACCCTTTATCACCAGTAGGGATAGAAGCTTTCTGAACTTTGCTCAGGCTATTCTTATTCTAGTGGTAACACTGTCTGAGCATCCACCCCCACTACAGACTTGGTCACCCAGGTAACGGAAGCTATCAACTCCCCGCTGGCGTGTGATGGAATCGGTTTCCTGAGCCTGTTGGCCCTGCTTTGGTTACACTGATGAGGTTTCCAGTTGATCCAATCAGCAGAACAGCCTCCTCATAAAGTTAACTTGCAAGTGGCTGAGTACTCCACAAACACGCATATCCTTAACATAGCTCATGGGGAGATTGAACTTGATGCTGAATGTGACCAAGCCAGCCGTTTGCGTTACAGGTACAACTCATTTTTGCCAGCTGAGCAGACCGGAACAATGTGAAATGAAGTGACTTGCTTAAGAGAACAGTGCACCACCAGGTATTGAACTCCTGACTCTATGATCTTGAGTTGAACATTGGAACCACTGACTCATCTGCCTTCACACACACACACACACACACACACGATAGGTTTCTCCACAACTTCTGTCAATCAATCAATCAATCGTTGGCGAACTTAAGTCTATCACGGAATACATTTACCCAAAGTGTTGTGCTGTGAGGTTAAAGCCTGAATCGGGTGGTTAGGAGGGGGGAGTAAATGTCTTAACCATGCAGCCATGCTTATATCATCATCATCATCATCATCATTGTTTTACATCCCCTTTTTATGCCCTTCTGCATTGGACAGGTTGTTCCTCTCTGACTCGTTACGTCTGAGTCGCTCCTGCTGCTGTTACTTCATGCATCATGAGTCATTTGACTCAAGATTTCTACAGCTGGATGCTCTTCCTGTCACCAACCACTTTACACAATATACTGGGGACATTTTCAATACAAAAGGGGCCTTAGAACCGTCTTCATTCTCTGCTCATTTGTCAACCACTTGACGGTGGGTCCTGGACACATTTTGTGTCACCAGTCCCAGAGAAACTGCCTTGCTCTCTCATTCCTTTGAGTGATTGAATAAGGGGGAAAGTAGGTAATGGCTGGCAATAGAAGTGGCCCTGATGTTGAGAGCAAGTGTGATGGTTGGCTGCAGGGAAGGGCAAAGAAGGTGAGGGTGCTGCAGTGATCGAAAGGAATTCCAGAGGCATGAGGATGATCCAAGGAAGTCTTTTGGATAATCAGCCTTGTGATAGGATGGGGGGTGGGGTGGACTGATGGGTCTGGTGAAGAATGAGGGAGGCAGAGGGAAGTGGTGCTCTAGTGTAGTGTCTTTATACATAGGTCCAGAGGAGGAATGAAAGTGGACTGGTGGTGTGGAGGAGTGAAAAGAACAATGTTTGGGGTGGGGTGGAGGTCAAGGATTGAAAGAGTGTCGGATGAAGGTGGTGGGTAGCAGAGTACCAGTCCCTAAAACACTATTCTTGTGTCAAAGAGTGTGTGTGTGTGTGTGTGTGCTGTTAATAAGTTAACTCTTTCACACTTCATTGTTAGTAACAGTTGTGTTTAATGGCTGGGGTGGAAGGGGTCAGTTCTTTTCTGCAGCTTTTAATGTCAATTCACAAACCATAAACTTTGGCAACACTGAGTAATGTCTAGACTTATATATAACGATTGAAATTGGTGGTGCTGCCAGTGAATTAACCGAGTCACAGATCATAAATGGTGACAGCCTTGAATAATGGTTGCTCCTGTAAGACCTATTAGAATTACTGTTGCCATCAAAATGAGTTATCTCTTATTTCAAGTCGATGTGTACCAACAACAACAACAACAACAACAACGACTGGTAGCAGCATGACCAGAGACTGTTGCAGCATCTTTCCAAAGTTAAACAAAGAAACAATCACGAACAAATAATGTCTTTTCAGTGAATTAAAAACTTCCTGAATTTCAACACAAATTAAGTGGAATTTAAGAATAAAAGATAAATGTAAAAACTTAATTTCAAATTCCGACAAAGCCTCCACCCACTCACAAAAGCCATTGCGGAGGAGAACAAATAGTTTGTCCATGGGTTAACTGAATGCCATCTGCTAGGTATACACTTTCCCTTTCTCCCTACTTTTATCGGTGTGGCTGTTTAGATAATAGTTTTACAGTTGTTTACAGATGTAATTTCTGAAGGATTAGCCAGATTAATTAACTGAAAGAGATAATCTCAAATTTTCACTTATATCTAATTGAGTGTAAATTGCATCCAGCAAAGCTTGAAATCTGTTTTGTATGTGTAACATACATACAATACACACATGGCAGTACACACATGGCAGTACACACATGTACATACACTCTGTACGTATTCATCACACATGCACAAGTGTATATACACTTCTGTGTGTATATTTATCTTCTGTTCAATTACAATAAAGTCTCAATTGTTTAATCTTTCCTGATCAAATGTATTTATCACTAATCAAATCATCCGAATTGATTTCAAAGGAAACAGAAAGATGGTGTCGGCCATGCTGGGGCACCATTATTTAGAATATAGTCAGCTATGTAGATTCTGGTCCTGCTTTTGTTGATGTCAGAAAGATGAAAGATAAAGTAGAACTTGGCTGAAAGCAATGGCATGGAATGTTTTCGCTGATGCTCTACCGATTCTGGCAGCAACATTACAGGACGTATAGAACTGGATCTGGTGTGTGTGTGTGTGCATGCATGCGTGTGTGTGTGTGTGTGTGTGTGTGTGTTCTGAACTGAAAAAGTAAAAAGAGGAAGGCTGTGTGACAAGTATAATTAAAGAGAGGGGGAAATAGTGTCTATGTTGCTGCTTGGGAAAAGAGAATGAATGACAAATATAAAGATCCTAAGTTCAAACCCACTGCAAGTTTTGTTGCTGTATTTGGACAGAACAGTTAATTCTACATGCCTCGTTTCACTTAGCAATTGGGAATAGTCTCCACATTTTCCCAATAGCAGGGTGAAGTGAGGATGGTTTACTATCCGGGAGGATGGCTGTCTTTTATCCATTTCTCAAAGATGCGTTTTAGGTTTGGTTTTCAAGGAAATGGTGTAGAAGTTGTTCAGAATCTTATGAAACAAGTACCAATAACTAGTTGTCTTCATTCCAGAGTCTGTCACTTTATCTTGGTTGACTTGTGATGGTTTCTTGCCTAAATGGTAGAATTAGAACAGAGAAGGAAGCAAGAAGGAACCAACCAAGAATCAATGTTGACGTGAAGACCATAGGAAGGAATAACTGAAGAAGAGATTGGTGGAGCATCTTTTTGGCAAGTCTGTCCATCTCATATAATTGTGAAATACAGGAAGGATGAGGTTAAAACAAAACAAAAAGAATTGATAAAAAAAGGAAAAAATTAACCAAATCAAATGTGATCCGCATTGAAATTGGACAAATCTTGCTTTAAATATATTTAGAAATTATTGGAAGTGGGGAGTGGGAGGGGGGATGGGATCAAATGTTAAACACGGAAAATATACAAAAATATATACAAATCCCCAGCAGTTTTCATTAAACAAGAATAAGTGATAAAAGTAAGTATTAGCAAGATATATATAGACACACACACACACACACACACACTTCTCTCTCTCTCTCTCTCTCTCTCTCTCTCTCTCTCTCTGCCTCTCTCCTACCACACACACACACGCACATGTTTTGGGGCAATAAATTTGATTTTGAAGAATTCAATTAAATTATTTTCATCTCCTCTTTCTATGATGAACGGGCACAAATTACTGATAAAACCTCGTTGGCAACAAATGATTAAGAGACTACTTCCAAGCAGCGATGATGCTGCCGTTGCCACTGACACTGGCCATTAAAAGGAATGACCATCAATTCAATATTATTGAGGGTTGCAAACAATGTGAGACATGAAACAAACACAAATCTATTTAATACAACGGAATTTTTCCATTAAATAAACAAAAACTAAATTTAAAAAATCTATTGTATTTGTAGAAGTCGCTATCCTTTGGTGGTGGTGATGGTGGGATAAGGGGGAAATAATTAAATTTCATAAAATGGTATTTCTTTTTTAGCTTAACGTTGTGCATTTGTGTGGATGTATGTGGATGTACAAGGGCGTACCAGAAACGTTCTCTGTGGGACAAACCCATTTTATTTCAGATTTCTGCCACTAGAAACCACTTGATGTGATCCTCAGGCATCAGTCTGCCAACTGGTGTTGTCCAGTGGGGTCATACTGCTATGCTTTGCAGTGCTTCTCTCCTGTTCGTCAATTCTTGTGATGGCTGAAACAAAGGAACAGCATGCTTCCGTGAAAATTTGTTTTCTGCTGGGGAAAACAGCAGCCAAAACAGTTGTCATGTTTCAAACAGCTTACAAGGATGCTGCCATGAGCAAAACACAAGTTTACGAGTGGTTTCCATGCTTTAGGAATGGTCACTTGAAGACCAGCCTTGTTCAGGACGACCTGAACGAATGAAAACGTCATGAAAATTCCTGAACTAATCTTGGTCAACCATCACAAGACAATTGATGAACTTTCTGATACGACTGGTGTTTCCCGGAGCTCCTGCCAACAAATTCCAAGTGAGGAATTGTGAATGGAAAAAGTTGCAGCAAAATTTGTGCCACACTTACTCAGAGAAGATCGGAAACAGTCACAACTGAATGCATGTCATGGAACTGAAAGAACAGCCGGAAGTTGATCCGGACCTTTTTTTCGAAGGTCATCACTGGTGACGAAAACTGGTGCTACGGAATTTGCAGATGTGGAAGAGGTGAAGAAAAGAAACGACGGAAAGGTTAAAAGACATCACTTCGCAGGAGTTGCAGCTCTGCTTTGAATAGTAGAAAACGTGCTTGGACTGATGGAGTGCGTCAAATGGAGAATACTTTGAAAGCGATTAAAGTGTAAATACATAGAACTAAGGGAAGGAAATAATACTGCAAAATTCCAGTTTCTTTTGGGTACCCCCTCATATGAATGTTGTATGTATGTATGTATGCATATGTATATATGCATGAATGAAGACTTCATTTCTATCTATGTAACACTTGTTTTACTAAGCTGGTGTTATTGGACTGGACAAGAGAAGTTTGCAGCACAATGGTTTCAAACGATTCTTAAAGAATGTCTTCCTGCATTCTGTAGAATTCATTTACAGATGGCTGCTCTCTCTCATATTGTGGAGTGAATATTGGTAACATTGAAACAAATAAGTGTGTCTTAAACATTTCTATTGAAGATTTTCAGCATGATAGAAATTGAACATTGTCACAGAATATAAAAGCCAGAGCCAGAGAGGAGAAGAATTTTCTCTGTGTGTGTGTGTGTGTGTGTGTGTGTGTGTGTGTGTGTGCATGTGTGTGCGTGTGTGTGTTTATATTCAGCCATGATAGTACTTCTATATATATATGTCATCATCATCATCATGGGTCAGGAAGCATCTTACAGGGGCAGATTTTCTGTGGTTGGATGCCTTTCCTGTTGCTAACTGTCCCTTGTTTTCAAGCAAGGGAATATTTCCTATGACTAGATATGTTTTCAACAGGAAATGAATGATACTGCTTGTACAACAGGGATTTACAACATCATGTGATATCAAGGGAAGCCTCCCCCCCACACACACATATATGATGGGCTTCCACACAGTTTCTGGCTTACAAATTCACTGAAAAAAATATTGGTTGGTTCAGGCTATGGCAGAATGCATGTGTCCAGGATGATATGCAGTGGGATTGAACCTGCAGCCTCATGGTTTCAAAGCAAATTCCTTAACTCCCACAGCCTTGCCTGCACCTATATGTGTGTGTGTGTGTGAGTGTTTTTTTTCGCTGCTATACATCCCCAGGAAAACTTCTAAGCACTTCACCTGGTACACGAATAATTCTGCCATCTTGCTGCTTTGATAATAATAATCATCATCATCATCATCGTTTAGCGTCCGCTTTCCATGCTAGCATGGGTTGGACGGTGCAACTGGGGTCTGGGAAGCCAGAAGGCTGCACAGGCCCAGTCTGATCTGGCAATGTTTCTACTGCTGGATGCCCTTCCTAACGCCAACTACTCCGTGAGTGTAGTGGGTGCTTTTTACGTGCCACCGGCACAGGTGCCAGACGAGGCTGGCAAACAGCCACAGTCGGATGGCGCTTTTTACGTGCCACCGGCACGGAAGCCAGTCAGGGCTAATAATAATAATAATGAGGATGAGGATGGTTGTTGATTTCGATGTCTGAGTGTTTGAAGGAGAGGATTTAAAGATAAAAAAAAAAGGGAGGAAAAACAGAAAAGAAGCTGCACCTATTTGCGATGGATGCGGGAGTCAGTCCAGGAATGGATATTGCTATGAAGTCAGCATGGGGACAATGGGGACGATTTTGGTTTTGCCTGGGTTTGGGCAAGGGTTTCTCTTGATTGTAGGATAGAATTCATTTATTATTCTTTTTCCTCAACCTTTCTACTGTAGGCACAAGGCCAGCAATTTGGGGGTAGGGGACTAGACAAGTATGTTGCTCCACCTCCAAAACACAGCCTCTATCTCTGATTCCCAACACGGCTTCGTGCCGAAGAGATCATGCTTGACCAACTTACTGGTTGTGGAAGAATTGGTGACGCGTATCCTCGATGATGGTGATGCTGTTGACATCGTTTTATTGGACTTTGCCAAAGCTTTTGACTCGGTAAACCACTGCCTATTACTTGTCAACCTTCAAGCATATAGTTTCCATCGGGATATTGTATGATGGGTTGGTGCCTTCCTCTCGGATCGCTCCTTCCAAGTCCAAGTTAATGGTTTGCGGTCCGACGTCTCCAGTGCGAGCAGTGGCGTGCCTCAAGGTTCAGTGCTTGGGCCCTTATTGTTCTTAGTCTTCATCAATGACTTGCCAAATGACCTCACACAACACACCCTACTATTTGCCGACGATGTCAAACTGGTCGCTCCTCGCAGTGATATAGATGATCTTCATCGATGCCTCCACCAAGTTTGGAGATGGTCAAACGAATGGGACCTGTGTCTGAATGTGTCAAAGTGCTGTCATCTGCCTGTTGGCTCCTCTTCTGCAACTCAACTTGATTTCGAGCCGGGTCATCTGCTGCTGGAGAAGACCGACCAGGTAAAGGACCTGAGTATCTTGGTGGATTCTTCCTTCTTGCCTTCAGCCCAATGCGTCCATGCTGCCAACAAAGCACGCGGAGTTCTGTTTTTGATTCGACGGTCATTCAGAATGTTCACAGCAGCCATATTCCTACCGCTCTATGTCACGCTGGTGAGACCCATATTGGAGTACGGGCTTCAAGCCTCTTCTCCTTATCTCCTCTAAGACATACAGCATCTCGAAAGAGTCCAGAAGCTGGCTATCCGCATGGTTCTTGGTCTCAGTCATATGTCTTATGAAGAAAGGCTGAAGACGCTCAACCTTTATTCTCTCAAAAAAACGACGCCGACGTGGTGATCTCATTCTTGCTCACAACATCATAAGCGGAAAGTGTAACCTCTCGAAAGAGCTGTTCTTCACTCCTGCTCCAGAGCATGGGCTGCGGGGTCACTCCGAAAAGCTCTATCTATGATGATTTCATCTCAATCAAAAAAGAGGGGCTTTCTCCATCTGGGTTGTGGATCCGTGGAATAAGCTGCTGGACAAGATAGTGAAGATGCCGACGACCGCTCGGTTCAAAGTCTCTCTTGACCAGAAATGGCCTGAACTCTTTGCATGAACACCCTCCCTGTACATAACTCCATGTCCCCCTACATGGCCTTGCTTTTGCTTTTTGAGCCAATAAAAATTTAATTGAAAAAAAAAATTGAATAGTCGATTGCATCAACCCCAGTACACAACTGGTACCTAATTTATCAACCCAGAAAGGATGAAAGGCAAAGTCACCCTCAGCGGAATTTGAACTCAGAACAGAGAGACTTATTCTCTCCTTTGTTATACACTGTTTCCCAAAAGCAGTCTCTCGAATGAAGCAAATTCTGGATGCAGAGTGTATGGAAAAACAATCATTATTTCTATGTGGATGACTTGAAACTGTTTTCTCTCGAAATGATTGCCAACTGTATTCAATCCTACACACACACAAACAATTTAGTGACAACATCAAAATGGAATTTGGGCAAATACACCAAGGCTACATTTACCAAGGGAAAGCTTTCAAACTCTTTTGGTGTCTCCTTCTAGGGAGACATGGAAATAAAAGAATTGGAACTTTAGGACAGCTAGAAGTATCTAGAAATATGGGAAAGGGATGAAATTAAGCACTCACTAATGAGAGAAAAGATAAGGAAGGTGTGCTACCAAACAGTGAGAACCATTCTGAAAATGTAGCCGAATGCCAGAAACAAAACTGAGGCCATGCCTGTAATCACACACAACTTCATTGCTTAAAACTTTTTCCTCTCTCATATCAAAATAGGAAAGCTGATGATGATATGAAAGCCTATGCATCACCCTGAAACAGACGTAGATTGAATAAACCTCCTGAGAAGAGAAGGCAGCCATTGAAAATTGCAACCATGGGACTTTCTGCCTATCTGTGACAAACAACTGAATGTTAAAGCCAGTTCTGAAACATGGAGTTACCAAAAAGTTGGACTCAGTGATGACAACCACAAACTATACCTTCAAGAAATACAGCTTGACAAACCCAATACATGAAGAAATTGTGTCCTCAGCTGAAATGGCAAAACAAAAAAATATAGCCTAACAAACCGGTCTGTGATAGACTAAAGAAAAACTGGAGCAAAAACCACTGCATGGCAAATACCCAATTAGAACCAGGGACCCAGATGCAGCCCAAACCCTTACCCCTCAGTAGCTGAGATGCTCTGGTCTCAAACCAGAAACTGAGGGGTATATCTCTGCTGCTCAGGATCAGTTCCTTCCAACTAGGAATTACCAGAGTAATGTTCTGAGACATGAAAGTAGCCCAACATGTTGCACATGTAGAGAGCATTCAGAGACAATTGACCTCATAATCTCTGAATGCAGCTGACCAGTATCAACACAGACATGGTAGGACAGTTCAGTGCATAGTTATTGGTCAACATGCTACTCATACAACCTCCATAACAAAGAGAATTGGTGGGGACACAAACCAGCACAAGTTGTGCAGAATGCTGAAGTTATCATCCTTTGGAATTTCCGTGTTCAGATTGTTTGGAGAAACTCAGACAAACGAATCAGGAAATTATTGTGAAGAATCATGTTGTAAAGGCTCGTCTTTTGTTTGATGTTGCAGCGCCAATTGACAAAAACACATCTCTGGGAATATTTGAAAAATTGAGCAAAGATAAGGACTTAGAGACTGAAATTGGAAGAATGTGGCACCCATTACCCATTGTTATTGGTGCACTTGGAATAATACGAAAAGGAGCCCCCAAAAACAAGCAAATTACAAAAATAAACCAAAATCATACTTATGGCCACCTCACATATTCTATGTAAGTTCCTCTCCATGTAAATGCATTCTTACTCTGTGTTTTTTTTTTAATCTCCTACAGACGTCAGTGTTTTCAGTTGCATGGCACCTCGCCTTTCAGCATCTTTAGATCCAAAACCTTGTCCCTTGATGTCTCTGGTTGAGAATTGGGTGCAACTCAAATAAAAGCAAAACTAAAAACATAACAACAATAATAATAATAATAATGTTTCGAAATGAGGCACAAGGCCTACAGTGTCAGGTGGAGGTGGGGGTGGATGATTAAATTGACGTGTTGATTGGTAATTTACTTCATTGAAGAAAGCTAACCTTGGTGGGATTTGAACTTGTATGAAGTAAAACACTGATATTGGTTGAGACTTATGAAAAATGAAATATTTATTCTTTCCATACACAAAGAAAAATATTGTCTTTGCTGCAAACAGCAAAATGTTGAGAGAGAGTTTGAATGTTTTTGTTGTGGGTGTAATTGTAGCAGCAGTACAAGTATCAGCTGCTGTCTGCCTTCTCTGTTGGTTGTGTCCCAACCTTTTCACTACCAAGGACCCCTTTTATGTAAATGAGCTTTCCCACAGACCGCAGGATACTGAAAGGTCTGTCATTTTAACATGTTCCTGGACTCCCAGTACTACCAGGGGTCTGCGGACCACAGGTTGGGGGCCACTGTCCTGTGGTGTGTCAACACTTCCTGTGTGCTGAATTTATAATGTTGGATAGGCCCAGAGAGAAAGACATGAACGGATGGAATTGTTCTTAGCAAAGTCATGATCAGTCAGATCGATCACCTGAGTGAATATTCTTGCGATTTGTGACATTGGATAAAATTAAAGAATTGTGGAATATTCCTGCTACAAACTCAGAATGTAAAGAACTGGAAGAAATGCTGTGAAGCACTTTTGTCAAATGCCTCACTTGTTCTTCCAATCCACCACCACCTTTTTCATGACTCTCTCTCTCTCTCTCTATCTCCCCCTCCCTCCCTCTCTCTCTTTCTCTCTCTCTCTCTATATATATATGTGTGTGTGTAAATGTGTGTGTGTGTGTAGGGTTCAATATTTTTGTGAAGTGAAATCGTGATTAGTGATATGATTTTATTGTGTGTATATAAATACACACACACACACACACACCTTCACATTTATATAAGTATCTGTATGTATAGGCAGATCTATATGTGTGTGTGTGTATATATAAATCATCATTTGTGTGTGTGTGTATGTGTGTGTCTAGTGAAATCTACTTGAAAGCAAAAATGTGTGCCGCCAACCAAATGTTTATGGTCGGGTGGTGCAACCAATTAAGTCCACCCTCTTTCACTGATTGGGGTGGGGGGAGGGGATCGTGTGGGATGTATGAGGGGAGGGGTTATGGAGCAAAAGCAAGACAATATGTTGATTGCCATGGCTTTGAATTATTCATTGTCAGAGCAACCCCCTCCCCTCCTACTCATCCTCCACCATGAAACACTACAACAACAACAACATGTGAACCACAATTCAACATGAACCTCTACTACAATAACAGCAACAATAACATCAACCGCAGCTACAGGATGAACAATAACATGAATAAAACTGTTTTGTTCTCTTGCTTTTTATTCGAATTATCACCTGATTGCTTTTCTATTCTCTGGAAGAACTGACCTCTTCTAATTATCATATACATACATATGTATAAAGTCGTTATGTGTATAGATTCACAAACAACATCCCTCCTCTCTCTCTCTCTCTCTTCTACTTCCTCCTTATTCATACATACCTCTCATTAGCTGAATTGGTTGTACCTTGTTTGACCAGAAACTGGACAATAGTATGTATGTGTGTCATTAGTGAAGTCCAAGTTAGCCCTTCTTTTTATAACTATTAAATTCATCTGGATGAAAGGGCTGGGCCCATAGATTTCACAGACTCTTTGAGACTGGTGAGATCATCATCATCATCATCGTCATCTTCACTTAATATCCTCCTTCCATACTGGCATGGGTCGGATGGTTAAAACTTCTCTTGAATAGTTGCAAAAACATGTGTAGGTTAGAAATTCTTGAAGGAAGAACTGAATGTAAGGGTTAGTATGGGACCCAAGCTGGAATGGAGACAGTATGGTCAGTGAGAGAAGTGGAATGATAAGTGAGTTAGAAATACCTGAAAGGCTGGACATACGATCAAAGATGTTCCAGCCTTGAGCATCCTGTTGACTTTTCTTTTTCCCAGGCACAGTGTATAAGGATGACATAATCTATTGTAAGTGAGTCACTCTGGAAAGGCTGAAGATTTTACACTTGAGATGTTCTAACTGAGAGTAAAGATAGTAATTATTGTGTCATCCAGGCCAAGCAAGCAGGCCTTTGATCAAAGACATTCCAGCCATAGTCATCCAGTCGTTTTTTAATGTCATTTAGAACTACATTATGTGTCCTTTCTATTTAAGACGGAAGGATGTGATGGAGGCCAAGTGGCTATTTTTAATTTCCATGCTGCATGGAAATTAACTTTTGAATTTGAGTTTAAATGAAGAATATAACTTGCCTTTTCAAATGTGGGCAAATATTGGCATTGAGGTTTTGTATTCCACCCCTACATTCTCCTAATCTGGGGCATTACAGACATAAATCTTAAAAACCTTCAGTTTAACCTGGTAAATTACATTTGGCCTCTCCTAAAACATGTGGTTAACTATCAACCAACACAAAATGGTTCTGTATTCATCTTCCAAGGCTAAAACTAGTAAAAGTGAGATATTAAAGAATTTTAATTATACCTATAACCACTTTTATTTGGAACAGTTTTGAAGACAAAAAATTCCTTTATAACATTATGTTGAGGAATTTTTCTCAAAGACCAGATTCTTACTTCAGTAAATAAAGATCAAGATATTAGATTATGAAAATATACATTATTCTATATAAATATTATATTCTATAAATATATCATAAATATATTCTATAAATATTAGCTTCTAGCTGAATGATCCGGCGTTGCCTGGGTTACTGCTGGTATTATTCAAATTAGTAAACAATAAATATAAAGATATTTTTTTTTGCTCCTAATTGTTTCAAAATATCTATATTTCATTTTTTAAATATCTAAATTGTGATGATAATAGAATTCAGAACTGAAAATCTGTCAGTCTTGAAGCACCTCAGGGTAAGCAATATTCTTTGTGTGATTTTTTTGGTTTATGTCCAAATGAATAAATTGTTGCTGCTTCCAACTCGTGAGCAACCAACATAGAATTGGCCATGGGAGAAGCATGTAGTAGAGAGATTAAGTGCAACTACCGTGAGGGATTGACCCCTGAGATTTGTTAATTGAAATACCAAAACTTAGTTTGACTGGAATCTGAAACCTCTTAAATTGAAATGGAACATCTGTAGGTGTGAGAGGAAATTTTGGAATAAAGACGTTTTCTCTATTGTAACTACCTGTTATGATTGTTGCTGTAGGACATGTGGGCTTCATGGAAGTAACAATTGAGTTCCATTACACAGGCGAGGTGGGTCAAGATTCCTGAACAATGTAATGGGAGCATCCAGATTTCGTGTCAAATTATGCGATGGGATCCCAGTGGGTTTATGTGTGTTCAGAAATTCAACAGGATATTGAATAACATGATCTTGATCAACTATTGTCAATTGATTGAAAAGTCATTTCTGATGTACATGTTAACTTTTCATTAGTTGGAGCCAACTCTTTCATTTAACCAGTTTACATCAGTGTAATTGGCAGATAAATTAGAAAATACTTTATCCATAAGATCCCCAAGAGAAAGTGTCATTTAATCACATGTAATTTCATGTAAACTCTAACTTATAAAAATTATCACACATGCAATTGCACACACATACACTCATATATATTAAGACAGACACATTCACACACACCTCAGGCATATCTCTGTCCCTCTGTGTGTATGTCTCTTTCTCTTTAGATGTGTGTGTGTGTGTGTGTGTGTGTGTGTGTCACAATAATGTACATATATTCATGCATACATACACCCTCACATACTGTGAAACATGTACACTTCTCAGTCATCAGCCTAAAGTATGTAACAAACGAGCAAACACACATACACTGACAGACACACACACACACACACACACACATTCGTAGAAAATGTGACGCGGTGGTGGTAGTGGTAGTGGTGGTGGTGGTATAAAATGTTGCTTACAATAGTTGACTTATAGAAAGATTATAGTGTTAAATTTTTGTAATGTAAATAAAAATAAAGTTTATTTGGTAGCTGAAAGATTACTGAATCTTTTGATACCCCATATGTCAAAATCCACAACTAAGTTCTCAAATGCATAAGGAACATATGCACACACGCACACACACACACACACACAACACTCACTTCACTCACATACAAATACTAAAACAAACACAGAGGGACATACATCCATGCACACCTCTCTGTCACTCTGTGTGTATGTCTCTCTTTTTAGATATGTATGTGAATGTGTGTGTGTGTGTGTTATTCGTCACAAAAATGTATGCATATTCACATGCACGTACACCCTCACATACAGCCACACATATACTTCCCAATCCTTGGCCTAAAGTACATAACAAACACTGACTGACACACACTCTCATATAGAAAATGTGATGTCGTATAAAATGTTGTTTACAATAGTTGACTTCTAGAAAGATTATAATGTTACATTTTTATAATACAAATATGTAAATGATAATAAAGTGTATTTGGTAAGCAAAAGATTATTGAGTCTTCTGATGCACCATATGTGAAAATTGACAACTAAGTTTCCGAATGCATAAGGAACTCACACACACACAAACTCTGCTTTATAGATATAGATGTGTGGCTAGGAAGCTTCCTTCTCAACCACATGGTTCCATGTCCAATCCCACTGCATGGCACCTTGGGCAAGTGTCTTTTAATACTGCTCCAGGCCAATCAAAGCTTTAGGAGTGGATTTGGTGGATGGGAACTGAATGAAGCCTGTCATCTGTGTATATATGTGTGTGTGTGTGTATGTGTATGTTTGTATGTGTTTATGTGCACCCTTATTTTGATATCATGCAATGACTGCAAGTGAGCTTTAGCATCATACAAGTGATGTTGTTCCTTTCCAAGGTTCTTGTGAAACATAGCAGGCTGTGGGGGAAATACTGGCTTGGAAACGTGTAAAGGTTGGTGACTGGAAGGGCGTCCACCTGTAGAAAAATTGCCCCAATATGAGTTCCATCTGGCTCCTTGTGTAAGAATGGAAAAAAATGGTCATTAAATAATAACGATGAATTATTTATTTATATATATACGTGACTGCTGAAGACATGCGTAAGCTCGCAAGGAATGAAGCCAGTATGCTCCGAT
>NC_043005.1:1450151-1510151 GCF_006345805.1 Octopus sinensis | reverse complement strand
ACGGGTTATGGACTCACTTGTCCTGCCGGGTCTTCTCGCGCACAGCACACTTCCAGAGGACTCGGTCTCTAGTCATTTCCTCAGTGAGACCTAAAGTTCGAAGGTCGTGCTTCACCACCTCGTCCCAGGTTTTCCTGGGTCTACCTCTTCCACAGGTTCCCTCAACCACTAGAGTGTGGCACTTTTTCACACAACTATCTTCATCCATTCTCGCCACATGACCATACCAGCGCAATCGTCTCTCTTGCACACCACAACTGATGCTTCTTAGGTCCAGCTTTTCTCTCAAGGTACTTACACTCTGTCGATTATGAACACTGACATTACACATCCATCAGAGCATACTGGCTTCATTTCTTGTGAGCTTACGCATATCGTCAGCTGTCACGGCCCATGTTTCACTGCCATGTAGCATGGCTGTTCGTACACACGCATCATACAGTCTGCCTTTCACTCTGTGCGAGAGGCCTTTTGTCACCAGCTCTCTGAACTTTGCCCAAGCTATTCTTACTCTAGCAGTTACACTTTCAGCACACCCGCCCCCGCTGCTGACTTGGTCACCTAGGTAACGGAAACTATCAACTATTTCTAGTTTTTCTCCCTGGAAAGTGACGGAAGTTGGTCTCAGAGCATTTTCAGTGTTTATTGTTCCTGAGCATCTGCCACATAAAAAACCATCTTCCTAGTTAGCCTTCCTTTGACATTGCTGCACCTCTTATGTGTCCATAGCTTACACTTGGTGCATCTTATAGAGTTTCTACCTACACCTTTTCTACAGATCGAGCAGGGCCATCTACCTGAAGGCGTTTGTGATTTGTCTACCTTCCTACTGATTACGACTTTGGTTTTAGCTAGATTGACTCTGAGGCCCTTCGATTCTAATCCTTGTTTCCACACCTGAAACTTCTCCTCCAGTTCTGATAGCGACTCAGCAATTAGAGCAAGGTCATCAGCATAGAGGAGCTCCCAAGGGCATCCTGTCTTGAATTCCTCCGTTATTGCCTGGAGGACTATGATAAATAGGAGGGGGCTGAGTACTGAGCCTTCGTGGACCCCTACCTCTACCCGGAATTCTTCACTGTACTCGTCTCCAACCCTCACCCTACTAGCAGCGTCCCTATACATGGCCCGCACAGCTCTCACTAACCATTCATCTATCCCTAGTTTCCTCATTGCCCACCAGATAAGGGATTGGGGGACCCTGTCGAAGGCTTTCTCCATGTCAACAAAATCCAGGTACAGGGGCTTATCTTTGGCTAGGTATTTCTCCTGCAGCTGCCTTACCAGGAATATAGCATCAGTAGTACTTTTCCCTGGCACAAACCCAAACTGCATCTCATCTAAACTAACTCTCTCTCTAATTAGTTGGGCTATGACCCTCTCCGTAACCTTCATCACCTGATCCAACAGCTTGATACCTCTGTAGTTATTTGTATCTAGGGCGTCACCTTTACCTTTGTAGCAGTTGACTATTATGCTGCTACACCAGTCATTGGGTATGACTCCTTTGTGTATCACCTGATTAACTATATGGGTGACTAGGCTATAGCCGACACTACCAGACATTTTGAGCATCTCTGCAGTGATTCCTGATGGGCCTGGGGCTTTTCCTGTCTTCATGCTTCTAATTGCCTTAACTACCAAGGAACTATCAACTCTGATTGCTGGTCCCTCTGTTGGGTCAACATTCGGCAGACTCTCTTTATCCCATTCATTTTCTTTATTCAGCAAACTTTCATAATGGTATCTCCAAACCTCTCTCTTTGCATCCTCATTTAGCGCAAGTGAACCATCTTCCATGCGAACACACTTCTCTCCTACCACATCACGATTCTCTCTCACACACTGTCTTGCAACGTGAAACACCTCCAGTCTTTGGTCCTCACGGCGCAGAACATTGGCAAATTTTTTCTTATCTGCTTCCCCTCTGGCTAAATAGACCTGTCTCTTAGCTTCTCTTTTGGCAGTCTGATACAATTCCCTACTACCACCATTTTTCTAGACCTTCCAAGCCTGTCTCTTTTCTCTAATAGCCCTGTCTACAATATTGTTCCACCACCACATTATTTTGGGTTGAGAGGGGACTTTGCACCAGCCACAGATCTGGTCAGTGGCTCTCAGCAGGTTGTCCCTTAGAAACGTCCAGCTGTCTTCTACCCCCTGTGATGCTCTATCCCCTTCTACTTCGTCAGAGGCTTCAAGTAATATGTCTCTAAATCTCTGTCCATTTGCAGGATCTTTAAGCTTCCAGATCCTTCTTCTCCATATTGGTCGTCTTCAAGGCATCCACTTAGTCCTGATCCTAAAGTCACTAACTACCAGTCTATGTTGTGGGGTACATTCTTCACCTGGGAAGGTTTTGGCATTTATAAGGAGCCATCTCTCCCTTTGCCTTGCAAGGATGTAGTCAATTTGGCTGGTATGTTGGCCCGATCGGTAAGTGACTAGGTGGCTGGTAGGTTTCCTGAAGTTAGTGTTGCAAATCATAAGATTATTTGCATCGCAGAACTCCAGCAGCCTGGTTCCCTCCTCGTTGCGGGAACCAGAGCCATAGCCTCCATGTACGCCGTGGAAGCCCCCAGAATGTCGTCCAACGTGACCATTGAAGTCACCAGCCACAAAGAGAAGGTCTCTGTCGTTCGTCAACGAGGTAGTCTGCAGTAGAGTGTCATAGAATCGGTCTTTCTGTCCATCGGGTAGCCCCGACTGAGGAGCATAGGCTGATATAATGGTTGCTAAACTATGATGAAGCACTAATCTAATCTTAAGTATTCTGTCACATACTCTGATTACCTCAATTACTTTATCTGCCTCAATTACTGTAATGTTTTATTAATTAAAAATATTGTTTGACTCACCAGATTTATGCCCCCCCCCCCACCCTTAACTATGAAATCTTCAGAATCAATAATTCTGTTCTATCGGTCGTTTGTACAGGGTTGATGACATGCATTGTTTTAATTTACCAAGCTTGAGAAATAAACTGAAACTCCATTGGTTATGAGGACAAGGGTTCTTGTTGATCTGATCAATGCAATAGTCTGCTCATGAAATTAATGTGCAAGTGGCTGAGTACACCACTGACATGCACATCCTGAATGTACCTCTCAAAGGGATTCAATGTGATACAGAATGTGACAAGGTTGGCCCTTTGAACTACAGGTGCTATTCATATTTGCTAGCTGAGTGGAGTGGAGCAATAAAGTGTCTTGCTCAAAGACACAATGTGCCATTGGAAATTGAACTCACGACCTTACGATTGTAAGTGAGATACTCTAACCACTGAGCCTGGAATAATGGGAATAGATATCCGTCATTATTGTAAAGAGGCAGAGAACCGTATCATGGCATGGCAGCTGCAACTGATTCTGTTTAAGAATAAAATCTTTTTTAATTCTCCTCTTTCTTACGTCTTTGTTTCTCTTCTGCCAATATTCAAGGTTAATTACATTTAAACTCTTCAAGATAAAGAGCCATTGCCACCAAGGGTCACTTCAATGGTCAACACAAGAAATGCTGTCAATAACATTGAATTTCTTTATGGGAAGCACAAGTGTAACATGGCTGTGGGGTAAGAAGCTTGCTTCCCAGCCACATGGTCCTGGGTTCAGTCCCACTGTGTGGCACGTTGGGCAAATTGTCTTCTCCTATAGTTTTGGGCTGACCAAAGCCTTGTGAATGGATTTGATAGACAGAAGCTGAAAGAAGTCCATTGTATATATTTGAATGTGTGTGTGTGTGTGTGTGTGTGTCTTTGTGTCTGTACTTGTCCCCCCCTCCACCCCTTGGCAACCATTGTTAGTGTCTATGCCCCTGTAATATACCAATTTGGCAAAAGAGCGAAATAAAATAGATGCCAGGCTCTAAGAAAGAACTACTGGGTTGATTCACTCAGCAAAAAGTTTTGAAGGCAATGCCCCAGCATGGCCACAGTCTAATGACTGAAACAAATAAAAGATACCAAGTAGAACATGATTTTTATGTTTATAGGAAATGCTTGTCCCAACTAAAGTGTCCCATGATGCATCTGGACTGGAGGTGGGATCATGTCTGCTGTTTTGTGTAAGGCATTTCTCACAAATTCTTTTTTTCTTTTTAAGCATTCCAAAGAAAATGGTCAGTTCTTAGATGCAATATAGCACCATAAGATCACACAAAATTATGGAAATGTAAAATTTCAGGATATGCTACAAAGGAGCATCAGCTAGAAATAGCAGCAAAATGTCCCTCTGAATCATATTCTAACAAATTAAGAAAAAAAGGGAAGGCACATTGGATAATATTCTCCAAGATACATTGCTTGAATAAAAGATTATTCATGATTAGAATGTCTTTGATGTTAGAATTTATCTGACCAAGGATGACCAGCAGCTAATAATAACAGCAACGCAAACTCAGACTCTCCATCTCTTGGAACCTCCTCTAAAATCTTTGTTCTAAAAATTCCTCGAAAGGAGACGACTTCCTATCTGGTGGCTTCAGTTGCTGTCCATGTTTTGTCGATACTAATTTTGCTCCACAATGTAGTATTTTCACTGTTGACCCTTTTTTTTTCAATCACTGATCTCGAAGACTGCATTCAAAGCAGAATGGTGGCAGTGGTGGTGGGGCTATCCATTCGATTAATAAACCCCTTTATGCAAAGCTTTCAATCTTCAAATTCATTGTTTCTGCTGTATTTTCTGTAATGGCCCTTGCTCTGTTACTAAACTTGCTAAGCCATACCCACCCCTACATCTGTTGGCCCTGCTTCTTATAATTATGTCTTTCTCTCTGTCCATGGAATTTTCTCTTTGGTTAACTGAATGAACCGCAAGTCCTCAAATACCTCTTCAAAAATCATTTCTGATTCACCAATTCACCTGTACAGGTGAGTCAACAGGAGAACAAAGAGGAGAAGGAAACAAAAACACATCATACAAAAGCACACACACACACACACACACAGGTGTGATGCATGTGGGAAACACATGAATATTTGAATGTAAAACTTATGGATGTGTCAGAGCAACAGTAACCCAGTGGATAAGGTATTGGACAAGCTACCTCTTGGTCCTAACTTCTAACCTGCCTCTGTTGTTTTACTGGGTGGAATACCACATTGCCTAAGTCCACCTGTCTGTTGAAGATTTGGTTGAAATCTGCTTAAATCATCAGGAAATATTATTGGTAATAGACTTGTAACCTGTCCCAGTGCAGTGTTGCCACACATCCAATTCATATGACAAAACCAGGACTGAATAGCTCTCTCTAAGAGCTCTGCATCTCCACTCACACACACACACACACACACACACACCATGAAAGCAGTGCTGCAGCCTGATTTTAGGTGTGATTAAATAACAAACTCAAGAACCAAACACACACACACACACACGTTTGTAGACAGACAGACAGACAGACGTGTGTGTGTGTGTAGCCTCTTATTTAAGTGACTCAACTGTCAAAGCATTAACGACTCCATTCTGCATCTTTTGCCAGATTCATCTGCAGAAGATGGGATTATCATTTAAAGGATTTTCTTTTTTTTGGCCATATTTTCTAAATTTAATGATGGCGTCTGTATTTTTTCTGTCTTCAAATCTCAGAGTTGATTCAATGTTAAATGAAGCGTGGGGAGCCAAACAAAGACCAGCTGAAGCAGAGTCCCAGTTATTGTTAGTTGGATAAGGCCCCCAACTCCCTACCACCACCATTACAGTCATCATCATCATCATCATCATCGTCATGTTCTAGTTGCTGTTGTTGGATTTCATGTGAAATATCAGTCAATTCCAATGATTCATGACTTCGATCTGCAATCAGGATCATATTACTATTGATTAGACTCTCTAATCAATTGCAAAAAGATACCCACGCCATTGCCTCCTCCTCCTCCCTACCTCCTCTTTTCCTTTGTCTTTTTCTTTTTTTTCTTTCATCTTTTTTCCTTTTATTATTTTATTTTTTATATTTTTATTTTTCCTTTTTTTTATTTAATGTATATTTTTCTCTCTTCCTTCTTCAATGTTGCATATTGATATCTCTTTATATACCCCCAATATAGATACATCAGTGTGTGTATTAATCTATATTCATTGGTATACACACACACACACACACACACACACACACACAGGCATCCAATGTACAGACGGATTTTAAAGCCTCAATATTTGATTAGTCCCTGTGATTCATGATAATTCTAAATAAAGCTAAAAAGATATCAGGCAAATATGAAAGGCTGTAGATTGTGGCTGGGTTGGAAACATAACGATTCTGAGTTGAAAAAGCAGGGGAAGTGGTGAGGGTCATGGAAATGTTTTGCTTCTTCTATTTAGAGATACATGAGGAATCCAAAAGTTTTTCATGTATAAACTCTTTCAGACAAACATTTAGGTCAGCACTTCTCTATAAATTCCGAATCTCATCCATCAATACCATTCAATGAAGAATTTCAAGAGAGACACCTTGGCTGCTGCCTATGTGTTGCAAAGACGATAGAAACTTAGGTTTGCTCTCAGAATCTCTTGTAGTTCTTTAGGTTATCCAAAACTTGTTCTCAAATGTAATTGAAGTCAATGTTTTTTGTGTCACAGTTGAATCTCTTCTTCAGTTTCGCTGTTTGAGCTTAATCTTGCTTCCATTGTGGATTACACTGTGTAACATGGTTTTTGTCCCTGGGTTGCAATTATTATTTCTTATTTTCTTACTCGTAGAAAATATGAAAAATGGCCAATATTTCCTTCTTCAAATTTTGCCTTTGTTATGATATTTATTGGAACCCCAAAGAATCCCTTTCAATACTTGGCCATGTTGCTCTCTTACTACTCCTGCTCATGATCAATGATGCACATTCTCAGACTCTCTTTATCCCATTCATTTTCTTTATTTAGCAGCCTCTCATAATGGTATCTCCAAACCTCTCTCTTTGCATCCTCATTCAGCGCAAGTGAACCATCATCCATGCAAACACATTTCTCTCCTACCACATCACGATTTTCTCTCACACACTGTCTTGCAACACGGAATACCTCAAGTCTTTGGTCCCCACGGCGCAGAACATTGACAAATTTTTTCTTATCTGCTTCCCTTTTGGCGAAATAAACCTGTCTCCTAGCTTCTCTTTTGGTAGTCTGATACAATTCCCTACTACCACCATTTTTCCAGTCCTTCCAAGCCTGTCTCTTTTCTCTAATAGCCCTGTCTACAACATTGTTCCACCACCACGTTATTTTGGGTCAAGAGGGGACTTTGCACCAGCCACAGATCTGGTCAGTGGCTCTCAGCAGGTTACCCCTTAGAGACCTCCAGTTGTCTTCTACCCCATGTGAAGCTATATCCCCTTCTACTTCGTCAAAGGCTTCAAGTAATATGTCCCTAAGTCTCTGTCCATTCGCAGGATCTTTAAGCTTCCAGATCCTTCTCCATGTTGGTCATCTTCTGGTCGTCCTCTTAGTCCTGATCCTAAAGTCACTAACTACCAGTCTATGTTGTGGGGTACATTCTTTGCCTGGAAAGGTTTTAGCATTTATAAGGAGCCATTTTTCCCTTTTCCTGGCAAGGATGTAGTCAATTTGGCTGGTATGTCGGCCCGATCGGTAGGTGACTAGGTGGCTGGTAGGTTTCCTGAAGTTAGTGTTGCAAATCATAAGATTATTTGCATCGCAGAACTCCATCAGCCTGGTTCCCTCTTCGTTGCGGGAACCATAACCGTAGCCTCCATGTACACCATGGAAGCCCCCAGCATGTTGTCCAACATGACCATTGAAGTCACCAGCCACAAAGAGAAGGTCTCTGTCGTTCGTCAATGACGTAAACTAACAATATTGATTAAAACCACAGAAGGAAGAGTGTTTAAGACCCAAACGAATCTTGGGATTCACCAAAGCTGATTGGATGTAGGTTGAAGAAAAGAAAGTCAATATAATGGAGATGTTTGAAAGAAAACTTCTTATTCAAGACCTAAGAGATAAATGGATAAACCAGAGCTGGGCAAATAGATTCTCATGTTAGTGGAAGCTGGTATTGATGTGAAGGCTACACTTGGATGCATATTTTCAAGTATTAGGGACCCTAAAGGGTGTAAGTTTCTGGTGGCTCTATGAAGCCAAACTGGTAATCACTGGAGAGGGAAATGGGTTGAAGATTAGGAAGTAGATCAGGGGTTCTCAACCATTTCTTCTTTAGGAACCACCTCGATTCCTATTTTACTTTGGTGGACCCTCATAGCCATTCGAGGTTTCAAAGATCCTATTTTTATAATTAAATCTTATAAGAAATTGTATTAAAAAATTGTGAAAATATGTTGTATGTTGTAGAAATATAAGTAATTTATTGCAGGTAAATTTTAACATCAATAGTGTTATATGGACCCGCAAGGGTTGTATGGACCAGCAACGGTTATATGGCCCCGCAAGGGTTATATGGACCCCCAAGGGTTGTATGGACCCGCAAGGGTTATATGGCCCTGCAAGGTTTATATGGCCCTGCAATGGTTATATGGCCCCGCAAGGGTTAAATGCCCCCCCCCCCCTGGATTATATGGCCCCGCAAGGGTTATATGAACCCCCGGTTGAAAACCACCGAAATAGGTGGTTGTTTAATACTTTAAAAGTTGTGTTTAGAGACAAGTTGCTGTAAGTCAGTAGGTTTCCCTTTTTGATATCAGAAACAGTTTTCACCTGTTTCCCTGTATTGGGTGTATTTCACTATTTGTTAAAAGCTGATTTCAAGTTTTGTTACATAGAGTACACACATGTATATATACATAATTGTTAAAGAGGACATCAAACATTAAGGTAAGGCAAACATCTCAAGTTATATACAATATTATTATTTTACCCATAATAATATTCCATATGACTTGAGATGTTGCCTTGCCTTAACGTTTTGTCCTCTTTAACAATTATATGTCCGCTGCATCAGAATTCTGTAATGGCTCCATAACTACCATCTCAGCTATAACTTTGGAGCCCTAGTAATCTGTTACACCACTTATATATTGTACCTAATCGTTTAGATCACCTGTGAACTAAAGCCCCATACTTTGTGTGTGTGTCTGTGTGTGTGTGTATATATATATATATATATATATATATGTGTATATGATAACTGTAATAACATATTATTTTTTATTATAATAATAATAATAATAATAATGATAATGTAGGCTCCAATTAAAGTGACTAAATCTAAACAGTTGAAGAAAGATGGGCTGAACCACTGCGATTGAACTCAGCCTCATCAATTCTTACATGGCTCCCTACACACTCAACTCACCCACATAGTCCACTCATCAATTCTTACATGGCTCCCTACACACTCAACTCACCCACATAGTCCACTCATCAATTTCAGCCAAATTTAATGTAGAGATATTTTCAGTGTAGTACATATATGTATAAATTTGTAAACGAACCCTAAAGCTGTAAATCTTAGAGAAAAGCGACCTTATAAGGACATTTTTCAGTCATTTGTTTAGATTTAGCCACTGGTACTCATAGCACAGAACATTGGCAAATCTTTTCTTTTCTGCTTCCCTGCTACCACCACACTTACAGGCCTGTTTCTATTTGCTATTGGCCCTGTCAACTACATTGTTCCACCACCATGTCACCTTAAGTCAAAAGGAGACTTTGCATCAGCTACAGATCTAGTCAGTAGCCCTCAACAGGTTGTCCCATAGGAACCTCCAGTTGTCCTCTACATTATGTGATGTTATATTCTCTTCTTTTTCATCTAAAGCTTCAAATAATATGTCTCTAAATTTCTGTCCATTCAGAGGATCTTCAAGCTTCTTGACCCTTGGTTTGATCACACTCTACACACCTTCCTTCCAAGCACTGCTGTAAACAACAGAAGTGAACTAGAACGTCAAAACTTAGTTGAAGGTCAGTTTGTGCCAAACAGCTTCACTCTGCATGCTTTAGAATCAGTCCGGATACTTATTGATCAGACCTCGTATGCATATACATGTATGTATATGTGTGTGTGTGTGTGTGTATAAATATGTATGTATAAATATAGTTGAAATTTATAGAAAAACAAAAGACAAAGACAGGTATAAGAACAACAAGCAAGTGTATTAGCTTGATGCCTGGGAAAAAGGAATAAGTCTTTTGTGTTTCAAACCTATGCTCTTCAACAGAAAGTAATAAGAGGAAAAGAAACAGAGAGAATGAAAAAAATGTCATGAGTTCAGCAATCCAACATGGCAAATGTGTATATATATATATATATATATATATATATATACAAAAGCAATAAAGATTCAAGTTAATTTAAATGAATTTACTTGAATATGGTACCTAACTTAGATGCACCAAAAAAAACTATACTGTTTTAACAATACAGTAAGTGGGGTGATTATAAGCGAGAAAGAAGCAACAAGAATGGATAGGTTTTTAGTACAATCGTTTCATACAAGGACAGGCTTTATTAAAAGTTGTAAAAATTACAGCATATAAACGTGTCCCGTACTCATCAGCTAAAATACATGTGAGTTCTCTAGACATCCTAGTGGTTGAGGCTATACTCATGAAGTAATGTAGATAATTAAGTAACATAAACAGATTTCCAAAGTTCATTAAAGTTCTTTAAAGATGATGTACAGTCTTATCACAGAATTTTAAAAAAGTTTTAATAGCATCACAGAGAAGGTGACCTAATCCATAGAGCACATATGAATTTCCAGAGATATGATGAGGGATTACATACTCACAGAAGACAAATTTATCCATTGTTAATCACAACGAGGTGGGTCTCAATTCCTGCTTATTAGCATTACAGAGAGGGTGAATAATCTTTGTATAGATGCACAATTTCAATTGTGTATGGATGTAGAAAATTTCCAGAGAAATGAAGAGGAATTTCATATTCACAGGCGATAAATTTATCAATGGTTGAACACAATGAGGTAGGTATCAATTCTTGTTATATGATTAGGTATTTGCCACATTAATCACATTACTGCTATTTACAAGAGGCTGTAGCTATTAACTTTTAAAGCTGAAGGGCTTTCTAGAGAGGCAAAGAATAGAAAAGGGAAGGGAATAGAAGAAAAGAGAGAAAATAAAGGAGGAGGGAGCAAAAAAGGGGGGGAAGGGGACTAAAAGAGAAGAGAGGAAAAAGAGAGATAAGAAGAAGAAAAAGAAAAAGAGAAAAAAGAGAAAGAAATAGGAAAGAAGGGAAAAAAAAAAGAAAAAAAAGAGGGTTCTAGTTATACAGAAGAATTAGTAGACGGCAAGTCTGGTTTTAATTTACAGGCATCTAGGAACTAGAGGAGAATATTATTCTTTGACCAGTAAAACAGCTAATTTATTGCTGTTGAAATCAGCTATGAATTTAAAGAGATAACACAGTCAGGGGTTAGGGGTCAGATGCTAAATTCAAAAGAAAATACATTAGGAAAATCTAAGTATAATCTTATCAAAAAGTCATTAAAATTTACTTATTTAATTTATTCATTTTATTGTCTTAAGGAGTTGCCGTTATTATTCATACATTGACGGACTACAGGTCAAATCTTAGAAGATCATTTACAAGGTGTTAGGGGATTGTCTATCATAATGAAGATAATCATATTATCACCGAGGGGGTAGCCTTATTTATTTAATTTTGAAATAGAATTATGGGGCTATAGTAACTCATTTTATTTTATTAGAGTTATGCTACTTAAATTAGATTAAGTTAGGAATTAAAATTAAAAATTACAATTAAGATTTAAAATTAAGAATTTAAAAATTATGAGTTTGAAATTAAATAAAGCCTCAATTAAGCAGCGTATAAGTACTATTCATTTCCCTGTTCTCAAAAAACTGATGCAGATATAAGGAAAAAGATAACTGTAGTGTGAGAACTCTTAGTTATCTACTTAAAGTAGTGCTATACTAGTAGAAATCAAGTTATATCTATCTATCTAGTTACGAATATTCTAATCATTTAAAATATTTTAAAGTCTTCAATTTAGCGTGGACACAAACTTGACCTAGTTCAATATGGTTATTCAATAAGTTTCTATGTTTTCTATGCTTTAGAATTTCATACGTCTCCATGGAGCATAGTTGGCAACCAACCCTACTATTTTTATACGGAATTGCTCTCCTAACTATTTCCCAATTAAGGTTATAATTTTTATTATTATTTTTGAGTTCCCAGATTTTGATTGAAAGTGTGGTGGTACCAGCTTTATGATGTAATTTAAAAGACGAGATGTGATTTCTAACTCTGGCTAGAAAATTAATTGTACATCCAATGTAAAGATATTTGTTATTCTCCGTGGATATGGTACATTTATAGATTACATTATTTTCCCCACATAGACCAGATGCCGGGCATTTTGATTTTATTCTACACTTACACACAGGAGGAACAACTTCAGGCTTTGGATTATTCTTGGGTAGATGTCTTAGGTTCCTATTATTTTGATTATCATTTCTATAGTTGGTGCTGATATCTAAAGTATTGCTATTATTTATTGATCCTTCAGCTTCATCATTTAGGTCTAAAGTCCTACCATGATTTCTTATATTATTGGTAATGTTACTAATATTGTTAGTCTTTTTATCCGACTGCATATTGTTGTTATAAATATCACTGATATTTTCATTCTCCTTATTTTCTCCATTAGCCTTATATCTATTATTTCTATTATTAACATTATTACTTCTATTAATATCGGCATTGTTATTATTACTATTAATGTTAATGTTATTAGTCATTCTGTGGTTACTAATTTCACCTATGTTTTGATAGTTACTATTGCTGTTTTTATTGTTGGTAGTATTATTATAATTGCTATTGGTATTCATGCTGATATTATTATTTTTATTTCTATCTTTCCTGGCTAGTTTAATGTTTTTATTATTAATCTTAGCTATTAAAGTGGACATATTTGGGAGGGTTGAATAAGAAATCCTAACTGTTTTCCTAGATATAATTCTATGATATCTATGAGAGATAGGGAATTTTTTTCCAGAATTACTTTGAATTTGTTCTGTATATCCGATTGTATCGCACAGTTGAAAGGGATTCAGCCATAATATATCTTTTTTATTAAATTTAGGGTTCGTAGAATTACTACTATTCATCTCACCGGAGTTATTGTATTTATTACCATTATTTTTATTTTTATTTGTGTGCATCTTAGGTTTATCTACTTCAATATTATCCGAGAGTTACCTATGTTCTGGTCAATGCTTCTATTTGAATTGTTGGGCCTGTACGCTAGATTAGCGTTTACCATTAATTTAATTCTACTTTTATTTCGGGCTTGGTCTGCATTGCTGCTTACGTAATTACTGATAACTTCATTATTAGGAATACGTGAGTTCCCCTTATCAACGAATGTAATCTTTTGGTTGTATCCAGCCTTAGTTAACGCCTCATTATAATGCTCAGAATGGGAGTTAAATATATCCTTATTGGATGATAATTTTGAAATTCTTAATGAAATATTTCTTACTAAAGATTCTATTATATTTGGGGGATGATTTGATAATTTATTTACGTAATTCGTGATTTCGCCTTCCTTTCTAAATGGGTAATGTAGCTTGGAGTTAAGGTCTAGCGTAATATCTAGGAAGTTAACTATTTTAGTGCCCGGTTCATACGTTATACTGAGGTTGAAATCCTTAAAGAACTTATTAATTTTCTTTCTAATCCTTTCTATAACAGATTTATTATTACTAGGGATAACAAACAGAGCATCATCCCTATATAACCCCCCCTGTATTTCTGGTATATCCTTACTTATGCATTTTAATAGATATGCGCCTACTAGGTTGGTTACCTCAGCCGAATCACTGGAACCCATTGGTATATCAAAAAAATTAGGTGTATCTGCTCTAGTCCATAATTTATCTTCAAATTCTATAAATGTCTTCCTAGCTAGTAGCACAATATTGATTTCTTCTCTAGATATGAGGGAGCGATTCATGGCAAAAATTCATGGCAAATTCCTCTTCATTTCTCTGGAAATTTACATCTACACCATTGGAAATTGTGCATCTATACAAAGGATTAATTCACCCTCTCTGTAATGCTAATAAGCAGGAATTGAGACCCACCTCGTTGTGATTAACAATGGATAAATTTGTCTTCTGTGAGTATGTAATCCCTCATCATATCTCTGGAAATTCATATGTGCTCTATGGATTAGGTCACCTTCTCTGTGATGCTATTAAAACTTTTTTAAAATTCTGTGATAAGACTGTACATCATCTTTAAAGAACTTTAATGAACTTTGGAAATCTGTTTATGTTACTTAATTATCTACATTACTTCATGAGTATAGCCTCAACCACTAGGATGTCTAGAGAACTCACATGTATTTTAGCTGATGAGTACGGGACACGTTTATATGCTGTAATTTTTACAACTTTTAATAAAGCCTGTCCTTGTATGAAACGATTGTACTAAAACCCTATCCATTCTTGTTGCTTCTTTCTCGCGTATATATATATATATATTATATATATATATATATATAAGAGTGTTTATAATTATGAATAAATCACAATTATAACACAGAGGGTTGCAAAAACCCTTACATGTTTAGAAATAGCAGTCAAAAACCACTAAAAAAGCCACTATTGTCACTCATATTTTATCTCCTCGCAATAAAGCTGTCTGCAAGCGACATGATGTAAAATTCACAATTTGAAAATAAAGGGTTAATTCTCTGTTGCAGTTTCAAAGTTTGGAACCTATTTTACCATATTATATACTGTATCGTAAAATAACGGAAATAAACAAGATGACGATTCCATTCGTCTCGTTAGAAGAATATTTCTATAGATACAAATTGCTACAAAATGCTACCTTGGAGCTTATATGAATCCTGACTGGCAAGTATAATGTGTGTGCGTATGCGTGTATGTGCATGCATGTATGTGTATGCGTGTATGTGTTTGACCAAGCGTGTGTGTGCAGACGTGTGCATGTGCACCCTGCTTGCATCAATATACACATGCACACAAAACTATATGAGCATGCCTACTCCCCCTCATATAGAACTCTATACTTGGATGTAACACCTCTTCCTACTCCCCTTCCCCCACCAACAACTTGATTGACTTCCTCATCACTACGTTGTCCATTCGTTGTCCTCCTCCTGGTCAATTTCCTGTTCATCATGCGGTATTTCCAACTAACTGTTACCTATATACCGACATCAAACCATGACACTATGTGACCTTCCTCGACCAATCGCAGCCCACCTTACGGTAACAACAATCAACTTCTGTCATACAAATTCAAAATGGTGGACGACTCGCATCACTCTTGAAACTCAAGAGTACCAACGAATTTCACTCAAACTGTTTTGATCTAGTCATGTGACTCCCAATAAATTGGTTGAGTGCCCTTCTTTCGTTTGTCCACTTGTGTGTGTATATATATATATATATATATATATATATATATAGAGAGAGAGAGAGAGAGAGAGAGAGAGAGAGAGAGAGAAAGGATGAGAAAATACATGTATGTATATATATATGTGTGTGTGTTTGTATGTATGTATCCATTTCAATTAAAAGCACACATCTTACTTCCATTAATCTGCTGCATGGGTGGCTTTTACAAATGTTGACATTTGCATATTGTCACAGCAAGGAATTTGATGGATGTGATATTTTCCTCGCTTCAGTGGAGACTGTCTGTGATGATGAGGAGGGGCTACATTAGTGAGGAGCACAAAATAATGATTGTTATTAGGAGTAAATTCCTGATCACATGGTCAAAAGTCCTCTCCGTAATCCTCTCCTCCCTTCATCTTTATGTCATGTAAAAAATTCTCCAATTATTCTTACCTTCATAGAACTTGTACCAAGAGAAGAGAACCATACTACATGTGTTCATTAGACATATTTGCATTTGTGTGTGTGTGTGCGTGTTCAAATGTTTCATGTCATACATGTTTGATATCATATTTTACAGTTCCAAAGACAGTGTACAAAAATCCTTAAGGTAGATAAAAATTAATGTTATTTATTATTTGGAATTAAGACGATTCTCCAAAGTTTCTTTCCGTTTTTCATCACTCTCAGACAAACAACAAGGGCTAAAACTTTGCAAACTCTCTTATTGATTAGAATTTGCTGAGATTCTGAATTTTTACCCTTTCATCTCTTTTCCTTTTCAAAAAAAAAAAAAAGTGGTAGCCATAGAAGGCATTACTGTTTTAATGTCTGGTCAACAGCAGTAAATTCTTGCGACCTCTCAGTTTCAGTTGCTTCATGTTTGCTCATATACATTTTAAGAAAAGACACGAAATCTTTGTATAAATTCCTTTCCTAAAATCAAGGTTTCTTCATTGTTGTGCAAGAAACCATTAATATCTCAACATACATCAAATGATTGCAATGAATTCCTTTAGCCTTTAGCATTTCTTCTAGCTTATGCCACTTCTTTAGCTGTTTGTTGCTAGGTAGAAATGGAAAAAAAAAGAAAAGGAAAGAACAAAGAACCAAAGAGATATTTAAAGCAACCACTATAGAAAATTGGTTTTTACTTTCAAAGCTGCCACCATGAAAAAAAAAATTGTTTTTCTCTTTTCTTTTGACTGAAAGTTTTAGATGCGAAAATGGTTGCAAAAGTTGGTGAATTAGCATGGAATTGATAAGCCTGGCTTACAAGACTTGGCTTCATAGCAAGATATGAGATTTGTGAAGTTGCTTGTTAATGAAAAAAAAAAAATGAAATGGCATTGATACAAGTCTCTTTTATAAGTTGAGTTTTGATCAGATCAGTTTGGGCATAGAATGGTCAATATTTACATCTGTAGACAACTGATCTTTATGGCTTCTTACATCCCTTGTGTTGTAATAATTATTGCAATATTTGGTACAAGTTGTATATTGACAGAACAGAAGCTGTCCACCTGCCCAGCTTCTGTCTGTCTCCTGTCTGCTTAATATTTCTATGTTTAATACTTTAGCATTTAAACCGGCCATATCCAGGCAATATATTTTACCTGTTTTGGGGTCAACCTGGCCAGATCCTGCTTCTTACACCTGCCTACAATGTCATTCTAAAAATAAACTGCCACATTATCAAAATCTCAAAGTTACAACATAATGTATGAATAATTCAAAACAATATAAATAAACAAAACAGTTGATGGAATAATTGAAATGCCTAAGGCTTAGATATCCACATCTCATTCTTCCATTCCTCCTGAATTCTTAGATTACATCCCAATAATATTATGGTGTTGGTTGAGATACTTTTGTTAAATTGATTTTGTTTCTAAACAATAAAAGAAAGTTGCTAATGTCCCAGTTGTTCATTTTCTTCAGACCGACAGAGCCGAAACCTTTTCACTGTCATCTCTTCACTCTTTGGTTGCTATTAATTTGTTTGCCATCATACACAACTTATTGCATTGACCATTCGACAATCTGTGGATATTGAAACAACTTGCTGTAGCATTTTTTAACTTTAATTTATTAAACTGCAATTTACCCCAGACTCTTCCCTGCATCTCACAACGATTATTCTTTCTAAACGCATTTAATGTCAGACATTCAGCTTGTACGATATATTTGATTCATATTCCCCGTTCCGCAGATATTGCGTTGATGAGGCTCATCAGCTGCAATACAATTCCTGCTTCTAAAATGTTGCTCCCATTTGCCATTAATTTAGAATTTCACAAACACTCACAAAGTTGCTGCAGAAAGCAAGAACACAACATGGCATCTTCTCTTAAAAACAAGCAACAGATGCTCTAAATGTTAGGGTTTAGGGTTTACATCACTTAGGATCTCTGCTGGTCAACCCATGTCTACAACATAACAAAGACTGAACCCATCTGTTTGCCCTTTATTAAGTTCTGGTGAGACCCCCACAGTCTGGCGTAAGGAGGCTGTTGCTGCAACCAAAGACAAATTTCACGCTTCAGCATCTCATCCATGCTCTTTCCCTCCTTTCTCTACCTTTCCTACCACCACCACCACCACCACTCATGGTCCCTTCTTCTCAGAATGTTGTCTCACTTGAATCCTTCCCATTTTGTACATATTTTTTTTCCTGCAGTTCTTCAAGAGTTGCATCAATCACATCATTCACAGACAAACTGTAAAAACTCTGACCCCGACCCCTTCTGCTTCTGTAATGTTTATTAATTAATTTAATCGTTACTTTCTTCATATTGAGTAAAACAGAACAATGTAGAAGCAGTTAGGGAAGCATTGTACTTCTTTGAGACTGGCACGTTAAAGGAGTACTGTACTTGTTTGACAGAGCCCTGTCAAATGAGTACATTAGCTGAGTTAGGTGAGACTTTAGAAAAGGGGGATCAGGTATGTGTTGAGAGAGAATTGCATCAGGTGGCAGGTGATTGCAAACTAATTATTAGATAATTGCAAATTAATGACTGATAGTAACAAGGATCCAGTTGGAGGGAAGGAGCCGGAATAAAAGAACTGCTTTCAGTTCAAACATTTTGACTGATGAGCTTTTCAGTTTGTAGAACAGTTACAATGCATTCATTTTAGAATAGGAATATATCCTCTGTTGGTCTTAACCCTTTAGCGTATAAACCAACCATATTCAGCCGAAATATTCTACATGCAGCGGCGGACTGGGTCTGCAAATATTGGTTGCCAGGAGACTAAGGGGACCCACCCGCAACTACAATGCTATCGTTTAATTTATTTTTTCTTAAAAGTATTCTTTTCACCTGTCAACAAACACAGCCAGGTTGAAATAATTAATCTATTCTTCCAGGTGTGAATTAAAAAGAATTCTCCAGCTTGAGGGGATGGACCCCTTTGATACTAAGATGGGCCCCCATACATGGATTCTAATGGCGCAGGAGCCCACTTACCATCAGGCAAGCTGGTAACCTGGTCAGTCTGCCACTGTCTACATGTTTTGCATTCAAGCCAGCTAGATCTGGCCTCTTACACTTAACCTAAAACGTCATTCTAAAAATATACACATCAATATCTTAAAGCTAAAAGATAATGCACGGTTAATACTGTCACAAGGGGGTTTGGATGGAGCTATTTGAAGCTGGTAAATGGAAATATATTCATTGGATGCATGAATAATAACTGAAGCCACACACAAACTTATTTGCCAGACAAAGATATTTCGGTGTTTGCTATTTACAATGAACAACATCAATATTTTCTGACTGGAGAAGAGACAGACTCCTCTGAAATTAATGGAAGCCAAAATGTGTGACAAAATGTGGACAGTCCAAAAATATACAAAGTCAACTGTGTAAATTACCATGGCAACAGGTCCTTGGCTGTCTGCACTCCAAGCAGTTTTTATTGGGGATCAGAAGCCAAATTCTAGAATGTTCAAGAAAACCCTGTATCACACCCACAGCCTCACCCTGATTGGTCAATTAATAGACCAATCATGTGAAATTATGATGATTCAGTCATGTTGTCAGACTGATCTGGTCTAGCAATTAGGTTTCAAATCAAAATGGTGTCAGTAAATAAGATTTTACATTTGACAGAATAATTTTAAAAGTTTACAATTAACCAAAACAAAACCACATTCCTTTAATTTTGTTTCATTTTTTTTTCCCATTTGTTGTTGATAATAAACAATTGCAGCTGATGGCTAATGAGGTATCAATACCGGTCACAATTGACAGTCAACTGGTATTTCCTAATACCTTGTTACTAATACAGTGTTATATCATAGACATTTCATTCTGGACTGTCCATGCCTCCTCCTCATCCTCCTCCTCACATTATTTATTTTAATGCTGAACAACAACTCAGTGTCCCCCCCCCCCCGCACTTCCTTTCTCTCATTTCACTTCTTTTATCTCCTTAACTACAACAAACTCCATTTCTTGTCATTCAGTTCAGAAACACCCTTCTCTCTCTCTCTCTCATTCTCTCTTTCTCTCTCTCTCTCTCTCTCTCTCTCTTTCTCTCTCTCTCTTTCTCTCTCTCTCTCTCTCTTCTCTCTCTCTCTCTCTCTCTCTCTCTCCCTCTCTTTCCCTCTCTCTGTCACACACACACATACACTACAGACCAACACTATTTTCGTTTACTTTCATAATTTTACTGAATATATCGTCGTTGTTTAACATCTGCTTTCCATGCTAGCATGGGTTGGACGATTTGACTGAGGTCTGGCAAACCAGATGGCTGCACCAGACTCCAGTCTGATCTGGCAGAGTTTCTACAGCTGGATGCCCTTCCTAATGCCAACCACTCTAAGAGTGTAGTGGGTGCTTTTACATGCCACCGGCATGAAGGCCAGTCAGGCCGTACTGGCAGCGGCTATGCTCAAATGGTGCTTTTTATGTGCCACCTGCACAGGAGCCAGTCCAGCAGCACTGGCAATGACCTCGCTCGAATGTTTTGTTCACGTGCCACCAGCACAAGTGGTAGTAAGGTGATGCAGGTAATGATCACGCTCGAATGGTGTTGTTTTTATGTGCCATTGGCACAGAGGCCTGTTTGTTGCTCTGGCAACGATCATGCTCGGATGGGGCTCTTACCGCTCCACTAGCACGGATGCCAGTCATCGAATTTGATTTTGATTTCACCTGCCTCAACATGTCTTCGCAAACAGAGTTTAGTGTCCAATGAAGGAAAGGTACACATAAGTGGACTGGTTACACCCCTGGCATAGGCCACAGGTTATGGTCTCACTTGGCTTGCCGGGTCTTCTCAAGCACAGTATATTTCCAAAGGTCTCGGTCACTAGTCATTGACTCGGTGAGGCCCAATGTTCGAAGGTTATGCTTCACCAACTCATCCCAGGTCTTCCTGGGTCTACCTCTTCAACAGGTTCCCTCAACCGCTAGAGTGTGCCACTTTTTCACACAGCTATCCACATCCATTCTCGCCACATGGCCATACCAGCACAGTCGTCTCTCTTGCATATCACATCTGATGCTTCTTAGGTCTAACTTTTCTCTCAATGTGCGAACACTGTTGAGTATGCATACTGACATTACACATCCATCGGAGCATACTGGCTTCACTCCTTGTGAGCTTACGCATGTCCTCTGCAGTCACAGCCCATGTTTCACTGTCATGTAGTATGGCTGTTCGTACATATGCATCATACAGTCTACCTTTTACTCTGAGCGAGAGGCCCTTTGTCACCAACAGAGGTAAGAGCTCTCTGAACTTTGCCCAGGCTATTCTTACTCTACCAGTTACACTTTCAGCACACCCATCCCCACTACTGACTTGGTCACCTAGGTAGTGGAAGCTATCAGCTATTTCTAGTTTTTCTCCCTGGAATGTGGCGGAAGTTGTTCTCTGCGCATTTTCAGTGTTTATTACTCCTGAGCATCTGCCACATACAAAAACTATCTTCCCAGTTAGCCTTCCTTTGATATTGCTGCACCCCTTATGTGTCCATGGCTTACACCAGGTACATCTTATGGAGTTTCTACCTACGTCTTTTCTACAGATCAAGCAGAGCCATCAACCTGAAGGGATTTGTGGTTTGTCTGCCTTTCTACTTATTAGGATTTGGGTTTTAGCTAGCTTGACTCTAAGGCCCTTTGATTCTAATCCTTGTTTCCACACCTGAAACTTTGCCTCTAGTTCTGATAGTGACTCAGCAATTAGTGCAATTGTTGATGTTTATTGAGGAAATCTCAGAAAAAAACTCTAATAAGCAAAATGGAGAAAGATTTGGCATTTGGAATCAAGACGTTAATGGGTGATAAACAGTTTTGCTAATGGAATTAATTGCTTAATATTTTTTAAGTCACACAATTGGAAGAGTCACATAGGATCAAACTCTTGGTTATCCTTTCTGTGAGGACATATTGAAGCAGTTTCCTGATTTCTTCCCTTGGCCCACAGCAACACCATCTTCTAATGGAATATTCCCTAAGCCTGTTGCAATATCTTCACATTTTAACCTCAGTGTGTCTCCTGCCCTCATTGTTACATATTCACAGCCAATGAGAGGGCATCAATGAGACCACCCAGCCTGCTAGAAATAACAACCAAATCACCTTCAAATCACACACTACCTTTAATAAATAAAGATCAAATATACAAGGATGGGATGGTCACAGGTGGAACACATTTGATCAAAATTGAGCTAGAGTTCAACAAAATTCACTGATATGTGGCCTGGAACGGTGAGAGGGTTGAGTGTGTTGGCCTTGACCCAGTGCACCACTTCTGGCAGAGATATCACTTAAGTCTTTCAACTCTTTTCACTTGATTATCTGTCATACACTTACATCTACTTAGAAAAAGTCATTATTGCATTCAAAGCGTCCAACCCATGCCAGCAGGGAAAGCAGACATTAAACGAGGATGAGGATAAAGGTTTTTCAACAACTTAAAGAAATAATCGGATTTATTTAGCTGCTTTGTCTTCCTGACGCTTTTTGGAATTTATTCTTTCTCTTTTATTTGTTTCAGTCATTTGACTGTGGCCATGCTGGAGCACTGCCTTTAGTTGAACAAATCAACCCCAGGTCTTATTCTTTGCAAGCCTGAACCACTAAGTTACAGGGATGTAAACACACCAACATTGGTTGTCAGGTGATGATGGGGAGATAAACACAGACACACAAACACACACACAGCTGTTTGTGTGTGTCTGTGTGTATATATATATATATATATATATATATATATACGACAGGCTTCTTTCAGTTTCCATCTACCAAATCCACTCACATGGCTTTGGTCAGCCTGAGGTAATAGTAGAAGACACTTGCCCAGGACGATGTGGTTGGTAAGCAAGCTACTTACCACACAGCCACTCCCGTGCCTATTGAAAAAAATATGTAAATATATTTAAGAAACAAATCCTTTTAATATTCTCGGCTTGACAACATTAAAAATGGTTGTTGTTGTTGGTAATCACTAAGTCAGTCGTAATCAATCAGTCCACTGATTAATCAAACCTGATCAGTCAGATGATCAAATACATCTCCACCATGTTATGGCTATTCTGTTTCTTCCTTGTCTTCTTCTTTAAGCACCAGTGTACCTAGGAGTATGATATTCATTGTGTCCTTCCTTTAGTTTTAAGATGGTTCGTTGTTATTTGAGGGAGATTTTCCCTTTGTTTTTAGTAGGTTGAGCATCTTTGTTGTGGCTCCCTCAAAATCAGGAAAAAGATTTGTGACAATCATCATCATCATCATCTTTTAACGTCCATTTTCCATGCTGGCATGGGTCGGACGGTTTGACTGAGGTCTGGAGAGCCTGCAGCTGCACCAGGCTCCAATCTTGATCTGGCAGTGTTTCTGCAGCTGGATGCCCTTCCTAACTCCAACCACTCCGAGAGTGTAATGGCTGCTTTTTATATGCCACCAGCACGGGACCCAGTTAGGTGGGCCTGGCATCGATCACATTTGGATGGTGCTTTTTACAATAGGTGCGTCTTTGCAGCAAAGTGATGGAATTGATGGAACAATAAAAACTTATTGATGGAAAACATTTGGTAAGAAATGACCTGATCTGACTCAGTACCAACTTCACTAAAGGTACCCAAGGATCAGGGTGAGCACTACTGAGCAGTGTTTTCGTTCATTTTAGAATTGATTGAGCATCTTCAAAAATACCTTCCCCACTTCTGCCCACTCCCTGTTCTCACTCTGATTATGACCAGTGGTAACCTTTATCTTCCATCAATGAAATAATTACCATTTATCCGTTAAGATTAATTTAATCAACTTAATCCCTTAGAAATTATGGTCTTTTGCTCAACCTTTTTATTTTTTTTCAACTATTGTAAAACCCCAAATGAAACAAAAGACTAAAACCACTTTTTAATTTCATTTCCAGTTTAATGTTGAATTTCATCTCGTTAACCCACTAATTGGTTAAATGCATCAAAGTCAAATTTTCCTTTTTTTTTTTCTTTTAATACTCCTAATCTAAAAAGGCAACAACACATCTATCTACAGACTAGGTCGACCAGCAACTGGTGAGTGGAATCCAGTGGATGGCAACTGTTGACCTACCTTCTTACCCCCCCCCCCTCAAGGTCAATTCATACTTTCATGTATTGAGTGTTTTATCAGTTAATGTTTGACTGGGTTTATGTCTGCCGATACATATGACACATGCATTCACATTTGTGTGTGTGTGTGTGTGTGTGTGATTAACCATTAAACGTGCACATGTGTTGAAAATTTGCATTTTTATCTTGTTGCTCTGATTATGAGTAAATGAATGACTCATTGATTTGCTATTTAGTGTTGAATAAGATTTAAGACCTGGCTGTGTTTGTGAGATTTGGTCAGACAGGCTGAAAAAGAAAGAACCCACCTTCTGTATTTTATTATCGCTTCTTTCACATTCAGCACTTATGTCTTTATATCTCAACAATAGGACAGATGAAGGGCAATGGGACATAATTGTCCGAGTGGGGTTAGGTCATCAGTAGGTCTTAATCCAACTTTGCACTCACACATACACAGTTCTTTTTTTGTTGTTTTTTGTTTGTTCGTTAATCCTTGTGCAAAAAGCAACCAATTGCACCCTGTAGAAAGGACTCCACACAGACCGGCAGAGTGAATCGTATAATTTTGCACGTGCACCTGTTTTGCTCTTGTTTTAGGTGTTGGAAGAGGTGCACTTGGCTATTCCTGGGAGTCACTGTTTTGTCTCAGAATAGAAAAGAAGAAACGGTTGAGATGTTGAAAGGGAGCCGAGTCCTTATAAAAAAGATGTGTGACATTGCTAACGATAGAATCGAAAATAAATGAAAAAAACAAAACTGTTTTTATATCGTGCTTAGTGGATCTCTGAAATCTCTGTTGTTTGTAGAAATTATGTCAATTGTCCCTCCTCTCTTGTTGTGGGTTTTGATGATTCATTGATGGGCCATCATCTCTTTTCTGAGTCATTCTTCTTTGATCTGTGATTGTTCTTTCCATGAGTTAGATAAAAGGTGTATTCCAAGTGAATCTTTTCCTAATCCTTTATTACCCATGCTAACATCAAAAGGAAGATATCTTGATTTGTTGTGTTTCTTTACGTATTGTAAATTAGCAATTCAACAGATAAAAATTGATAAATACCAGGCTGAAATGAGCAGTGAGGTCTGTTTGATCAACTAAACACTAGAAAGTGTTGCTCCAGCATGGCCACAGTCAAATAACTGAAACCAGTACAAGATTTAGAGAACAAGACCTGTTCAGCCAGGCTAATATGGAAAAACAAAACAAAACAATTGAATAATTTTTTTTTATGTTTTTTAAATTTTTCTTAAATATTTTAATGGTAAATTGACGAGATTTTGTTGCTTCTCTCAGTAAAAGAAGAAACTATTTAACAAATTTCAATGTTTTTATTTTGCTTTAAAAAGTTGTCTTTGGAGATAAAATATACTTTGATGGTTGAAATATATTCTAATTTGAAAATTTTCTTTTCTTTTTTTCCTTTGGAGTGAGTTTTACTGTTCAATCAATAAAAGAAATTGGGAATTAAGATTATTATTTAATGAGTGCATCAATTTAACCAAAAACTAAAGTGTGGAGTTCCACTGTTTTAATAATTGGGTTAACTTCAAATGTTTTTACGGTGATAAAGATGTCAGTAAACATTCAATTTTCTCTTCTTTTCAAGAAAAAAAACAAAATAAATTTTAAATATTTTCCATGGAATTCCATTTCTATCTTTTTTTAATCATTTTTAATGCTTCTTTTCTTTTTGTTTTTATCTATTGAAATTGGTTGTGGAGTTTTCAAGAGTGAAATGGTTGTTTTCAAATTGGTTCATATTTTTTAGCCTCCATTTACTGGATTTTACAATTTCTTTTCATAAATTGTGTAATATTAACGTCTTAGTAGGAGGAGGAGGAGAAGGAGATGCCAAAGATGCTGGTTGCTGATAACAGACTTGTTAGCATCATACGATAACAAATTAAAAATAATATTTGTTTCTATGATCCCAACAAAAAGCTACTACTTGACTCAATATCTATGAAACAAGAGCAGAGTGTCCTGGCAGCCAGTGTCGTCAGTCTTTAGGAAATAAGATTCACAGAAGACCTGATGCCAGTCTTCTAATTGATATAGAGCAAGAATAAGTACCATGTCCAGAAACACAGCCTATTAGGTATCCCTAAAATAAAAATGAAATATTATTCCAGCTGCATCCTATGTCAAATCTACCCTTAAACTCCAGTGGAGGATTCTATCTTAAATGTTAAACTCTCCCTCATGCCAAACTAATTTATTCTGTTTTTCATATTTATTTTTGACACAGTCCAGTATTATCCTTCTCAGATTCTATAGTTTATCCCATGAAATTCTTTCCTCTGACTCATACTGGAATATTGGGTATGGCAAATCCTTCCTCTACCAACATACAACCCTGTTTGTGTTGTTCCAGTTGAGCCCTGGCTGTCTAAAACTGTCATTCAAAAATATTTTGCATTCAGTTTTCCTTCATTTTTTTACATTTATCATTTCTACCAATTTCTGGAATTATTCCACTCCTCTGTTTTGTAGGCCTTCCTACTTGGAGAATGTTTGATTTTAGCCTTCTTCTTATTTTTCTCTGATGCCTTGTTAACATACCATCCCTGCTTTTGTCATCACTTCCTTCAAGCCGATGTGGCCCTCCCTCCATATATTACACTGAGCATCTAACACAAACACATATATTTTCATAGCACAATAAAGGAATAGATGCTGCTTTGTGATTTACCCGGTGGTGTTAAAAGATCATCCAGGGTGTAGGGCGTAGTTTCTGAAATAACTGTTAAAGCTTCACCAATCTACATTTTTGTTCCGCATCTCCTTCCCTTGGGATATCACTAGAAAGATGAAGATAGAACTTGCCTTGTTGCTGCTCTCTTGTTTATGGTGATGTGAGGACATTGATGCCTCGATTATCATCCTTTTGATTTTCTTGCTGCTAATACAATTGATTTAATTTAATTGCACACACACACACTCTGTAGCACTTGACCAATTGCTCATCTGTAATTAGCCGATGCCATTAACTGAGTTTGCACAGAAGCTGCTAACTTCTAATATATCACTCTTGTCAGCAGTAAATTATATGCACTTATATGTGTATATAACATATTGTTTACAAATGTGTGTATATATATATATATATATATATATATATATATATATATATATATTGTATATTGTATATTCCCTATACATGTATATATGTATATTACATATATACACATGTATGTATATATATTACATATTATATACACATGTATGTATATAATATGCATACACGTATGTATATAGTATATACTATATTTATATGACATATGTAATATAGAATATATAATAAAGTAACAATAGAATGATCTTTTTTCAAGTTTTCTCTACCCAAAGTTAGTTTTCGACCCATTCTGAGCTAGTTTTTTTCTTTAAAATGCATTAATAGACAACCTTGTGATTTATTATCACCCATAAAGTTTTTTTCAGTTCCCTTCAATATTCTTCAAATTACCAGATTTGTACATCCCCAACAATGACTTTCCTTTTTTTTAGAAAGACTCAAATGAGAACAGTCAGGGCTTTGATGGTCAACAAAAATGAAAATGTGTCCGTCACAAATCATTGAAAATGAAACCCTCAAGTATAGCGCTCATTCCTCACCTGATTCAAAACTATTTTCAACGAATTTTATTCCACATTTCAAATAAAAATACACCAGAATCTGAACACTGCAAGTTTGGAGTTCACTGAAATGGCAAGAAAAACCTGAACTGGTGTCATTAGAATTCCTTGAAGCAGAAGCTCCTAGAATGCTTTTATTCATCAAACCAAAAGAATGTTCCATTTTATGCTCCATTTCGCCAATGTCTTCAGCTGCATTTCACTCAGGTTTACTCAAAACCAGAAAAAAAAAATCATTTGAAATAAACAAAAGATTAACTCTTATTTGCATACGTGGTTAATCTTCTTTAGAGCAATTTAATTGACTAACAGAGAGGGAGGGAGGGAGGGAGGGAGGTAATCTTCAAGACAGACGTGGGATCTTGTTGTTATTTGAATATTTTAGAGAAACAATTTTAAAGTGATAAATTGAAAAAAATGTGAAAAATATCCCAAAGGCAACACAGAAGACTCTGCTTGTCCCTTTCTTCCTCCGCCCCCCCCACCCCACCCCCAGGTTGACATATTTCACACTTGTTTTCCTGTTGTTTTGCTGTAGAAAAAGCATCCATCAGAGGGGAAGGATGAGTGGAATGGTTTCATCAGTTCTTGAGGAATGCATCAATTTCCTTAGAATCAATGTATCATGTTAAAATGGATGTAAAATAACAAAAACAATCATAAATAAACTATATATTATTATATTAAATTAATATTATATAATACAGTGTAATATAATAATGGTTTCAAGTTTTGGCACAAGGCCAGCAATTTTAGGATGGTGGGAATGAATCGATTACATTGACCTCAACTGTGAAAGTAGGAGAGGAAAGAGTGACCCTTACAGGATTTGAACTTGGAACGTAAAGATGAGCAAAATGCCACTGAGCCTTTTCCCTGGCATGCTAACGATTCTGCCATCCGGTTGCTTTATCATTTAATACAATAATGAGTTGAAGGTGCAGGAAAAAGAAGATGATGACAGATGTTGTAAGAGTGAAGAGGAGAGCAACTGATGGTATCCGGTTGATTGGGAATGTTTATCACAAGTGTCGGTTGTTAATAGCAATTATGAAGACTCTTCAACTAACATTGGCCCCCAACAAGTTTTCTGTCAATACTTGCCAGACACAAAAGTAGGAAATAGTTGAATAAATAAGACAGCCACAACTGCTCTTTATTCACTGATTCATTGGTGTAACTGCTCTCTTTGCTCATCTCCTTTGCACGTTTGTCTGTGTTTGGTCGATTAATCATGCAACTAGACACAGGTATAAGCAGCAGCTGTGCTGGAGAGTCTTACTCTGTAATCGAATGATTCTTGGTTCAATCTCAACTGTGCCGGACTTTGGATGGAAATTGTCGTGTGTGTCTGTGTGACAAAAGTACCTTGTTGTATTTATTCCTTCCAATTCCTGTTCTTCCAATTGGAAACCTACAACCAATCACACTAGTATTTACAAAATTTGTGATAAATCAATGAAAGAAAGAAATCCGATATTCTTCCATCGGAATAAAAACTATGATTTTTAATCAGAAGAAGAGGAAGTTGGAGCATTCAAGTTCTGGCTGTCATCTTTTCGGGGTTCATAAAATAAGTACCAGTCAAGCACTGTGGTCAATGTAATCAACTGACCCTCACCCCCAAAATTTGAAACCATTATTATTCTTATCTTTATCCCATGCGTTCACTGCATTGCCCGAGTGCAGCTCCATCTGCCTTGTGTTATGTGCTGTGGTTTGTTGTGATGCTCTCTTTTTTCACTGTTCAAAGTGTTCTATGTCGGATGTGCCCAGTGGTGCTATTTTCTGTGTGTTATATTAAGTCCTGGTGTTTTGGTTACGTATTTGTCTGAATGTTTTTTAATAATACCTACTATTATAGGAATTGTTGCTGTTTTTAGGCTTCACATTCAGGTTATCTCTATTCGCAGATCTTTGTACTTTGAGAGTTTCTCTATTTATTTTACATTATCATCTGTTGGTATTGATACATCAATTAGAAGGTATCCTTTTTTTCTTGGTGATCTCTGACAACAATATCCAGTCTATTAGCCTTGTTTTCTGTCTGGGTGTATTGGCATATCCTAGAGTATGGTTGCTCTATCATTTTCTGAGACCTTTTCTGGGGTGTATCTAAACCATCTTTTTGTTGTTGTTGTTATTATTATTGTTATTAAGAAGGTGAGCTGGCAGAATCATTAGCACACTGGGCAAAATGCTTTGCAGCATTTCGTCTGTCTTCACATTCTGAGTTCAAATTCCACCGAGGTTGACTTTGCATTTCATCCTTCCAGGGTCGAGAAAATAAGTACCAGTTGAATACTGGGGGTTAATGTAATTGACTTATCTCCTCCACTAAAATTGATGACTTTGTGCCAAAATTTGAAATCATTATTATTATTATTATTGTTATTATTATTATTATTATTATTATTATTATTATTACAAAGGTGGTGAGCTGGCAGAATCGTTAGCATGACAGACAAAATGCTTAGTGGTATTTCATCTGTCTACATTTTCTGAGTTTAAATTCTGCTGAGGTCGACTTTGCCTTTCATCCTTTTGGGGTCGATAAATTAAGTACCAGTTAAACACTGGGTTCGATGTAATCAACTCACCCCTCCCCCAGAATGGCTGTCCTTGTGGCAAAATCTGAAACCATAATCCTTAGCATGCTGGACAAAATACTTTGTGGTATTTTTGCTGTCATTATATGCAGAGTTCAAATTTTGCATGGGTCAACTTTACCTTTCATTCCTTCAGGGTCAGTGAAATAAATACCAATTGAGTGCTGGGGTTGATGTATTTGACCAGCACCCTACCTGCCTTCCCCCAAAATTTCAGGCCTTGTGCCTAAAAAGGATTGTTGTTGTGGTTAGCATTATTATTGAGAAGTCACCAATAAACATCTGATAAAAAACACACCAACATCGGTTGTCAAGCAACCAGGTGGGGACAAACACATACATATAACTAAATACATAGATGATGGGCTTCTTTCAGTTTCCGTCTTCCAAATCCACTCACAAGGCTTTGGCAAGGCAAGCCTGAGACCAGAGTAAAAAAAACACTTGGCCTAGATGCCACGCAGTGGGACTGAACCCAGAACCATTTGGTTGAGAAGCAGGCTTCTTACCACACAGTCACGCCTGCGCCTATATTTACTATTGGCGATATACTAGTGTTACTCGAGTGTAAGTGTATCCCTTTCTGGGTGGACTGTGAGGCTGGAGGTTGTTAAATTTTGAAGATAGTGTAAGGGAGGTAACTAAGGGTGCATTAATACTATTCCACCAACACGAAATGTAGTGTTTGAGATATTTATATACGAGTGTGTGTGTGTGTGTGTGTGTGTGTGTGTGTGTGTGTGTGTTGTTTATTGTTGAGACTGGGATGGCGAAGGGGTTAGAGCTCCAGATTAAATACAAAACAGTATTCAGTTTTCTTCTTCCTCTTTCTGAGTTCAACTTCTACCTGGGTCAACCCTGTGGCTTTTGCTTGTTCTTTTTATCTCACCAGGGGTTGATTAGATGAATAATCAATTATGTACGAAAACCCATTTAATTAATACCAGTGTTAAAAATTGTGACTAATGCTAAAAGAGTGAGAAAAAGTTGTCAAGTGCATGATTCAATGCCCCACATTATTTTGACATTTGAAGGTTGAACCTTGTGGCAGATATTTCCACATTTCTTCTGTCTGGATTTTATTGGTGATAAACTAAATCCCAGTCAACTTGATTCTGTCTTTTATATTCCTCTTTTACTTATGGCAAGGTTAGAACCAAGAATGGTACTGATTGTAAGGTTTGCCTTAATACAGGATGAAAACCACTCAACTATAATGAAATTGTGGATTTGCTAAAGCTAATGGGACAGAGATTTCAAGTGTGATGTGGTGGAATTCATTACTGTGGCAGCTACCTAAAGGGGGGTGGGGTCATTGATAGAATCAAAACAACTGACAAAAGGCGAATTATTTATTCTCTTTTTATGTTCTGACTTCAAATCCCAGACTTCAAATCCCAGACTTCAAATCCCAGCCGAGGTTGACTGTCGTTAATATAATTAACTATAAAAGCCTCCCAGAATGTGTGACCTTGGGCCTTTGTTAGAAATCCCTTTACGGAGGCAATGCAGTAGTAATAAACAGTGTAAATGTTGGTCTATATTACTCTGAAAAACATTTAATTTTCCTTCTTATACATTGAAATCACTCCTCTCTCTTTCAGTGTTAAAATAAGCCCTGGCAATGTACAAAACTTCATTTAGGCAACTCTGTCTTCTCCCCGAAAAACAAACAAACAAACAAACAGGCCCTTGTTGTTGTTGTTGTTGTTGATGTTGTTTAACCCTGGGTCAGTTCTGATTGACCAGAACTATGACTATATAAACCACCCAGAATTAAATGTTTTTCAGGGTATTTAGACCAGCATTTACACTGTTTTTAACTGCTGCCGTGCTTCCGTAAAGGGATTTCTAACACAGACCCCACACATTCTTAATGGTTTATATAATTAATCATAGTTCTTCAGAATTTGTGAGGCATTGGAACATAAAAAAATTTCAAATTCAGTTATTTATTCACTGCTGATTATTCTTGCAATTTCTATCTGAGTCGACTCTCTCCCCCCCCCTCTCTCTCTCCCACACACACACACACACACACACAAATAACTGGAACTTTCATGCAACCCACACCCAGAAAGAAAAATACAAGAAAATATGTTGTTAATTACAGTCAAGAGAATTAATGCTAATTTGGGTTCTTGTTAATTAATTAATTGTCATTAAAAGAAAGCTTCTGTGCTATCTAAAATGGATCATTTCTCAAAGAATAATATTTCATTTCACTGCATCTGCAGGACTTTTATTTGTTAAGGAAATAAAACTTGTTCTAATTTTTATTTGTTTTTATTTCTCACATTTCAGCTATAAACAGAATTCTGATAAAACTGTGTGTGTGCGTGCTTGTCACTGTAATGTACTATTTTGACCCAGAGAGTGGCAAAAGTGTTAACACCCTCATCGTACAATCTTCACTTTTCAAAAGTCCCATGGTGGTAGGGGTGTGGCCACGTCTGCAGACTCGACTGGTTGGAAGCAGACAGTGACGAATCTGCCCCTAACGTGGTAGGATTCTTCTTATTTGAACATTGCTAACATATTTACATGGACAGGAATTGCTTTTGGTGGAGAATCCTGTGTCTGAGCAGTCCTTTTAAGGAGAACACTGCTCACCTGGATATACTGGGAATGTGCTAGGAAAGGTGCACTAAAAATCGTCTGTCTTTTCTCTGGTGGTCAGTTTACTGCAGATAATGTTTCATTCAATTGAGCCGGACGGAACGAAGAGTTGATAAAAACAATGATAACAACTACGCAAAGAATGAGGTTTCTCTTTATCCGGCCTGGCTGGAATGTGAGAACCCTTTTAGATCGAGTGGATAGGCCTAAAAGAAGACCAGGTCTTGTAACTAAGGAGCTGTGGTGTCTTAATGTTGATATTGCAGCTATTTCTGAAGCAAGATGTTCAGATGAAGATCATCTTGTCAAAAAAGCAGCAGGTTTCACATTATTCTGGGTTGGGAAGCCGAAGGGAGAAAAAAAGGAAAGGAAGTGTTGGGTTTGCAATCAGAAGGGATTTACTAAAGGACCCAGAACAACCACAAAGCAGACAATGAAACGTGTGTATTGGCTGCACTTCTTTATTTGAGTGAGATGTGGACCACTTACAGGCGTCCCATGAAAATGCTGGAGAGATTCCATCAAAAGTAGCTCAGATGTATCTTGGGAGTCAAGTGGGAATGTTTCATACCAGATACACAAGTTTTGCACTCGGCACATTGTAGCTCAGTTGAACAACATGTTGTCTTGGCTCTGGGATGGATATGTTATTAGAATGAAAGATGAACGATTGCCAAAACATCTTTTTTATGATGAGCTCAACTCTGGTGAGCGACCACAACATAAGCCAAAGAAAAGGTATAAAGATTGTTTGAAGTAAAACCTGAAGAAACTAGATATGAACAGAAGTGATTGAGAAACTGATGTTCTAGATTGGAACAAGTGGAGAGGTGCTGTTAGGACTGGTTCTAATGCCTGGGAGGAAAAGATGATTGAGTACTCTGAACTTAAAAGGACCTGTCGTAAAGGAACAATTGGAACTGTGATCAACAGTGAACATTGGGTGTGTATTATATGTGACCATGTCAAAAGCAGGATACGTGAATCATATAGAAATCGTAATGCCCAGATAGGTAATGATCTTGAGCTCCACAACCACCTCTTACGACTTGTGTCGTATGTCAGAAAACTTGTAAGACAGTATCTGGATTTAAAAGACATACGCTAGTTCACAAAAACATTCCTTCAGAATCAGATTCCAAAGGGCAAAGATATAGAAGACACTTAAATGATATCTGTCACTTGTGTTTTAAAGCCCGTCAGTCAGCAGCTGGTCTTAAAAGTCATTTAAGGGCTCATCAATGGAGGGATTGTGCAGTATGATGGAGTGTTGTGAGTGTGTTGAGGAGACAGCTGTCATCTGTCAAGATGAAACAATCATCATGTTTTGTGTATGTGTGTGTGTGTGTGTACATCCACACACACATACTATATATATATTCTGAATATCAATGATAATACATACATGTATAAAGTTTTAATGAGTCTTATTTGGTAAGGAAAATTTAGTAATCCAGCAACTCTCCGATCGCAGTGGTGCCAGAGAGAAGGCAGGTTACTGTGATACAGTGTTGACTCCTGACAGGATTTGAACTCAAGAAATACATCAAATGATGTAATTGAATACTGCAGTGCATGTTGTGTGGTGCAGAAACTGACTTGGCAGGTGGGAAGTGGCATCGACCATGTTCAGATGGTGCTTTTTACATGCCACCAGCACTGGTGCCAGTCACAACTACAATTTCCATTTTGATTTTGAGATTCTGATATGTCTTCACATCATGCAGTGGTTGTAAACAAGCATCACTGTTGTACAAGCAGTATCCTCCATTTCTAATCTTCTGTCGAAGCATGTCTAGCCATGGGAGGGAAGCAATTCCTTATTTGGTAACAGGGTTGCTGACAAGAAGGGCACGCGGCCATAGAAAATCAGCTTCAACAAACTTCACTCTACCCATGCAAGGGAAATTATGATGATGATGATGATGATGATGGTGGTGGGGTGGTGGTGGTGGTGGTGGTGGTGGTGGCAGCGGCAGCGGCCATCCTTTTTACTAACAAAGCAACAGTATTTCTTTCTATCAAATATTAGTTTCTTTTGCCTAAATACAAAGTCTGTAGTTTTATAAGAGAGAAATGAGAATGTTGTGATATTCATGCATTACCAACATAAGTGATGTGAATTCAGCTGTGAGATTCTCTTGTCGAAGAGCCCCAGCTTGGCCAGGAGCCCCTCTCTTACATAACCATACTTGTCACTTTGAAAATATTCATGAATGAAACGAAGTTGCCTTTTTTTTTTTTAAATTGGAGAAACTTTTGGTTCCAAATGAGAATGTAGCAATTGTATGGACTGGCTGGCTGCACTGGCCTTATGTCACCTCCCCCCCAACCACCACCACCACCACTAACACAATGATGTCTCTGTCTAACTGTGAAAACCTCCTCTACCACCTTCTCTTCCTCACACCTACCCCCCACAATCAACAACCACTTCCTGCTTCAAACAAACAAACAAACAAAATCGTAGATAGGCAAACTCTTTGTTTTCTTCTCCCCCCCCACTTACTCCTACTTCTACTTTAATTTTACTCCTACTTTTGCCTCAATTCCTTCTCCTTAAAATATTCTTAAGAGTTTGTTCACACATGCAATACATAAACACACACACACACACGCTCCACCCACACAAATTCATAAACACATAAAATGGATGTCCACAGGAATATCTCTTTCACTCTGTGTTGCGTGTGTGTGTGTGTGTGTGTGTGTGTGTAGATTGACATGATTAAATGTGTGTGTGTATTTGTGCTTGTTCGGCTGCACCTACATACTGGGGCTTGATGCAGTGGGGTGAGGTGGCGGTGGTGGCATGTATGTAATACATCCTCCTATCTTAGATGTTTGCTATATATATATATATATATATATATATATATATATATACGCACGCACACACCCACATGTATCCACATGCACGCACACACTTCCCACTAATTATAGCTTGTGTTGAAATTAATATAACATCTTTTTTTTATTTTAATCCCTCCTCCTCATCCACCCTAAACTCTCCTCCACACAATAACCACCCCACAAACGCTACAACCCTCGAAGAATGCCACTTTGGATGGAATTCCTTACAACTCGCTCTATCTTTCTCAATGAATTTTAAATATTTCTTCTATTTTCGTCCTATTTTTATGTTGTAACAAAAGAGATAAAAACAGACAAAAATAAAATAAAACTTTGTTTTTCTTTCAGATTATCTATTTACGTTTCTAAACCATGTGTGCCTATGTGTGTGTGTGTGTGTGTGTGTGTAATATTATATATGCTTATGTCTATGTCTCTGTGTGGGTGTGTAGGAGCACTGGCATGGTCAGGAGGTTAAGTAATTCATTTCACAGCTACACAGTTTGTAGTTCATTTCCATTGCCATGACATGGATGGCCAGTGCCATGTGAGTGACATTTGGTTGGGGAAACTGGAGGAATCACATTGTGTGTGTGTGTGTGGAAAGAAAAAGATTGGAGGTACTGATATTTACTCGTAATATCAAGTGATACTGCTTAAATTTTCTAGTCATTTCTTCTTGAGCAAATGATGAATCAGTTGATTGAAGGAAACTTGGATGAATCCCCCCAGATATAGATGCAGACAATTTGGTGAGAAGAACCACATTTCTGGTAATGAGAAAGCATCTACTCAAGAGATGCAAAAGGATTTATCCAACCTGTATGTTGCTGAATATAACAGTTTTTTCTTTCTTTTCCCGTATGTTGTTATACTCTGTGACTCACCAAAACTTCTTGGATTTTCAGTCCCTTTCTCCAGATGCAGGATTGTTCCTTTCTGTGTACTCTGTTAGCCAGTATTTGCAGGAGTGGTGACCGAGGTAACTACTTCGATTCTTGGATCCCCTTTCAGTTACAATATTTATGAATATATTAATTTTTAATTCCCTTTTTTTTTGTGCCCTGATTATAAACAAGGGTCATCATTCATACAGAAATTTACCATTTGTTTAAACTCATCTGCAAAAGCATGACTAGAGTATTTGTTGTAAGAAGGACTCTGGGAAAATACTGCTTGGTGGAGAGAGGAAGAGCATCCGGCTATCATGGTGGTGCTGGTGGTGGTGTGATCGAATGGTTAAGAATGTCATTTTGCAATTCTTGTGAAGGGCAGCACCAGTGGAAGTTCAAGTAGTAGAAGTGGACCCTACAAAGCTGGAGGTTCTTTTGGTAATGAAATGTTTGATGAAAAAAACAAAACAGCATAAAATGTGATGAGAAGGGTTAGCAGGGTTTCAGTTATATGTACAGATATACTTATATAAGATTTATTATAATAAAATATAACAGTTTTTAGATAGGAAAACAACCCAAGTCATTGACTCCCTGCAAATTTATTAGCATTTCCTCATGAAATATTGATAGTTCTTCAACTTTTGAGATTTTAAGAGAAGCAAACTGGAAATCATGCAACATCTCTCAATGGTGTCAGCATCACAAATGATGTAAAAAGATTTGAACTAAAAGCTGAAGTCTTTCGCTTGAAGGCCTCTGTTCACTTGCAATGCCCGTTACTTTGAACAAAAGCACCCTAAACCCCCCACTCCCACTCTCATTTTACACCCCTCATCAACCTACCTGCACACAATGTGTCCCTGTTGAATCCCTTCTCCACAACATATCCTCTTAACACCTCTCTGTCTCTGTTAACCACATTCCCTTCTCAATCTTGCCCATCCACTTACCTTATCAAATCCTTCAATCCATTTATCTCCACCTTCCTGGGATTTGTGTGTACCCTCACCCATTGTCTCTTCTCTCTCTTTCTCCAAATGAGGTGGCCATGGAATCTTTTCTGCAAGACACCTATTTCTCGCCCTCTTTTCATACTCTAATCCAGCATTTCTCAACTGGGGCTCCCCAAAACCCCAGGGTTCCGCAACAGGTTCTTGGAGGTTCCATGAAAAAGAGTACGACAAACTAATGCTAATTTCATGATCATAATATTCCTATACACACACAACATATTATTGTAATATTGTAATATAGACATCATCCTATCTAACTTATCATTATCAGAAAAATACAACAACCATTGTGACATATGTATATATATATATATATATATATATATATATATTAAATCAGAGATAAAACCACTACTAGGCAAATCAGAGAATGTGTGTCTGTCTGTGTGTTTCCCTAAAACTTGAGAACTACACAACCAATTTCATTCAAATTTTACACTTGCCTTACTTAGGGTCCATGTAGTTTCATGGGCAAAAAAAAGTTCAACTTCTTGCCTAGAGCAAGCCCATAGCAATATCATATCTTCTCCACTATTTCAGTATTACGTGTTAAAAGTGAAACAAAAACATTTCTCTATTTTATGTCAGATACTTTCACTTTAACAATAAAAATAGTAATAACAATTGAATTATATGTAGTAAGTAATAATTAAAATCAAACTAAAGTATAATATAATCATAACATAACAAAAGTAAAAATAGCAATTGGTATAAAATTGCATCAATGACTTGAACTTGAATAAGTGGTTTCACATGAATGGGAATGAATTAAAAATAAAATTAGTGTACAGAAATGGAATAGTCCAGATGGAGCTGTGCTTTTACATTAGATCATCTGCTAATTAGCTAGCATTAAGTAACTATATGAAATTTGGCTGTATGTAATATCTGTTTTCTCGAACAGCCGCTTCTACTGAGTACTGCTGTTGGTTTATTTCTTATGCATAAAGGACTAAAGCTTCAACTGCTTATTGCTTTTTGATTCATCGTAAGGTTTGTTGTTACTATTATTACTGTTTAACTATTGTTATCACGTTTGTTGTTTCCTGGTAAAGGAAACATTGTTGTGTTGCATTTGTTAAATAATTGTAAACTGTAACCCTCCCCCTTTGGGAGAAGGAATTTTGGTTATTGTTTAAAAATTGAATTGTGTCCCTGTTTGGGGAAATTGACAATATTTTCACCATTTACACGGAAAAATTTTTGTTAGAATGCCTTCAATAGAAGAAAGACCAAAAATGAATTTCGCTGCAGCCATCGGTGGGCGCGAACTCATTGAAATTAAAATGGAAGAAATACAGATTGATCACCGACAAAGACGGTGAATCTAGGATAACACCAGCAAACGAATTGAAAAATTAAATTAAAGAAAAGACTATTGTTTATAAAGTATACAATGTAGAGAAAAAAAAAAAGATTTGAACACCTGGAGGAAAGCACCATCGAAAAGTGTCTTGATGCGACTATGAAAGATATCTAACTAGAGGCGGTAAATTCGCCACAATAGAAGCAAGGTTCGAGTCAATGGAGCGTGCAAGGGAGTACTCGACTCGAACTTGCAAAGTGGAAATATTTTATTTTTACCTTTATATCTGGGACGTAGGACGCCCCGGATAAAAAATTAAAATGTCCCCCAGAAGTAGAGGTAGGCTGGATTGTAGCCACACTTCTATACAAGAGGGAGGACAAGATACAATTGATCGAAATTGCAAGAGACGGGCTAACAATTCCAGTCTGTTATATATTTTGAGTATTGTTATCACTAGCGATATCAAGATATAACTTTGTATTTTGTATTTTATGTGTAGATGTATATATATAGATGTACATGTAATATGTACACATATATATACACATATATACATGCACTAGCACTATGACCCAGTAACAACGGGTCATAATGCTAGTATATATATATATATATATATATATAGGATTAGAATTGAAGGGCCTTAGAGTCAATCTAGCTAAAACCAAAGTCCTAATAAGTAGGAAGGTAGACAAATCACAAACGCCTTCAGGTAGATGGCCCTGCTCGATCTGTAGAAAAGGTGTAGGTAGAAACTCTATAAGATGCACCAAGTGTAAGCTATGGACACATAAGAGGTGCAGCAATGTCAAAGGAAGGCTAACAAGGAAGATAGTTTTTGTATGTGGCAGATGCTCAGGTGAAATAAACACTGAAAATGCTCTGAGACCAACTTCTGCCACATTCCAGGGAGAAAAACTAGAAATAGTTGATAGCTTCCATTACCTAGGTGACGAAGTCAGTAGCAGGGGCGGGTATACTGAAAGTGTAACTGCTAGAGTAAGAATAGCTTGGGCAAAGTTCAGAGAGCTCTTACCTCTGCTGGTGACAAAAGGCCTCTCGCTCAGAGTAAAAGACAGACTGTATGACGCATGTGTATGAACAGCCATGCTACATGGCAGTGAAACATGGGCCGTGACTGCTGAGGATATGCGTAAGCTCACAAGAAATGAAGCCAGTATGGTCCGATGGATGTGTAATGTCAGTGTTCATACTCGACAGAGTGTAAGAACCTTGAGAGAAAAGCTGGACCTAAGAAGCATCAGCTGTGGTGTGCAAGAGAGACGTTTGCGCTGGTATGGTCATGTGACGAGAATGAATGAAGATAGTTGTGTGAAAAAGTGCCACACCCTAGCGGTTGAGGGAACCTGTGGAAGAGGCAGACCCAGGAAAACCTGGGACGAGGTGGTGAAGCACGACCTTCGAACTTTAGGTCTCACTGAGGAAATGACCAGAGACTGAGACCTTTGGAAGTATGCTGTGCGTGGGAAGACCTGGCAAGACAAGTGAGACCTTAACCCGTGGCCTCTACCTGGGACGTAGCCAGCCCACTTATGCATACCTTTCCTTCTTGGGACACAAAACTCTACTTGTGAAGACCTGTTGAGGCAAGTGAAAATCGAAATCGATCAACATCAATGGAAATTGCAGCTGTGATACCAGTGCCAGTGGTACGTAAGAGAACCATCTGAACGTGGCCGTTGCCAGTGCCGTCCCGATGGCCTCGTGCCGGTGGCACGTAAAAAGCACCATCCAATCGTGGCCGTTGCCAGCCTCGCCTGGCCTACGTGCCGTTGGCACGTGAAAAGCACCATCCGATTGTGGCTGTTTGCCTACCTCATCTGGCACCTGTACCGGTGGCACATAAAAAGCACCCACTACACTTACGGAGTGGTTGGCGTTAGGAAGGGCATCCAGCCGTAGAAACATTGCCAGATCAGACTTGGCCTGGTGCAGCCTTCTGGCTTCCCAGACCCCAATTGATCCGTCCAACCCATGCTAGCATGGAAAGTGGACGCTAAACGATGATGATGATGATGATATATATATATAGTATTTACCATGTGAACTACGATGAAAAAATATGAGAAAGATATGGTGTATTATTTTTCTTGTGCAGGGGTTCCTTGAGACATGTGATTTATTTTAAGGGTTATGCAAGGTTAAGATACACTGTTCTAATCAAAGTTACCTCTCTCGATACTACTCACCCCTCAATGGGGGTGGCTTTGTCATGCAAGTTACTTGGTGACCTCACATAAAAAGCACTCATAACACAGTGTTGGCGTTAGGAAAGGCATTCAGCTATAGAAACCAGGCATTGGGGACTGGTGCAGTCTTCAACTTGCCACTTCCTGTCTAAATGTCCACCCATGCCAGCATGGAAAACGGACGTTAAAATGATGATGACAATGATGAGATGTAGCAGGCCTCCATTCTTATGTTACCTATACCTTTTTATCTACCCCAAAGAAACAAGAATCAAAATCAACTTATCCATACGTTCAATTCAGAATTATGAATAAAAATTCGTTCTTCACTATATTTCGTGATATTATTTTCCCATTTCATACAAGTGAGGTGTGTGTGGTGGTGGTGCTGGTGGTGGCTTCTCTCTTACTGCTTTACATCTCATCCTAAGAAAATGAGGTAAAAAAAAATGTAAAAATGAAACATTAAAAAACAAGAAGCCTTGGACATGATGTAATCCAGATTTCTATCATCTGAGCCATCATCATCATCATCATTGTCATATATTTATTGTTTCATTAATATATTCACCATTAAAAAAAAAATATTCAAAGCAGAAAAAAAGACTTGTTCCACCATCTTTGATTTTCATGAAACGAAACTAAAAATTCCTTCGTTGAAAATCCTGAGAATATTCTTTAGAATAACTGCCTCACAGAGCTGCAGGCTGTTTCAAAAGTAATTCGGTTTCTGATAATAAAACAAACAACAAAATTTGGAAGCAGAAGAAAAACATTTTTTTTCCTTGTTTTTTGATTAACAACTTTTTGAGATGTTTTCCTTTTTTTAAAACATGTTACGAAAATCTGAATGTTTAACAGATTTTAATCCAAAGCTGCCCACCACTGCTGTCTAATTCTTAATGATCAAATGAAACATCTTGTCTCATTAGGTTCTCATTTTTACTTTGAGTGTGTGTGGGGGTGGGGTGGGGGAGACAGCTGGTTTAAATGTTAACATCAGGCTTAACATTTAAACTAAACTTAAAATCAGTCTTAAAGACTCGAGTCCCAGTTCTTTCTCTCTGACAGGACACGTCAAATAATCTCAGATAATCTTTGACATATTTCCTCTCCTCTAACTAACATCACACTGCTAACTAGATCAACCAACATCTCTTTTGGTTTGTTTATGTGCTGGTGGCTACCATTTCAACTACATTGGGCTTCACTAGTCTGGGTGGGGCCACAAACTTCATGGGTACTACCCGTCTTTAGAAAAATAATTTATTTCAAAAATCCAGTCTCATTGCATGGCACATGGCTTGTGAGGTTGACTCTTTGGCATTTCAACCAATCATATCCAACTCAAAAATTCTCCTGCTCAAACTGGCCAGATCCCGCCTCTCACACCTACCTTACAATGTCATTCTAAAAATAAACAATTACATCATCGAAATTTCAAAGTTATGAGATAATGCATATTTCATTCCAAAGCAATGTGAATAAATAAGCTTAATCTTTGACAGAATAATCTGAATGCTTAAGGGTTAAGGTGGTCACATGATCATAACTTGTGGGAGCCTTTGTAGATTCATGATCTGCTAGAAATAACAGCTGAATTTCCTACAATCACTGCCTACCATCTTTAAAAAGGAAGGTTATATTGGAAAATAGCCAAACACCTTTCGTTAGGTTTAAACATCAACAGTGGACAGATATTGCAAGGTGATGAAAATGTTTACTTTCTAATCTCATAGTTTTGGGTTCAATCTCACTGTGTGGCACTTTTGCTTTCTATTAAACTCTTAAGCCATCAATATGTTGTCTGTGGCATTTTGTTTTTTATACATACACATACATATGCACACACACACACACACACACACACACATATGTACGTATGTGTGTGTGTGTGACGGGCTTTTTTCAGTTTCTGTCTGCCAAATCTATTCACAAGGTTTTGGTTAACCTGGACCTTAGCAGAAGACACTTGGCCAAGGTGTCAAACAGTAGGATTGAACCCAAGACCAAGTGATTGCAAGACAAACTTCTTAACCACACAGTCACACCTGCATCCATATTTACACACATGCACATACATACATGCACGTGCGCACACACAGGCACGTGCACGTGCGCACACACACATATGTATGCAAATTACCCATCCATCCATTTTCTCCACCCACTATTCCTGCGAGAGGTTGTGGTGGGTAGAGCCCTCATGCACTTCCCCCATAGTGTCCTGTGAGAAGAAACCTCATTAGACTTTCTGGCTGGATTGCCAAGTGTGACCAGCTGAGGACTATGGATGTTATCCACCCATCACTTTCTTCGTCTACTCTTAGGTCTCCAACTGGTTTGCACATCAGGAAGAATCCATTTTGTGATTCTTTCCTGTGACATTCTAATTGCATGTCTGTGATGCTGGAGCTGTGACCTCTCAATGCAAAGAAGTAACATTTCAACCTGGAAAGAATCCCCAATCCCTGAGTTGTGTACCTTGTCAAGTAATCTTACCCCAGACACCTTTTAATGGAACCCCATTTCAGCCTCTTGTATTCACAGTCATTCTCTTTTGGCCATTACCCAACATTCATGACCAGGGATGAGGATAAGCATGGAAACCAAATTGAAGAGAGATTTTGGGCTTTCTTTTCTGCCAACTTCTCCTCTTCTGAGGATTGAATGCTGGGATTGGGGGCATTACTGTGCCACCGACACCAGCAATTCAAACATCCAATTGTGCCTCCTGCTTCTCATCACTTGTGAACACAGCTAAGAGGAACTTAAACTTGTCTTAGAATGCATTGCAAAGAGGAGGACCAATGTCTCAGTCTTGGCAACACTAACTTTCATCCCTGCCTTGCAGCCCTTAGCTGTGAATCTATTCATTGCATGCAGAAGACCCCTTTCGGATGAGCCAAGTTGCACCATGCAATTTACCCAGGCCATTAATGCATTCTGCTTTATCTTTTTTTTTTTTGGTGTTTGTTTAAGTGTTTTGTTTGCTAAGTTAGGTCAGATGCTGTGCTGATGATGCTCATTGAAGCAGAAACACATCCACATCTGTTTTGCCTTCACGCAGACTGTCTTGTCTTAATAGCATGTAGATTTTGGAGCATTCTATATTCTTGAGATTATCTCTTGTTTAGACTTGGTAGCAGTTGCTGCCAAGTACTTCAGTGTCCTTTCTTTAACATTCCATGAACACTGTCCAACCTTCTCTTCTGATTAACAACACATGGATTAGTATTCTGTCCAGCATAATATTTATCTCTTATCTACTTAATACCACAAAGCTAAATCTCAAAGCCCTACACCTATTCTCTTGGATCAAATTTCCATAGACACCTGTCCTAGCCACCAACAAACACCACTCTTCGTTTCCTTCTCTAATTAACTGTTAATACCTCCTCATCACATACTCCATTTATTTGATGCGCATAAATGACATTTTCTTTACACTTGTTCCCCCCCCCCCTTATTGTTAGTTACTTGTTACCCAGAAGGGGGTTACACACACGTTACATAACAGAAGACATAAAACTCCCAAAACACTGACAATGCAATGCAATTTCAACTTTTCTTTGAGGAATGTATTGTTACTTTACTAAAGAACCCACAGCAACACAAGTATTCCATTCGGTTGACTCTATTATATATTGAACCATTGAGGGAGCCTGTATAGTCAGTGAGCTTGTTGGAAACAACAGCCAAATCTCCCTCGAATCACACCCAATCACATTAGCAAAGGAGAGTGTACATTAGACATATAAGTTTTGTATACTCCTAAAACGATGGAATGGTCATGGATGGAGTGCCTTAGATCTTAACTCTGCTCGGTTAGGATTGCCTTAAGACTAAACAATGTCTGCCTTACATGGAATGACTTGCTTTGTTACATAAAAGATTTTGGTGAGGCACAACTCCTTAAGGGCCCTGATACATTTCCAATTGTTTCAGAACAAATGAATTTTATTACAAAGCTTTGTCGGGTTGAAAACAGATGTTTTAAAGCCAGGATTAAGTAAAACTAATCACAAAATGTTTCATTGTCATCAGAAAGCAGAAAGAATTTAATTTCAACCCTAAATCATTGAATTAATTGCTTTTTAATTAATTCAGTGTTCAGTCATTGAGTTATTTTCTCCCTGTTCCTGTTTAATTACTGTGAGATGAGAGACAAATGGGGTTTAATGTCTCATCTAAGAGACACACCGCATCAGTGACTTGTAGCCACAACTGCAACACCACTTTGGTACAACCACCACCACCACATTAATTGCTGTCTAGTAACTGAGGAAAAGGAAGATTCTGGGCCTTGTTTTAAATACAATGGAATATTATGGAAATTAGCTACCACTACCACCACTGCCATGGCCACCATAAACCCTTTAGCATTTAAGCTGGCCCTTATATTTCACCTCTTTTATATTCAGATCAGCCAGATCTGAACTTTTACACCTACCCAACAATGTCGTTCTCAAAATAAACAATCACATCTTCAAAATCTTGAAGCTATGAGATAATCCATGCTTGATTCAAAACAATAGGAATAAACAAGGAGCCACAATGGCTCCAATTCTTACCAAACTTCATTATTGCATTGTGTTAGATCTCCTGTTGCTAAAGATGGAGAGAAAGTACATTGAAATACCCCAGAACAGACAGTACCCCTGTTTGGGTAGAATATCAGATCTCTTCAGTTGGGAAATTAACACTAAATCCGTCTATAAAATTTTTATTTAGCCCTAAATCAGCCTTCTTTGAATAGACTCGTGGTCAAAAATAACTTTCCAGCCATGCCCTTCCTGTCTTTTACCCTAGACACATTTCACCCACACAACCACATTTTCTTTAACACTTTTGAGACCAACCTCCACCAAGACCAGCCTTGGTTCTATGATTCAAATTTCTTGTTGATTCCTGTTCCAGACATTTTTGCTTCATAACGGTAATTATTTCTCAAAGTTCTCCATTCCTTTCAAAATTAACCGAAACAGAAATATGGTAAGAAAAGGGTTAAAGACAGTAAACTGATTTGAGAGATTTGCTTCTATTTCTAGCATGTTGAGCATCCATGTAGAGGCATCGTCATTGACTTTGTTTAGTCTCCGATCAGTTCAAAGTGAGCAAAGAACTTCCAACCATGACCTCTTTGTCTAGAAGGGACTGTATTATTCAATGCATCTTTCTTTAAGAGTGTTGTTATGATTTCAAGGAGATTTGGCTGTTGTTCCTAGCATGTTGAGCAAAATCTTTTCATGATGGTTAGATGGTGGGGGGGGGGGGGATATTCCAAATCTTGGATTTCAAATTTTATTTCATTCATATTGTTGATGGAAATGCATGAACATCATTTCTTCCTATTTCCACCCCCACCCTCGTTCTTACACAACCTGTCAGACTTCTTGGCCAACATAAGGAATCCTTCTATGTACAGAGAAATGTGTGTGTGTGTATACACAGATGTCTGTATAATGATGGGTGTGTATTATTGTCTCTTTACACATACAGACAAGTGTGTGTGTGTGTTTTATGTGGTAAGTCTTACCCTATCTTTTCTCTGAACAAATGGTTCTTGTTAAATGTGTGACCTGGGGGTGATGGAGGATTTCCTTCCTTCTACCTCTCCTTTTCTCTCTCTCTCTCTCTCTCTCTCACATAAACACCCATTATCTCTCTCCCTCCCTCACACATGTGCATTGGTGGAGTTGGTTAAATGTTTCTGTGACCCTGCTGTCTTGACATAAATATTTACAGAGTTTGTCCCCAAAATTGGTTTTGGTGACAGTTTTCTGTTGTTATGGTAACGATGGGAACATTGTTTAACCCCTCTCCCTCTTCCAATTGTCACTTTTCAATGTAGTTTTGAGGCTGTCATGGTCGCTATTTCTAGCAATCTGAGTATCCATATACAGGCTAAAAGCTTCCTTGCTGGAATAATGGTAGTGGCTCGTTGTTTAACCCCAGGTCAGCCCTGAACAGGTGTAAATGATCAAAGATAGAACAACAGACCTTTCCTGTAGCCATTATGAGCATTGAACCAAAGGTAACATGATTCAATGCATTCCTTTTTATGATGGTAGAGTGAGGTTTGAGAGGGATTTGGTTGCCTTTTCTAGAAGGCCGAGCAACCACCTGCAGGTTCCTCTGTTGGTTCATCTTGTTGATGGTAATGGTGGTGGAGGTGTCCTTTATTGGTGGTGTTGTTGTGAATGTTGGGATATTAGCAGTAGTTGTTGTGGTGGTGGTCATAGTAGTAGTAGTGGTAGTACTACTGTTGGTTGTAGGTGGAGACTTAGAACATAGTAGAACAGTGTTCAGGGTATGAAAATTGTGTGCAACAACTTAAATAACTTAAATCGTTACATGATCACAGTGTGGACTGGGTGCTTTTAAGTGGAACCTACACTGACAGGATCACCAAGTACTTGCAAAGCAAAATATAAAAAACTTTCAAGCGGAGAGGATTATATAATTATATATAATTGGAGGGGGTGGTCTTATGTTGGATGATGAAATGGTTATAGTGAGACAGATACAGGTGTCTTGCTGTAGAGGAAGTACAAGGTTACCTGGCCAGAGAGAGAAAAATCTGGAATGAAGACAGAACCAGGAGTGCTACTGCAAAGGAAATACACGGTTACCCAACCTGAGGGTAGTGCAGGAGGAGAGAAAGTGGGAGACTGCAGGATAGAGAAGGTGGCAAAATGCCGGGCATACTCACGAGGAACAGGGATCAGAATATAAATGGGATGGTCATATAAAGGAAGAGAGAGATGTAGATAGTGGCAAGTGTCAGAGCATAGCCTTGAGGTTCAAATGCCATAATATAAGTGGCAGGATAATGCAAAGCGGGTGTGATTAAAGAGTTTTGAAAACCTGGGTGTGTATGGAGTTGGTGGCAGGGGGCTACTGGAGAGCAATGATACAGAGGAACAGGGGTGTGAGGACAGGTTTAGTGTATGAAGGAGTTACGTGTGGGCAGAACACACAGATTGGGGGCTAGCAGATAGATAATAGAGTGAGACAGGGCATGTGCGTAGAACACACAGGTTGGCAGGGGTGGGGGACAAGTGGAGGGCAATGAGACAGTGGCCCAGGGCCAAGAGGACAGGATTGGGGAGGGGGAGGTAAGCATGAAGTGGAAATGTGAGGAAGAGAAGAGATGTAGTTTGGTTTGAATTGTTACGGTAGAGTGTGTGAGAAGTTTTCTTGTTCAGTGTGGGTGGGACACACACTGCTTCTAGAACTCAGTTTCAGACACGGGTGGGTCTTCTCAAGAACTTCATATTGCCAGACATCTTAGTCCGTGGTCATTTCCTCCACAAGGCCCAACATTCTGAGATCGGTCCTTACCACTTCATCCCACGTCTTCCTGGGTCTCCCTCTTCTGAGGGTACCATCTCTTTTCAGTGATCAGCACTTCTATATACATCTGTCCTCATTCATACGCATGTCCAAACCAACACAGTCTTCTCTCTTGCAAGCTGCATTTGATTCCTCTTATGCCCAACTTTTCTCTCAATACATTTGCACTTTGCCATACATATGCACTGACATTGCACATCCAACGGAGCATACTGCCTTCATTTCTCCCCAGTCTACGCATGTCATCAGCATTCAGAGCCCATGTCTCACTACCATAGAGTATAGCCGTTCACACACAAGCATCTTATAGTCTACCTTTCACTCTGAGAGAGAGTTCTTTTGTTGCCATCAGAGGTAACAGCTCTCTGAATTTCCTCCACCCAATTCTTATTCTAGAAACAATACTTTCAGAGCATACTCCACCATTGCTAATTTGGTCACCTAGGTAACAGAAACCATCCACAACCTCAAGAGAGCCTCCTGGGCATTTGAGAGAATCTAAGTCCTGTGTGCTCTTGGTGCTTTTTGTTTCTGCACATAGAATAATGGTGTTAAGGAGTTGGTGTTAATAAACCCCCTTTGAATATGAAGACATGCATCCAACAGTGAAATGTTAGCATCTGTCTGGACCCATTTTTTCTTCTTAAAACACTCACTTCTTTTATATCTGTCTCATCTTGACTGAAAGCTATAAATTATTACAAAGAAGATCAAAAGAGCCAGACATAAGTTTCCATCCCTGTTCAAGTTATTCCACTTCATTCATCATCATCATTGTTTAACGTCCGTTTTCCACGCTAGCACGGATTGGACGGTTCGACCGGGGTCTGGGAAGCCAGGGGCTGCACCAGGCTCCAGTCTGATCTGGCAGTGTTTCTACAGCTGGATGCCCTTCCTAACGCCAACCACTCCGCGAGTGTAGTGGGTGCTTTTTACATGTGATTGAAGCAAATAATCCAATGCACAAATGATGTCTTGCTCCTCTTCTTGGGAGGTGAATTGCAAATTTTGGTCTTGGCAAATGTCTAAAGAAAATATCATCATCATCATCTAATGAAGTGGCAGAATTGTTAGAGTTCCTGCAATTTTGCTTATTCCAACTCATTGTGTTCTGAGTTAAAATTCTAACAAAGTGGGTGTTGCCTTTCGTACTTTCTGGGCCAATAAAATAAAGTACCGGTCAAGTACTGGAGGCAATGTGAAAATTTGAAACCATTATTATTATTATTATTATTGTTGTTGTTGTTGTTGTTGCTGTTGCTGTTGTTGTTGTTGTTGTTGTTGTTGTTAACAGTAGTAGTATTGTTATTACGGCAATATCAGAGACAGAAAGTCAGCTGGCAAAATGTCTTATGGTATTTAGTATGGTCAATTCTGGCTCAAAGTGTTTTGCTTTTCTTGGGCTGATAAAGTGAATACCAGTAAAATAATAGGTTTGATATACTCGACTGGATCTTCATTCAATATAGGTTGCCTTCCTTAGAAATCAGTATTGTTGTTGTTGTTTATTTAAATCCTGCTTGTGTTTACTGAAACTAGAAAATTGGGTCTCTGTCTCTTCCCCCTCTCTCTGCTTCTGTCTCTCTATCTTTTTGTCTGTCCATCTCTCTCTCTCTCTTCTCTGACACACATAAAGCAACACTGTGTCATTCTTTCTGTGCTCCAGGTTTTAGTCACCCCAATGCTTTAATAAAACAAGTCTTTCTTCTTTTCATCATCATCATCATCATCACTACCAGTACTCTTAACATAGACAACTTGGATTGGACAATTATCTTTCATTCAGAAATATTGATACCACCTCCACCACCATCACTAGCTCTTCTACTACTACTACTACTACTACTACTACTACTACTACTACTACTACTATAGTTTCTTTTGTTCACTTATTTAGAGCATTCCCTCAAATATGCTGTTAACACAGCTTGTTTTAGCTTCTAGTTGAGTTTTTTTCTTGCTTTGTATCTCCATGATTACTACTTAACCAAGTCTAATTAAGATTCCACAGAAGGCAACAGAATATGAACTCTTAATCTTGTTAACCAGAAGTTCAGTACTTCATCTGGTTTTCTATAATAATAATAATAATAATAATAATAATAATAATAATCAGGGTGGTAGATGACTGAGTTGAAATTCAAACTTTGTTTTAATTTTATTGAAATATAAACTTCCTTTCATCTCCTGAATTATTTTTATTAACAAAGCTGAGCAACTACATTAAAACTGTTTGATTTGAACCGAGGACATTGCCAACTGAAATATGGATCATGTAGCGCATCAGTTTCACCTTTTTGCCAATTGAATCTGTTTCCCTTCACAAACAATTCTCACTCGTATGTGTTCGTCATTCTTTTAATTAACTTGTGTAGAAAGCAATGTTTCTTTCCTTGATGTGTCTGCTGCTCATGTCCAGGAGACCCAGGATAATGTCTATTGTGAGAAGTGAACTCATGAGCTTACAGCTAATAATGTGGACCTGTAGACGTGCTTTACTATTTCAAAAATAATAATGAAGAGCAGACTTTTTCACCTGGGCTTTACTGACTGTTGAAGATTAACAGGTATTTATGTGTGTCGATGTATGACTGAGCACAGCAGTGGTGAGTAGTCCTATCTTCTCTTCTCCATTTTATTCTTTCAGAAGCAACAATACTTTATTCATGTTAATATTTGTTTAAGTTGGTAACTTCAAAGAGTTCCCTCACACCCACCCACACACACACCTGTAGGTGTGGCCGTGTCAGAAGAAGTTTGCTTCCCAACCACGTAGTTTCATGTTCTGTCTCACTGCAGGGCACCTTGGGGACAAATATCTTATGCTATGGTCTCAGGCCAACCAGCTTTTCACATCCATTCTTTTTTTTTTTTTCATTTTGTTAGTGAGGTTCAAAATGGGAGTTGTTATTTGTGACGGGATTTTACTGTCAAATGGTCTTCCAGTTGACAACCAGTCATAATGGGGAACAAACAATGTCAACTCAGCTGCTGACAACTTATGCATTATGAACATTCCTCAACACACACACACACACACACACATCGGTGCAGTGCTGTGAATATATTAATCCATTTAATCTTCTTATCTAATTTAGTTTATTTAGATTTGGAACTTGACGAGCCTTTTTTTTTTTTACTTTATTTTGATGGTCATTTATTGTATTTTAGCTACTCTCTCCTCTCTCTCTCTCTCTCTCTCTCTCTCACATACTTCCTCGATTTCTCTTCCCTCTTCCTCACTTCTTCTCTCTCTCTCTCTCTCTCACATACTTCCTCGATTTCTCTTCCCTCTTCCTCACTTCTTCTCTCTCTCTTCCTCCTCTCACTCCCACTCTTTTCCCCTCTCTGGGTCTCTTATCCTCTATTTCTCTTCCTCTCTCTCTTATCCTCTATTTTTCTCCTCTCTCTACCTTTTTCTTTTCCCTTCACTCTCCCCCTTTCTTCCTCACTCTCTCTTGTCCACTATTTCTCTTCCTCTCTCTTCCCCCCTCTCTCAATCAGTTTATCATTTCTTTTGTTTTATAACTCTTCCTTTTTCTCTCAGGTTTTCCTCTTCCTATTACATTGATATCCTCCTTTGTCATTTAGTATCTCTCTCTCTCTCTCTCTTTATGCTCAGCTGCTAGAATCGTTAGCATGCAGAGCAAAATGCATGTTTTGATGGTTTTCAATGAGCTTTAGCATCCAGTTGTTAGATGTTTAAAGATATTTTACCAGTCTAATTGTGGTGGTTTTGTTGGAGATTTCAAATTGGATCAAGCCTCGACTTCCTTGAGCTCTGGGTGGCTAAAGATGATCTGTGTCTGCCTTTAGGTGGTGCATCTTATTGCAAGTCAGCAGCTTACAGATTTTCCGGTCAATCTTCCTTATTTCGCTCATATTCCAGTTCAACACATTTAAACTGTAAATAACAATGGGAACTGTTAAGGAATTTATTGCTAACACCTTGTTATGTGCATTTAACTCAGATTTAAGGACTGATCGACCTCTTCTGTAACATTCCTTCCTGATCTTCTGCTTTATGTTTGCATGCTGAATGCCAAAGCCCTCATTTATTCCGTCGTATTTATAAGTTTGTTCCTGCTCAAGTTCTTTTATAACTGTGTCAACATCTAAACACCACTGAATGTGAGGTCTTCAAATTCCCTTTCTGGAAAGTGGCCTTGGCATATTTATCAAGACCAAATTCAATCCCAATGTCATCAGTGAATGCTTTCACAGTACATAGTAGTCCTTCAAGCTCATTATCGTCTTTGCCAGTGAGTTCTAAGTCATCCATATAAAAGAGATGGCTTATTTTCTTGTCGCCAATTTTATATCTATACCCTGTTCTGTTAAGTTCACTTGTAAGGGATATTAGGGCTATGCAAAAAATTAGAGGTGAAAGTGAGTCATCTTGGAAAAAGCCATAGTTGATATTAATATTTTTTGTGGTCACTACTCCATTAGAGTGGTATAACATATTCCACACTGACATGTGCTTCAGGAAGGTTGAAATCACAGGAAAAATTTGGAAGATGTTCAGTGATTTCAAGATCCATGAATGTGGTGTGCTGTCAAAGGTCTTTTTATAATCAACCCACGTGGAACTTAGATTTCTGTGTTTGTTATGACACTTCTCAAGGATCATATGATTGATTAAGAGTTGGTCTTTGCATCCAGATGGGCCTTTTTGTTCAGTGAGGAAAAAATATCGTTCTATTCCATAAATTTGTATGTTTTCTCCATGAGGATGGAATTTTATACATGGTAGACAGACATGTTATGGGTCAATGGTTTTGGGGAAATTTGGTTTCATTATTCTTCACAAGTTGGCAAGTAATACTTGTTGCCAACCTATCAAGTGTTTTGTAGGATCTCTCATAATTTCATTGAATAACTGAACTCTTTGTGTGCGCACGTGATGCCAGCCAGAAATTTGACACCCTGTCATTATCAGGGAATTTCCACTAATCAGTGGCATTCTTAGCTCTGCTGTTCTGATGTCTTCCCATCCTTGTTCTGGTAAATTTTTGTAGGATCCTTCAGTGTGTCTTATCCAGTCTGCATTTTCGGTGTATGTCTTTCATAACTCTTATCATCATTATTATTATTATTCATTGAGCAAAATGCTAGACGGCATTTTTTCTGGGTCTTTATGTTCTCAGTTCAAATGTCAGTTTAGCCTATTATAACATTTGTGGTTAATAAAATAAGTACCAGTGAGGCACAGGGATAATGTAACTGACACCCCTCCCTTCAAAATTGCTGGCCTTGTGCCTGTAGTAGAAAGGATTATTTTTATTATCATGTTTTGCCTTTGCTTTGATTTGTCTGAGTTGCACCCAGATCTTAACTAGAAGGGTCAAGGGACAAGTTTTTGAAACTAAAGGCGCAAAACAGATGAGGGGCCATGCAATTGAAAAAGGCAATGTGTGTCGAAAGAAAAAAATGTTATTCATTTTTATAAACACAAAATAAAACTGAATGACTAAAATTGTACCAACAGGATAAGGAATTTGCTTTTTCTAGCTCGGAGCTGCGAAAACTAATAAGGAGAGTACAGGAGGCGGTCGTAAAAGCCAGCTTCTATATATGGCTGAAGCAGGAAGACCAAAAATGGCTTGAAAAGCATAACATGCCGGCGGAGAATAACATCACTAGGTGAGACAAGCTGACACTGAATCAGCTTCACTGACTGACAGGTGACGGTCGTTTAGAGAATGCGTGGGCTAAGACTACGCGCCTTCACTAGTCAGTTAAAGTTGAGTCACTGTCACGTGACAACTTGCTGGGACTGCCTGCTGGAGCCTAGCAGCAAGTAGTTAAAGGGATATTTGACAAGACAGTCTGTCGCCCGCTGACACTCGTTGACGCTACATCAAAGAGGCCAAAGAACAGAAGAAAGAAGACATACACCCAACACCAGAGCTGAAGACACCTCCGAAAGGAGGAGGGGCTGCCACGTCAAAACGGTAGAGGAGTAGGGGCTGAAACCAGATGTGGTTCCTCCTGGTGATGTCTTGAGCTAACTGGATCCTATAAAGGAGGTGTTGTGGTAGCAGACCATGAAACATGGTTGAAATTCCTCCCAGTTATGTGAGGTACCCATAAGTATGATCTTTTGCAATTCACAATTTGGTCTTTATATTTGTTTGCTCCTTTTGGTATTATTCCAAGGGCTCCAATCACTATGTTGTTGCTTTGAGATGCCACATTCTTCCAATTTCAGTCTCTAAGTCCTTATCTTTGCTCAATTTTTCAAATATTCCCAGAGATGTGTTTTTGTCAATTGGCGCTGCAACATCAAACAAAAGACGAGCCTTTACAACATGATTCTTCACAATAATTTCCTGATTCGTTTGTCTGAGTTTCTCCAAACAATCTGAACACGGAAATTCCAAAGGATGATAACTTCAGCATTCTGCACAACTTGTGCTGGTTTGTGTCCCCACCAATTCTCTTTGTTATGGAGGTTGTATGAGTAGCATGTTGACCAATAACTATGCACTGAACTGTCCTACCATGTCTGTGTTGATACTGGTCAGCTGCATTCAGAGATTATGAGGTCAATTGTCTCTGAATGCTCTCTACATGTGCAACATGTTGGGCTACTTTCATGTCTCAGAACATTACTCTGGTAATTCCTAGTTGGAAGGAACTGATCCTGAGCAGCAGAGATATACCCCTCAGTTTCTGGTTTGAGACCAGAGCATCTCAGCTACTGAGGGGTAAGGGTTTGGGCTGCATCTGGGTCCCTGGTTCTAATTGGGTATTTGCCATGCAGTGGTTTTTGCTCCAGTTTTCCTTTAGTCTATCACAGACCGGTTTGTTTGTTTGGTTATATTTTTTAAAGTTTGTTCTGTCTTTTCATAATCATAATTATTATGAAGGTGGCAAGCTGGCAGAATTGTATCCTGAACAAAATATTTTGTGGCGTTTTGTCCATCTTTACATTCTAAATTCAGATTCCTCTAAGGTTAACTGCCTTTCATCTTTTTGAGGCCAATAAAATAATTTAATGTAATTGACTCCTCCCCACCCCACTGCAAAATTTTAGGCCTAGGGTACCAAGGATCCTTCTTATTAGTGGTTGCAATAGAGTCAGCAGAAAACTTTGTATGTTGCGCTTATTAGTTTGGATTTTCCTCTAATGTACCTGTGTTTGTGTTTTTTTCAGGGATCAGTTATTTAAATCTCATTACACCCTGTCTGACCCCCACCTCCGTTACATACCATACACCACCTATATCAGTGTCAAACCAATAGGAGGAGCCAGCGAGGGAGACTGCTTTGTGACCACGCAATCTGCAAGAAATAACAGCCAAATTTCTCTTAATTCCTACCCAACTTATTAGAAAAGAAAAGGACATTTTGGATAATCTACTGCTAGGTAAACTTGTAAAAGGGTAGGATGGTCAAGGTTGGAATGTCTTTGATTGTAGATCTGATCAAACAACAACGTTGACCTACAATTGCCATTATCTCTCTCTCTCTCTCTCTCTCTCTCTCTCTCCTGATGGAATAGCTCTGTGAAGTAAGAAGTTCCATCACACATAAGTGGTGGTCATGGTGGTGTTTAGTCACTTCACTGACATAACTCTACATTGAGGTTCTGTTCCATGTGTGTGCCTGGTGTTGTGTGTTTGTATGTGTGTGTATATGTATATGTTTGAGTTTATGTGTATATATGTATGGCTGATTAGCTCAGTGTGTGTTTTTTTGCAAGACTGTTTCCTTCTGTGTGTGTGTGTGTGTGTGTGTGTGTGTGTGTGTGTGTGTAAAGATAGGTTGTACATATTGTGGTGTAAACTTCATTCCAGGACAATTAATTATACTGCAACTAATTAACATGGCTACCCATCCCAGTAATGTAAACACCTAATATCTGGTCTATTATCTAAAGTATTGCCTGCCCTGGTGATTAACATCTCAGGAAAATGAGTCCATTAACCATTTTCTGTTCCCAGTGAAACCGTTTCACTAATGTTCATATATTTCTTGTTGTTTATAAATTTATTTGCCTGAAGAAGATGCCATTAGTATGATTCCCATCTGCTCAGCCATGCTAATGTCATTCCACACACTTGGGCCTCCTCACAGAACTCATTGCTTTTGACTAATGTTGTAACTCCTCTTCCTCAATGGCTCTATTCACAGAACATTTTTAGCTAATCACTTCAGGTCACTTTAAATGCTCATTAATTAAACATGTTTAAGACATCAAATTAGGAAAATCCTCAGAGTATTGGAGAGAAAGTCTTTCAATATTTGTTCCGAGTTTCGGTGCTCCTACCAAGATCAACTTTGTCTTTCATCCTTTTAGAATTGAGAACAACCATCAACCCAGATCAATAGGTTGTGGACAGTGTTAAAAGAGTTTAAGGAGATGTCTTCAGCTATCATTCTGTCCCTTTACATTTTGACTGCAGCACTCATAAACCCATCTTGGTAGCTTTTCCCTTTGATATTGGAGTGGAAACAATGGTTTTGCATGTAGGAACCACCACCAGTCTTGCTCGAAAAACTCTTACCCAGATCTACAAATACGTGTTTGACTAACAGAGACTGCAAGGCAGCTTAGTCATCCACTACATCTGTCTCCATCTTCCATCATCTTGACCTGACCTTGCCACTGGATTGAGTATAGTCACAGATAAGAGAATGAGGCTGAGGATGCACAAACCTTCTTCACTTTAAACTAATTAATGTCACACCTAACGATGACTAGCTAGTCCTCATCACTCCAACAGATAAACATGTGATATGTGTGTGTGTGTGTAGCAAGAGAGAGAGAGAGAGATACTTAGAGAGTGGGAGAGAGAAGGAAAGTACTAGTTGAAGCAGTTGATGAGGAGGAGGAAAAGATTGAGATGTCTAGCATAAGGGAAACCTGGAAATTCTTTCACGACAATTTAGTGGGCCAACCTAATAAATCTGTGTCTGGCACACAGTTCCAGCCAGACAAAGGGTAACATAGCGGAACAGCGAGGTAGGCAGTGCCATAAATGTGAAGATACAGGCTTGAAGACATTGGAAGAATGAGTACAGCAGAAAATTATATCAGAGAAAGGAGAAGCTAAGGAACAAGACAAGAGGAGAAGCAAAATGTGAAAGGTTTGCCAAAGAAGTTTGAAGTGTTCCAGATTGCAAGACAGTGTCTAGGAGAGTAAATTGAAATGTTGTGGGTAAGCAGGGTGTCTGGATGATTACTGGCACATGCATCCTTAGTAATTCTGAAAAGAAATTGGCATGGAAGTGCTAGTAGGAAAAGCTATTAAATGTGGTAGATGCATGTGAAAAACAAAATTCTACACATTATTTACATTTGATGGATTAGCAGGGTGCAAAGAGCACCATATGAATGTGATCGTTGACAGAGCGGCTAAACGGCTTTGAGTGTGATCGTTACCAGTGTTGCTTTACTGGCACTTGTGCCCGTGCTAGTAGGGTGCCAAGAGCACCATCTGAGTGTGATCGTTGCCAGAGAGGCTAACTGGCTTCTGTGCCAGTGACACATAAGAGGGCACCATTTGAGCGTGATCGTTACCAGCATCGCCTTACTGGCACCTGTGCCAGTGGCATGTGTAAAAAGATTCGAGAGAGGTCATTGCCAGTACCATCTGACTGGCCCCCGTGCCGGTGGCACGTAAAAGCACCCACTACACTCCCAGAGTGGTTGGCGTTAGGAAGGGCATCCAGCTGTAGAAACTCTACCAGATCAAGATTGGAGCCTGGTGCAGCCATCTGTTCGCCAGCCCTCAGTCAAAATCGTCCAACCCATGCTAGCATGGAAAGCGGACATTAAACGATGATGATGATGACCTTGTTTGTTCTTAACACAACGTTTCAGCTGATGTATTCTCCAACCTTCATCAGGTGTCCTAGGGGAATTTCGAATCTGGATTCTCATTCCTAAAGTATTTTTCTAATGTTATTATTATTATATAAGTACACTTATTTCAGTTTAATCTACAATAATTCGCTGGCAGATAAGTCATGTTTTTGAAATTTATTCTAAGCAATATCGACATAAGTCTTTTATTAACTTTATACACTAACACGTATTTACATTTATTTACCTTCTCCATAATGAATTAATCATGTTCTCAATAATACTCAATTTGAATATTTTAGTTTGTAACTTTTGATAATATTAATGTCTTTAACTTAGGGATCACATTACAGGGTTCGTTTCTTTCAAGGCACTTACACTCTGTCATGTGTGCACACTGACATTACACATCCATCGGAGCATACTGGCTTCATTTCTTGCGAGCTTACGCATATCCTCAGCAGTCACGGCCCATGTTTCACTACCATGTAGCATGGCTGTTCGTACACATGCATCATACAGTCTGCCTTTTACTCTGAGCATGAGGCCCTTTGTCACCAGCAGGGGTAAGAGCTCTCTGAACTTTGCCCAGGCTATTTCTTACTCTAGCAGTTACACTTTCAGCACACCCACCCCGGCTACTGACTTGGTCACCTAGGTAACGGAAGCTATCAACTATTTCTAGTTTTTCTCCCTGGAATGTGGCAGAAGTTGTTCTCTGCACATTGTCAGAAACTATCTTTCCAATATATGTATGCATATATATATATATTATATATATATATATAATATATATATATATAATGTATGTATGTGTATATATATATATATGTATGTGTATATATATATGTATGTGTATATATATATGTATGTGTATATATATATGTATATATATATATATATGTGTATATATATGTATATGTATATATGTGTGTGTGTGTATATATATATATATATGTATATATATATATGTGTATGTATATATATGTGTGTGTATATATATATAAATACTAGCACTATGACCCGGCAACGCCGGGTCACAGTGCTAATGCATGCATATACAGCTGCGTGCATGTGCACATACACGCGAGTACTGTCTAAATCTCCGACCAATCACATACAGCTAGCTGGCATTCAATTGGTGTATCAAGTTTCGGGCATTTTGATTGGGTTTTGGATAGAAAATTCACAAAAAGTCACTTCTATTGATTTTTAAATGGCTTTGTGGGGTGACTGGGGAAATGTAAAGATGTGTACGACCACCCTTGGGCGGTTTTGAATGACCATAGAAAGTGCAAGCCCTCTAACTGAAAAATTGTGGATTTGTATAAAGGACACGCACACTGACATTTTGCCGTTCATATATATATATGTGTGTGTGTATAACATATAGATAAATTAGAGAAAAGCCACTATTATGTAATTCAAATAATGATACACATCCTTGTTTTCTTTGTATTGTCTATTTGGATGTTTTGCTGTCCCTTTTTGTATCACCTAGCTGTCCGGATGTTATGCGTTCTTGTCCCATTTCGTATTTTATATATATATATATATCATCATCATCATCATCATCATCGTTTAGTGTCCGTTATATATATATATATATATATCATACATATATATATATATATCATACATATATATATATATACATATATATAGATATATACATATATATAATATATATATATATCATACATATATATATATCATACATATATATATATCATACATATATATATATATATATAATATA
>NC_043005.1:1432651-1442651 GCF_006345805.1 Octopus sinensis | reverse complement strand
TGACACTGAAATTTAGACGGCTGGCTGGATGGATCTTAGAACCTTTAGAACAGAGAACAGAAACTCATGATGGTCCTCTGGAAGACACTTGTCCTAAGCCACTTGAACTATTGCTCTCAGCTATGGTCACCATCCAGTGTCAAGTTGATCACAGAACTTGAGGCGACCAACGAAGCTACACACAGAAGATAGCCTCTATGCAGAATGTAAGCTACTGGGAAGATTCTCAGGATTAAAATTATTGCCCTGGACGCGTTAGGGCGGGAAAGATATCCCATAATATACATCTGGAAGATCCTATATATAGTGTCCTGAACTTTGGCATCGATAGTTACGCAAATGCCAGAACTGGGCGCCACTGCGTGTATCCTAGGACTCTAAACCTGCCATCAAGATGTAGGACAAGATTCGTGATAGCCTGGGCTTCCGAGGCACCAAGCTCTTCAATATCCTCCGAAGATATGAGAGACCTGCAATGGGTGGATATAGATGTCTTTAAAATGAGCTGGATCTCTTCCTCCAGGTGTCCCATAATGAACCCAATTCAACGGCAGAGGGGCCGATGAGGGCAGCTGCATGACTCTCTCAATGCACCAAATAGCAGTTGCTAGAAAAGCCTCCAAATGAAGTGACCCAAGTAGCAACACCAATGGTGGTTGCCCCAGCATGGCCACAGCTCATAAGCTGAAACTAGAATCATCAATCAATCAATCAATCATATATATATATTATATATATATCTATCATATCATAATATAATATATCATATATGATTGATTGATTGATTGATTGATTCTAGTTTCAGCTTATGAGCTGTGGCCATGCTGGGGCACCACCATTTGGTGTTGCTACTTGGTTCACTTTTTCTTCATGGAGGCTTTCTAGCAACTGCTATTTGGTGCATGAGAGAGTTCGATGCAGCTGCCCTCATCTGCCCCTCCTGCCGTGAAGTTGGTTCATCTGGGACCCCTGACAGGAAAGATCCAGCTTCATTTTAAAGACATCTGTATCCACCCCATGCAGGTCTCTCAGGTTCTTCGGGAGGATATTGAAGAGCTGTGGGCCTCGGAAGCCCAGGCTATCACAGAATCTTGTCCTACATCTTGATGGCAGGTTTGGAGTCCTAGGCACCACGCAGTGGCGCCCAGTTCTGGCATTTGCGTAAATCTCGATGCCAAAGTTCAGGACACTTCCCTCCAGGATCTCCAGATGTATATTATGGCATATCTTTCCCGCCTACGCTCCAGGGAATATAATTTTAATCTCTTGAGTCTTTCCCAGTAGCTTACATTCTGGCATAGAGGCTATCTTCTTTGTGTAGCTTCGTTGGGTCGCCTCAAGTTCTGTGATCAACTGACACTGGATGGTGACCATAGCTGAGAGCAATAGTCAAAGTGGCTTAGGACAGTGTCTTCCAGAGGACCATCATGTTTCTTGTTCTCTTGTTCTAAAGGTTCTAAGAATCCATCCAGCCAGCCGTCTACATTTCAGTGTCAGTTTAGCAACATGTACATGAAAGGTCGCATCATCACTCATGTGAATACCCAGGTCACACACTGATTTGTGCCTCTGGGATTGCAATCCCCGGGTCCAGTGTATTCATTGGGTATTGCATTCAGTTTTGCATGCTGATAGTATAAAGCTTGAACTTTCCAGCATTGAACTGCATGCTATTCTTTTCAGCCCACTTGTATATTTCGTCCAGCTCACATTGCAGGTGTTTAGTGTCCTCAGGGTTCTGTATTGCCTGTGAAACTTTTGTATCATCTGCATAACTTGTGATCGTGGCTCTCTGCGTGGCTGAGGGCATGTCTGAGAGGGCCATTATGAACAGTAGTGGTCCCATAACAGTGCCCTGCGGAACACCGCTCACTATTTGTGTGGTTAATGGAGTGGCCCCATTGGCTACTACCACCTGACTTCTATCCTTCAGAAAGTCATGAAGCCATTCTCCCAGTTTTCCAACTATGTTGAGATCACGCAGTTTGTGACATATCATTCCATGATCGACTTTATCAAGGCCTTTTCAAAGTCGAGATATATCACTTCCACATTTGAGTGGTTGAGCAGCCGTTTCAGCACCCAGTCATAGTGTTGTAGGAGCTGAGTTAAACAGCTTCTCCCTGGTCGGAAACCATGTTTGGGTGTCCGGGCAGCAAGTCATTCTCTTCAAGAAGGTGATCAGCTTCCTTCTGACTATTCGTTCCATGACCTTGCTGATGTGTGAGGTCAGAGAGATAGGTCTATATTTCTTGGCTTCCGCTCTGCTACCTCCTTTATGAATGGGGCATATTTTACCTTCCTTCAGTTTTCCTGAAGTTTGCCAGCTGCAAGGAAGCTCTGAAAGAGGAACTGCAGTGGTCTTGCTAGGACTCTCTTACATGCTTTTAGGAGGATTGCCGGGAATCCATCGGGGCCAGTAGCTGAGTCTGTTTTTCATTTCATCTATAGCCTTGGTTACATCGTCTTCCTTTATATCGATGTAATCTATCGTCGCCGCCTCTGATTTTATATCTGCAGTGGTAAAAAGTCAGTTGGATTGGTGATTTGGAGATGCCCAAGGGTGGAGTGAAAACACTCTTGAATTGCTCATTCAGTATTTCACTTACCCTCATTGGTTTTTCCTGTAAGTGTGGCCATCCTTTTTGAGGAGTGGTCCTATTCTACAGTGCACTGTAGCTGTTTCTTTGGCATACCTGTAGAAAGCTCTGGGGTTAATTTTATGTTTTCTATAGCCCAGGCTTCTTTGTCTGCTCTTTCTTTTTCATGGGAGAGTTGCAGACATTTTTCGATTTCCAACAGTTTTATTTTTTAGGCGGGACTTTTCACTGCTTTCATCTGTTTGTTTAGGCGATTTGAAAATTTTTGTACGCCGTCTCATTAAATTTTCCTCTCTCTGGGGATTTTGTTCTTGTGTACAGTGGCCTTTCTCTCTGGGACACATTTGTAGCATATGGCTTGCATTACAGACATGAATTGTTGAAGTTTCACTCGATGTCTGGCGAGGAGAGACATTTAGGCCAGTTTTGTTGAGGATCTCTTTCTCAATTTGTTTCCAGGTTTGCCTTATGGTAGTTCAGCTGGAAAGATTTTGAGGGTTTCTTGTAGGCTGCATGTCCGTGCTCTCTTTTTGGCCCGTACATGGTCAGCTCTATCATGTGTGATCCGAGAGTAGTGTCGGTGTCACTTTCACATTATGGATGAGATCCATGTCATTTGTGAAGCAGAGATCCAGTGTGTTACCTGCCCTGGTTGGTTGGAGTATTACCTGCTCTCATGTACAGGGTGTTGATGAGGTTCAGGAGGGACCTCGCCTGTCCTCGTTCACATCTTGTCATTCCTGGGAGAGAAAGGCCCTCGGGCCATCTGACATTGGGCAGATGAAGTCTCCCATAAGAAGCCACCTATGTGTTGTTTCTAATGTGGTTAGAATTTCTTCTATTTTTATAAGGCAGTCTTCAAACTTGCCCACATGGCTTGGGGCATCTGGAGGGCGATATGTAGCACACACAACTACATCAAGTTGCCTAATATGTACAATTAGTGTGTCACACACCGAGTTTGAGTATGACAAGAGGACCTGGGTGTGAGGTCCTCACGGATGTACATAGCAACACCTCCATGACTCCTTTCTTTCCTGTCGGTCCGTAGTACAGCATACTGTGGTATGTGTAACTCCGCATCTGCTATGTCCGGTTTCAGGTGTGTTTCTGTAAGTGCTATGCATAAGGCTTGATGCATGCAACAAAGTCTCTCAGGAACTGGATCTTTGCCTGTTACTGAGTGTTTGCATATATATTATGATAATATATATATATATATATCATATTATATATATATATATAATATATATATATATCATATTATATATATATATATATATATATCATTTATATCATATCATATATATATATATATATCATAGATATATATATCCTCTATATATATATATCATATATATATATATATATATATATATATCATATATATATATATATCATATATAATATATCATATATATATATATAATATCATTATATATATATCATATATATATATATATATCATATATATTATATATCAGATATAATATATATATCATATATATATATATATATCATATATATATATATATCATATATATATATATCATATATATATATATATCATATATATATATATATCATATATATATATATCATATATATATATATATCATATATATATATATATATCATATATATATATATATCATATATATATATATATCATATATATATATTATATCATATATATATATATATCATATATATATATATATATATATATATATATCATATATATATATCATATATATATATATCTATCTATATATATCATTATATATATATATCATATATATATATCATATATATATATATCATATTATCTATATATATCATATATATATATATATCATATATATATATCTATATATATCATATATATATCATATATATATCATATATATATCATATATATATATATCTATATATATATCATATATATTATATATCATATATATATCATATATATATATCATATATATATATATATATCATATATATATATCATATTATATATCATATATATATATATATATCATATATATATATCATATATATATATATTATATATAGATATATCTATATATATATCATATATATCATATACCAGTGAGAACAATCAAAATCAAATCATATATCAGAAAGCAGGGGTTAAGTGACCCCTCTGTTCGTGTCCACTGTCGCCTTGTCTGGCACCCGTGTCGGTGATACTAAAAGCACCATTCGCTCGTGGCCGTTTTGCCAGCTCTGTCTGGCCCCCGTGTCGGTGGCCACGTAAAAGCACCATCCGTTCGTGTTCGTTGCCAGCCTCGCCTGGCCCCGGGCCAGTGACACGTAAAAGCCACCGTCCCGTTCGTGGCCGTTTGCCAGCTCCGTCTGGCCCCGTGCCGGTGACACTAAAAGCACCGTCCGTTCGTGGCCGTTTGCCAGCGCCATCTGGCCCCGTGTCGGTGGCACATAAAAGCCAGTCCGTTCGGTCCGTGCGAGCCCCTCGCTGGGCCCGTGCCGTGCACGTAAAAGCACCGTCTTCTGCCGTTTGCCCGCTCTGTCTGGCCCGTGTCCATGGCACGTAAAGCACCCTCCGTTCGTGTTCATTGCCAGCCTCGGCTGGCCTCCGTGCAGGTGACAGTAAAAGCACCGTCCTTCGTGGCCGTTTGCCAGCTCTGTCTGGCCCCGTTCGGTGGCACGTAAAGCACCATCCGTTCGTGTTCGTAGCCAGCCTCGGCTGGCCCCCGTGCAGGTGACACGTAAAAGCACCGTCCGTTCGTGTTCGCTGCCAGCCTCAGCTGGCCCCCGTGCAGGTGACACTTAAGCACCGTGTTCGTGTTCGTTGCCAGCCTCGGCTGGCCCCCGTGCAGGTGACACGTAAAAGCACCGTCCGTTCGTGTTCGTTGCCAGCCTCGGCTGGCCCCCGTGCAGGTGACACGTAAAAGCACCGTCCGTTCGTGTTCGTTGCCAGCCTCGGCTGGCCCCCGTGCAGGTGACACGTAAAAGCACCGTCCGTTCGTGTTCGTTGCCAGCCTCGGCTGGCCCCCGTTCAGGTGACACGTAAAGCACCGTCCGTTCGTGTTCGTTGCCCAGCCTCGGCTGCCCCCGTGCAGGTGACACGTAAAGCACCGTCCTTCGTGTTCGCTGCAGCCTCAGCTGGCCCCCGTGCAGGTGACACGTAAAAGCACCGTCGTTCGTGTTCGTTGCCAGCCTCGGCTGGCCCCCGTGCAGGTGACACTAAAAGCACCGTCCGTTCTGTTCGTTGCCAGCCTCGGCTGGCCCCCGTGCAGGTGACACGTAAAAGCACCGTCCGTTTCGTGTTCGTTGCCAGCCTCTCTGGCCCCCGTGCAGTGACACGTAAAAGCACCGCATTCCGTTCGTGTTTCGTTGCCAGCCTCGGCTGGCCCCCGTGCAGTGACACGTAAAAGCTCTGTTTCGTGTTCGTTGCCAGCCTCGGCTGGCCCCGTGCAGGTGACCGTAAAGCAACCGTCCGTTCGTGGCCGTTTGCCAGCTCTGTCTGGCCCCGTTCTTGCACGTTTAAAAGCACCATCCGTTCGTGTTCGTATCCAGCCTCGCTGGCCCCGTGCAGGTGACACGTAAAAGCACCGTCCATTCGCAGCCGTTTGCCAGCTCTGTCTGGCCCGTGTCGGTGGCCGTAAAAGCACCATCCTTCGTGTCTTTGCCAGCATTGCCTGCCCCGTGCTGGTGACACGTAAAAACACCATCCGTTCGTGGCCGTTCGCCAGCTCATGTCTTGCACTGTGGCAGGTGGCACGTAAAACACCCACACTACACTCGCGAGTGGTTGGCGTTAGGAAGGGCATCCAGCCGTAGAACACTGCCAAATCTGACTGGGCCTGATGAAGCCTTCCTGCTTCACAGACCCCAGTTAAACCGTCAAGCCCATGCTAGCATGGAAAACGGACGCTAAATGATGATGATGATGATATCATATATATATATATATATATCCATTATCATATTATCATATATATATATATATATATATATATATATATATATATATATATATATATATATATTATATATTTATCATGTATATATATATATATATCATGTATATCATGTATATATATATATATCATATATATATCATATATATATATCAATATATATATATATATATATCATATATTATATCATATATATATCATATATATATCATATATATATATCATTATATATCATATATATATATCATATATATATATATATATATCTATCTATATATCATATATCATATATAATATCATATAATATCATATAATCATATATATATATATATATATATCAAATATTATCATATATATATATCATATATATCATATATATATATATATATCAATATATATATATATCATATATATATATATTATATCATATTATATTATATTATATCATATATATAATCTTCATTATATCATATATATATATTATATCATATATATAGATATATCATATATTATATCATATATATATATATATATCATATATATATATATATCATATATATATATATATATATCATATCTATATATCATATATCATATATATATATATATATCATATATATATATATATATATCATATATATATATATATTATATATATATATATATATATATATATATATATAATATATATATATATCATATATTATATATCATATATATATATATATATATCATATATATATATATATATATCATATATATATATATATATATCATATATATATATATATATATCATATATATATATATAATATCATATATATATATATATATCATATATATATATATATATATAATCATATATATATATATATATATATATATATATATATATCATATATATATATATCATATATCATATATATAATTATAATATATCATATATATAATATATACTAGCAGATTTGCCCGGCGTTTGCTCGGGGCTGATTGCTTGAAAGTACTGTTTTAATGATTGCACTGAATATATGATTATCAGCAAATATGAATATAAGTTTACTTACGGTGGGAGATAGGACTTACCGATCAAACGTGTGCCATTGCATTGTTTGGGGGAACCAAATTTCTGATGACATTATAGGGGCACCAACTTTAAGTTTGAGAAAGTGTGGTGGTAGTCAGGGTGCTCAAAGGAATTGAGTACCTCTATTGGATAGTTGATGACGTCCTCTGGGTCAGGAGTTTTGTTCGATAGACTAATATACAGGAATGATTTTAGCATTTCATCATTAATATGGTGAACAGTTTTATTCCTCGGGGCCAGTATAGCCTTTTTGCCAATCAATCCATATTCTGATAATTAGCTTGTAGATCTGGGAACACTGCATCTCTGAGATCAGAAGGCGTCTTAACAATGTTACAAATGGAATCGATGGCAATATTACCATTTTCATCCCCTGGTATTTTGCCTTCGCCAAGTGCAAGGAGGGTGTGAGGAATGCTGCTGGTGATTTACTTCCGCATATGAGCACGCATATTGGTGAATTTGAGAGTTACTTCCTTTATTAAAAAAAATATGCATTAAAATGGAAAAAAATGATGGTAAATTATTTGTAAAATCATAGACTCATCGTAGACGCGCGCTAATACCCAGAAGGGCTCGATATGAATCACGACTATAAGATACCCGGTTTTGTTAAACTGCATCGCAAAATGTGAGTAGTTAGGATCTAAATCAGAGTAGACAGACACAACCTTCTTTTATATATATAAATATTTTCGTCCTAAAAAACTTTGTATGGATTGAATGGTTACCTCTATGGAAATATACACGCACATTATACATACATGTGTGTATAGATGAATATATAAATACATTTAAATATCTATATACACTTTTGGGTGATCTTTCTGTTTCTTAGAGATAACTTTTATCCCGTCCGATTCGCTCCAAAATTACAGGGACATGTAAATGAGGTGACGATGCGCTCGTGGGCTACCTTAGAAATCCCTATCTTAAAAGGTGTGGTTTTTAGCTGGGCCATCTTCCTCACTCACCCTATTTTCTCCAGTACCCTTTCACTCCTCTTCATTTGACAAGCCACTACGGTTATTTAATGTAGTCTTCCTCAAATCACTCTCTCGCTATTTATCTCTTCCAAGAACATTTTCACTCACTCTATCTCTTTAGCTTCCCATACATTTTAACTCATGTATCTATCAGCGTCATAGACAGAACAAATATTACATCGCCATCGCATTCTATGTCTACCTGTCAACACACACACAGTGAATTACTTTCACTTTATTCGTGCACACTGTGTGTGTGCGTGTGGCGTGTGCTGTAGATCACACTAAGAGAAGCATTTGACTCATACACACAATGTGAGTTTTTCTCTAAATTTTACTTAATTGGGGTTGAAAATTTTAAAAAGTGGACCTGGCAAAACCCGATGCATTCTACTCTTAAAATGCTAGGTAAATTGTAATTGAAGAAATCCTATATTGTAGATTTCTATAAGAGAGAAAGGGAGGCAGATAAAATCTGCCTTTTATAATAAGAGATATCATACATATATATATATATATATCATACATATATATATATATAAGGAGAGGAAAAATTATAATAAGGCAGAATGCTAAATTGAAAGTAAATTTTAACAAAAATGGGTGTATGGAAAATTTAAAAAATAATAAATCTAACCAGTTTTCATTGCAAAGCAAAGTTTCAAGATTTGAAAGGAGAAAAGAAATTTTTTTAAAATTGAGGAAGGGGAAAAAAGAAATTACAATGTTTTTTTTTAAAAAATAATATAAACATTACAAAATTAATAATAAAGTATCACATACATTGTAGAGTTTTTTATGCTTTTAGAGTTCAATGATAGTTTCTTGGAAAAATTTCTTTGGAGGATTAAGATCCATGTGCTTAAAGGGTAGTGCTTAGTTTAAGGTGTTTGGTAAAAGAGTGTCAAAACAGGAAATGGGTAGGAATTATCCAGTTCCTGTGAAGCACTGGACGATTTTCCCAAACACATCCAGAGTCTCCCCTTTACTCCAGACAAAACCAAGGTAAAGTCCAACTTCAATATGGAGGAATGAAAAACCTATGTGACTTACAACAGGACAAAAGCTTACCATCAAAGACGGCCGACAAAGGGAGTTCTGTGGTCCTTATGACACGAAGATTTATAACACCTAGTGCTTTCCATGCTAAACAACAACAACACTTTCTATGAGGTAATCACCAAACTATAACACAACAAAAAACATCAAAAACCTCACACCCTCATACTCCAACTCGGTCAAGGGCTCACAGAAAAGAAAAGGACTATATCACCATTTCACATGCAGGCCTAGCCTTTTTTTATGGCCTTCCTAAGTTCATAAAAACATATGATATATATATTATAACTATATATATATATA
>NC_043005.1:1308293-1432551 GCF_006345805.1 Octopus sinensis | reverse complement strand
TAAGGAGAGGAAAATTATAATAAGGCAGAATGCTAAATTGGAAGTAAATTTTAACAAAAATGGGTGTATGGAAAATTTAAAAATAATAAAAATCTAACCAGTTTTCATTGCAAAGCAAAGTTTCAAGATTTGAAAGGAGAAAAGAAATTTTTTTAAAATTGAGGAAGGGGAAAAAAGAAATTTACAATGTTTTTTTTAAAAAAATAATAATAAACATTTACAAAAATTAATAAATAAGTATACCAATACATTGTAGAGTTTTTATGCTTTTAGAGTTCAATGATAGTTCTTGGAAAAATTTCTTTGGAGGATTAAGATCCATGTGCTTAAAGGTAGTGCTTAGTTTAAGGTGTTTGGTAAAAGAGTGTCAAAACAGGAAATGGGGTAGGAATTATCCAGTTCCTGTGAAGCACTGGACGATTTTCCCAAACACATCCAGAGTCTCCCCTTTACTCCAGACAAAACCAAGGTAAAGTCCAACTTCAATAGGGAGGAATGGAAAAACCTATGTGACTTACAACAGGACAAAAGCCTTACCATCAAAGACGCCGACAAAGGGAGTTCTGTGGTCCTTATGGACACGGAGTTTTATAAACACCTAGTGCTTTCCATGCTAAACAACAACACTTTCTATGAGGTAATCACCAACTATAAACAACAAAAAACAATCAAAAACCTCACCACCCTCATACTCCAACACGGTCAAGGGCTCACAGAAAAAGAAAAGGACTATATCACCAATTTCAAATGCAGGCCTAGCCTTTTTTATGGCCTTCCTAAAGTTCATAAAAACATATGATATATATATATATATATATATATATATATATATATATCATACATGTATAGACATATTTGTGACTGGGGTTGTTGCTTTTTCTCCCTATTTTGATTATATTTACTTGTATATATGTCAAACTAGTTGTATGTATATTTTCATGTATGTATATTAATGTATTTATGTGTGTATATTGCTTCATTTATCATCCTGAATGTGTAAATTGATTGATTTACCTGTTTCTCAGTTTATTTAGTTGTTGTTGTTTCTATTATTATTATTATTATTATTTCAGGAAGGTACTGGAGATTTAAACCCCACCCAGACTGTATCATCATCATCAACCACCTTACCTTAGCGGTAACCCTGTCACAATGTGTTGGATATGTGCTGTAAGCGAAATCTAGGTCAAAACGGCCAGTTTGAAACCAAGAAGGATATTTGTACTTGTGCCTGTGGCCCCGCTTGTGTTTGTGGGGCCAGTGGAACCCTTTACTTTTGCTGCTGTTGTCACCAGTGGCGGTGGCTGTGGTGTTGTATCATCTTGTTGGATTGGACACTTACCTATTTACCAACCTTTTTATCTACCTACCTATCTGCCTAGCAAGCAAGCAAGGAAGCAATTTAGTTGCTTAGCTGTAAAAAAGCTATGGGACTTGGAACTATTTGCTTTTAACACTAAGGTATGTACTGATGCATTTTTGTATTTTAAATACCATTTGTTTGTGTGTGTGTGTGTGTGTGGTGAGAGAGAGAGAGAGAGAGAGAGAGAGAGAGAGACAGAACTGGGGCAAGAAGATTTGATAGCTATTTATGGAATGTCATAATTTCTTTGGCTCAAGTTCAAACCCCACCCCAGAAAACTTTGTCTTCCATTTCTCCTGAGCTAATAGAAACAGATACAAGTCAGGTACTAGGGGTATTTTTATCAACCCTTCCATCCTGTTGTTATTGTAATGCGTGACCAACTCAATAAATCACTCTAGTTTGATCTCTACCATTTCTGAGTTCAAATCTTGCAGAAATTCATGTTTTCATATTTCTAGTGTTATTAAAATAAGTCATATAAAAAAGGGAGTTGGTTTAATTAATTGTGTCCTTTTCTTTCAGTGGTTTAAAGGAAAAAAAAACCATTGTTTATATTATGAGAAAGATTCAGTAAAATGTCAATATGGAGCAGCATGACTTCCTTATTTCTAAAGTTTGGTGGCATCTTATTCTTGATATGGGGTGCTGGGATGATAGAAATTAAGATTCTTCTCTCTCATCTTGCTCCCTGGGATTTTTAGGGGTTTTAGAAGGCTCAGTTGCACAGTTTCTTGAGCAGGGTTCATCTTGTCCTATCATTGCTGTCTTCTAACTTTGTGAAAGAATCTGCTTTCACCTTGACAGTGCTAAGTGTCGTTGCAAATGGTGTGAATTTCATGAATTTTATTCTGCTGCTGAAATATATATATATATATATATATATAATATGTATAGGTATATATATATATATATATATATTATATATATATATTATATGTATATATATGATATGTATATATATATATATGTATATATATATCTGTATATATATTATATATAGGTGATATATATATATATGTATAATATATATATATGGAATATATATATATGTATATATATATGTATATATATATATATGTATATATAATATATATGTATATATATATATATGTATATATATATATATGTATATATATATGTATATATATATATATGTATATATATATATATGTATATATATATATATGTATATATATGTATATATATATTATGTGTATATATAATATGTGTATATATATATATGTGTATATATATATATGTGTATATATATATATGTGTATATATATAATGTGTATATATATATATGTGTATATATATATATGTATATATATATATAGGTATAATATAATATATGTATATATATATATTGTATATATTATATATATATGTATATATATCTATATGTGTATATATATATATGTGTATAATATATATATGTGTATATTATATATGTATATATCTATGTGATATATATTATATATGGTATATAATATGATAATATGATTGTAATATATATGTATATATATATATATGTATATATATATGTATATATATATATATGATGTATATATATATGTATATATATATATGTATATATATATATGTATATATATATATATATGTATATATATATATGTATATATATATATATATGTATATATAATATGTATGATATATATATATGTATGTATATATTTGTTTTTGTTTTTGTTTTTGTTTTTCCAGTTTCAGCTCTTGAGCTGTGGCCATGCTGGGGCACCGCCATTGTGGTGAAAGAGTACAGCAGGGATCACCCCCCCTGCCGGAGCCTCGTAGAGCTTTTAGGTGTTTTCGCTCAATAAACACACACAACGCCCAGTCTGAGAATCAAAACGCGATCCTGCGAACCGCGAGTCCGCTGCCTAACCACTAGGCCATTGCGCCTCTACGTATATATATATTATATGTATATATATATATTATGTATATATATATGTATATATATATATATATATATGTATATATATATATATGTATATATATATATTGTATATATATATATGTATATAGTATGTATATATATGTATGTATATATGTATGTATATAGTATGTATATATATGTATAATGTATGTATATATATGATATATGTATGTATATATATGTATATATGTATGTATATATATATGTATATATGTATGTATATATATGTATATATGTATGTATATATGTATATATATATGTATGTATATGTATATATATATGTATGTATATGTATATATATATATATATATATATATATATATATATATATGTATGTATATATATATATGTATGTATATATGTATATGTATGTATATATATATATGTATGTATATATGTATATGTATGTATATATGTATATATATGTATATATGTATGTATATATATGTATATATGTATGTATATATATGTATATATGTATGTATATATATGTATATATGTATGTATATATGTATATATATGTATGTATATATATGTATATATGTATGTATATATGTATATATATATATATGTATGTATATATATGTATGTATGTATATATATATGTATATATATATGTATGTATATATATATATGTATGTATATATATATGTATGTATATATATATGTATGTATATATATATATGTATGTATATATATATGTATGTATACTTTGATACTTTAATAGGTTTCGGCCATTATTGGCCCAGGCCATGTCTAACTTAATAGCACCACCTGGTGAAGTCTTTCAAGTCAGAATCTGGGCACTATGGCCCACTCAAGTAGAGAGTTATTGTTTACAGAGACATATCCGGGTGTAGGGGGTTTATCCGGGATTTCTTGAAGGAATCTGTCCAAAGACTTCTTGAACCCTATAGGGTCAGTTTCTGTTTTAATGTGTTTTGGTGTAATGTTAAAGAGAGCGGGGCCAATTGAGGTGAAATAATTGTGCCGTATTGTTGTTATGAGATGAGAGTGCGATTTTTGTTTTGGGCGGATGGCACGGTGCCCAAGCCTTGGATGTACCTTGAAGGTGATGCCAACATCATTTGGGCAATGCTGATGGAATATTTTCCACATCATGCAGATGATGTAGCGCTCACGACGACGTTGGAGAGAATAGAGTTTTAGCTTTTTAGCTTTTAGCTTTTATATATATGTACCCCACAACATAGAAGAATGTACCCCACAACATAGACTGGTAGTTAGTGACTTTAGGATCAGGACTAGGAGGACAACCAGAAGACGACAAATATGGAGAAGAAGGATATGGAAGCTTAAAGATCCTGCAAATGGACAGAGATTTAGGGACATATTACTTGAAGCCTCTGACGAAGTAGAAGGGGATAGAGCATCACAGGGAGTAGAAGACAGCTGGACGTTTCTAAGAGACAACCTGCTGAGAGCCACTGACCAGATCTGTGGCTGGTGCAAAGTCCCCTCTCGACCTAGAATAACGTGGTGGTGGAACAATATTGTAGACAGGGCTATTAGAGAAAAGAGACAGGCTTGGAAGGTCTGGAAAAATGGGGGTAGCAGGGAATTGTATCAGACTGCCAAAAGAGAAGCTAGGAGACAGGTTTATTTAGCCAGAGGGGAAGCAGATAAGAAAAAATTTGCCAATGTTCTGCGCCGTGAGGACCAAAGACTGGAGGTGTTTCGTGTTGCAAGACAGTGTGTGAGAGAGAATCGTGATGTGGTAGGAGAGAAGTGTGTTCGCATGGAAGATGGTTCACTTGCGCTAAATGAGGATGCGAAGAGAGAGGTTTGGAGATGCCACTATGAAAGGTTGCTGAATGAAGAAAATGAATGGGATAAAGAGAGTCTGCCGAATGTTGACCCAACAGAGGGACCAGCTATCCGAGTTGATAGTTCTGTGGTAGCTAAGGCAATTAGAAGCATGAAGACAGGGAAAGCCCCAGGCCCATCAGGAATCACTGCAGAGATGCTCAAAATGTCTGGTAGTGTCGGCTATAGCCTAGTCACCCATATAGTTAATCAGGTGATACACAAAGGGGTCATACCCAATGACTGGTGTAGCAGTATAATAGTCAACTGCTACAAAGGTAAAGGTGATGCCCTAGATACAAATAACTACAGAGGTATCAAGCTGTTGGACCAGGTGATGAAGGTTACGGAGAGGGTCATAGCCCAACTAATTAGAGAGAGAGTTAGTTTAGATGAGATGCAGTTTGGGTTTGTGCCAGGGAAAAGTACTACTGATGCTATATTCCTGGTAAGGCAGCTGCAGGAGAAATACCTAGCCAAAGATAAGCCCCTGTACCTGGCTTTTGTTGACATGGAGAAAGCCTTCGACAGGGTCCCCCGATCCCTTATCTGGTGGGCAATGAGAAAACTAGGGATAGATGAATGGTTAGTGAGAGCTGTGCGGGCCATGTATAGGGACGCCGCTAGTAGGGTGAGGGTTGGAAATGAGTACAGTGAAGAATTCCGGGTAGAGGTAGGGGTCCACCAAGGCTCAGTACTCAGCCCCCTCCTATTTATCATAGTCCTCCAGGCAATAACGGAGGAATTCAAGACAGGATGCCCTTGGGAGCTCCTCTATGCTGATGACCTTGCTCTAATTGCTGAGTCGCTATCAGAACTGGAGGAGAAGTTTCAGGTGTGGAAACAAGGATTAGAATCGAAGGGCCTCAGAGTCAATCTAGCTAAAACCAAAGTCGTAATCAGTAGGAAGGTAGACAAATCACAAACACCTTCAGGTAGATGGCCCTGCTCGATCTGTAGAAAAGGTGTAGGTAGAAACTCTATAAGATGCACCAAGTGTAAGCTATGGACACATAAGAGATGCAGCAATGTCAAAGGAAGGCTAACTAGGAAGATGGTTTTTGTATGTGGCAGATGCTCAGGAACAATAAACACTGAAAATGCTCTGAGACCAACTTCCGTCACTTTCCAGGGAGAAAAACTAGAAATAGTTGATAGTTTCCGTTACCTAGGTGACCAAGTCAGCAGCGGGGGCGGGTGTGCTGAAAGTGTAACTGCTAGAGTAAGAATAGCTTGGGCAAAGTTCAGAGAGCTCTTACCTCTGCTGGTGACAAAAGGCCTCTCACACAGAGTGAAAGGCAGACTGTATGATGCGTGTGTACGAACAGCCATGCTACATGGCAGTGAAACATGGGCCGTGACTGCTGAGGATATGCGTAAGCTCGCTAGAAATGAAGCCAGTATGCTCCGATGGATGTGTAATGCCGGTACTCACACTCGGCAGAGTGTAAGTACCTTGAGAGAAAAGCTGGACCTAAGAAGCATCAGTTGTGGTGTGCAAGAGAGACGTTTGCGCTGGTATGGTCATGTGGCGAGAATGGATGAAGATAGTTGTGTGAAAAAGTGCCACACCCTAGCGGTTGAGGGAACCTGTGGAAGAGGCAGACCCAGGAAAACCTGGGACGAGGTGGTGAAGCACGACCTTCGAACTTTAGGTCTCACTGAGGAAATGACTAGAGACCGAGACCTCTGGAAGTGTGCTGTGCGAGAGAAGACCCGGCAGGACAAGTGAGTCCACAACCCGTGGCCTTCTACATGGGATGGAGCCAACCTACGTATGCATACCTTCCCTTCTTGGGACACAAAACTCTACTTGTGAAGACGTGTTGAGGCAAGTGAGGATCAGAATCGAAATCGATCAATGGAAATTGCGGATGTGCTACCAGTGCCGGTGGCATGTCGAAACTCTGCTTGTGAAGACCCATTGAGGCAAGTGAGGATCAGAATCGAAATCGATCAATGGAAATCGATCAATGGAAATTGCAGATGTGTTACCAGTGCCGGTGGCATGTAAGAGAACTTTCCGTTTCGCGACCGTTGCCAGCACCGCCCCGTTTCGTGTCCGTTGCCAGCCTCGCCTGGCCCTCGTGCCGGTGGCACATAAAAAGCACCATCCGTTCGTGGCCGTTTGCCAGCTCTGTCTGGCACCAGTGCGGGTGGCACGTAAAAAGCACCCACTACACTCACGGAGTGGTTGGCGTTAGGAAGGGCATCCAGCCGTAGAAACACTGCCAGATTTGACTGGGCCTGATGAAGCCTTCTGGCTTCACAGACCCCAGTAGAACCGTCCAACCCATGCTAGCATGGAAAACGGACGCTAAATGATGATGATGATGATGTATATATATATATATATATATGTATATATATATGTATGTATATATATATGTATGATTATATATATATATGTATGATTATATATATGTATGTATGATTATATATATGTATGTATGTATATATGTATGTATGTATGTATATATGTATGTATGTATATATATATGTATGTATATATATATGTATGTATATATATATGTATGATTATATATATGTATGTATATATGTATATATATATATGTACGTATATATATATATGTATGTATATATATATATGTATATTATATATGTATGTATGATTATATATATGTATGTATATATATATATGTATATATATATATATATATATATATATATATATATATATTTTCCCTATAAATCTTATTGTTATCTCCTACACTCTGTAAACATTTACAAATATAACAACCCCCTCCTCACCTTGCACCTCTTTCCATATAACCTGAAAGAATCTCAGGTGGTGGGAAAGGCATTCTATTTACCTATCACTATTGACTTGCTAATCTTACCTGTCAGCAGAGTCAGGTCAGCAGGTTATGTTGAGGCATTTCATTTGAACACCTACTGGACCCCTACATTAACCAAGGTAAAAAAAGGAGAAGATATCCAAACCTACTTGAATTTTGTTATTAGTTTTACTTTTGTTAATATTCTTAAAGTTGCTTTCTCTTGTATTATTTTCTCCTTCCCTTTCTTTCGTTGATATTGTCTTCTCGTGTTAGACCAATCCTAAATTGCTATCAATAATACAATCACAAATTTTCTTTTTATGAGTTGGGTGTATATTTTCAGTGAATTGTCCTCCCTGTTCAGTATAATAGCCAAATTTAACTCAAGGAATTCCTCACTACCTTTAAAAGAAAGCAATGTATATACTTGGACATGTCCAACATTAAAGATTTAAAAGTTGCAGCTGGAAATACAGACGTAAGAAACGTTGGGCTGATCACCATTTTGGGTCCTTCTATACCGGTGGGATTGGTACGACTAATGCCCTGGCTAAATATTTGTAAGTTGGCAAAGAACATGATTGAGAAGATAACCATTGGATATGGTCTGTTTTGTAAACTTGCAACAGATTTAACGCTGTTCAAAGCTCTCAAAGACTAGCTGAAGGTGGTCAAATGGACTGTATGTTTGTTCTATCATAGATTCGTTCAAGCAAGGCTGGCTAGAATTATCTGAGTCTGATCATTGTTTTATTGTCTTTAGTAAGTTATTTCATAATTGCTCATCTAGAGAGAAAGACCTTTCATTTAAATTGAGAAAAAACACAAGGGGTCATAAGAACAGAAGAAAAGATCACAGTAAAGAGATTTTAACTCCAATTTTTCTAGTATTGAATGGGACTAGATTTTTGTCTGGATCAAGATGTTAATCTATATCAACTAATGTTTTCCTTAGAAGTCTTGTACATTCGTAGTAAAGAAACCATCTCAAATGTGTTTACAGTTCTCAATTAGATTTATTTTGTACATTGCTCAAATTAATATAAACTTATTTGATTCTTAGAGTTGTCACATTGTTTGGTTTTGTTTTTGTTACGGTAGAATGAGATTGTGGTTACTACACTATCTGTTGTTCGTGGTGTGTTTGTTTCTAAATTTACTCTGCTACCATTTGGATATGTGACAATTATTCAAAGCAATCCAACTTGATATCAGTGTGTGCTTTTCACAGAGAAAAAGAACATTTCTTTGTTGTCTAAGTCTGAATAATGATCAATACAGAAAGAAATAACTACTAAGATTTTTTTATGTAAATTGTATTGGATAATCATCCACACCAATTTGAGATAAACAAAACAAAAAAAAAGGCAGAGTAAAAGAACAAAACCTGTATAACTTATAATAGAATACATCCAAGAATTTGGAGAAGAATAAGAGTTTCTTATTTAATGATCTTTTACTGTAATAATACAAACTAATAGCACATGATGATATACATATAATAATAAGAAGATGCCCTGATGCAGTACCAGGCAGTAGCTCTCATGGCTTCTGATCTTAACTGATTGGAAGTGTTATCATGTACACTGTTTTGTCTTGGTGTAAAAGATGAGCTATAACAAATATTCTGCTTAGTACCACAGATTTGCTTGTCAGTTGTTTGACCTTAACCAGTTGACCATCTCCCTTAGTGGCTGGCGATATGTGCATCTCTGATCACGAGCAGAAGTAGTGGGGGAGCATCATAGCCATGTGTTGAGAGGTATTCTTTGGGGTTTGAATAATTCACCTCTGGAAACATGGGTGTTTCATTCAACATCCTTAAACAACCCTTATTCAGGAACCTTTTGAGCAGGATGGGCTACTTGACCTGAAGAAAATTCTAACTGGGCCCCACCTGCAAGGTCATGCGCTGTTTATCTTGATATGAGGTCACCTTGTCGCGCACATATGGCTGTGATGCATGTGCCTGGTGTACCCTTATCAGACGGGTAGTCTTGATGGGTATACTGGGCTTCGTATATTTTATCCCAGTGTCACTTTGATGGCATCCACTGCTCTCTCACTCAATAACAGTAATAATTGAGTGGGATGGACTACTTGACCTGAAGAAAATTCTAACTGGGCCTCATCTGCAAGGTTATATACTGTTTATCTTGATATGAGGTCACCATGTTGTGCACATATTGTTGTAATGTATGTGCCTGGCATACCTTTATCAGACAGATAGCAATGATGGGAATATTGGGCTTTATATATTTATGCTATTGTCACTTTGATGGTATGCAGTGCTCTCTCCCTCAGTAATAATGATATTATTATTATTATTATTATTATTATTATTATTATTAACAACAACAACAGTTTCAAATTTTGGCACAAAGCCAGCATTTTCGATTACATTGACCCCAGTGCCCAACTGGTATTTATTTTATCAACTCTGAAAGGATGAAAAGCAAAGTTGATCTCAACAGAATTTGAACTGAGAATGTAAAGACAGATAAAATGCTAGCAGCCATTTTACTTGTCATGCAAATGATTCTGTCTTGTTGCTGCTGCTGCTGATGATGATGATGATGAATGATATATAGAAATGATGATGCACAAACAGTAATGCTCACACCTATATATTTGCTAAAGGTGATTCATCTAGTAAAGCCCAGTGAAAATACAGACTTTATTCTAAGTGATTCAAGGAAGAAGACACTGGAATAGTTTGTTGGTACCTTGCCCAGGCCCATAGCTTGCAAGTTAATGAAACAGTCATCAATTTTAGAATGTTGCACTGGATTTCAGTTGACCAGTCAATGAAAGGACTTTCCCCAGCATATTACAGGATCAGCTGCTGAGTATTTCATAGGTATTTAGGCTTTGACCATAATTTTCAGACTCAGTGGAATATATTTGAGTCTTCAAATCCCAGGTACAGTCCATCTGGAGAGCTTTGTTACTGTATTCGTTAGGCAATGTGTAACTTGGCTGTTAGGTGTGTTCGCCAGGGACATGATGAGATGTCAGTGATGAGATCTGAACTTACACTCTCTTGTTCAGTTGGTTATACATTGCCATACACTCGTTGCTAATCATCTCTCATCTCAACAATAATGAAATCAACATAATCAACAACAACCTAGGGACAGCAATGTCTGAAGTGTTTTAGAGAGTTTGTTGAGAAATTTTAAGCAGCAAAATTTTGTTCCAAGGGTGAGATTATATGAGATGTTAATCTCCCTGAATTTGTTTTGTCTAGATCAGTATTGGAGTTACAGAATTGTGTGTGTGTGTGTGTGTGAATCATCATCGTTTAACATCTGCTCTCTGTGCTGGCATGGGCTGGATGGTTTGACTGAAGACTGGCAAACCAGGAGGCTGCAACAGGCTCCAGTCTGATCTGGCACTGTTTCTACAGCTGGATGTCCTTCCTAATGCCAACCACTCTGAGAATGTAGTGGGTGCTTTTTACGTGCCACTGGCATGGGAGCCAGTCAGGTGGCACTGGCATCGACCACGTTTGGTTGGTGCTTTTTATGTATATATATATACCTATTCAAAACTATAATATACACACATACACATGATTGTGCTTGCTAAGATAAACACATAAGCATACACACATTCATAGGCAAACAGACACTTTCACGGATATATACGCTGTCCATGGAATTGCTTAAAAATAATGTTTGTATTAAATACTGTGATATTTTCTCTTTTTACAAGAATCCCAGCTTTGGACTTTGCTATCCTGCAAGTCCTTCATAAATACTATTAGAGACTCTCTATTATAACTTTACATTCCTTCCTAAATAAAACTTTTTCCTTCTTCTTCTTCTTCTTAGTCTCTCCACTGTCCATAACTTCACATAATTACAACTGAATCCTAAACACTTTAGTTTAAAGCTAGACTGAAGGCCCATTTTTCAGAGATTCTCCAGAGCAAGTTGCTGATGTTTCAGCAAAAAATCCTCTCATTTTAAAAGTCTGTTGCTTTTAGTTTTAGTTTTAGTTTTATGCAAATATGAAATGGGGAAGATATTTCGTTTCATATGTAAGAGGAACGGATAAACTTTTTGCTCATTTTGTCCCTTAAATTTCCTTCAGCTTTTATTAATAAGCCAATCAGTTTGTCATCATAACATCAACATGATCATCATCACTATAATCATTTTATAGCAAATCCTCCTGGGAAATGTAGGAACATCACAACTTTTCTGTGTTAATATAAATCACATTAGACAAAGCGATTAACCTTTTGGTCAACCGCTTTCAGTATCTTAATGCAACCAGTTTCACACCGTTTAAGTCCCTAAACCATGGAGGTCAAAGCATCTTTTTTCTTCTACTTTAAGACTCTTAGGTTTCAAGTAGGGAAAAAACATTGCATTTAATGTAGTGACTTTGGAGGTTTACAGATTCAATTGTCAGACAAGGGGCCATAGAATTAAAATGAATGGACTTAGATTAAATTGGAAATCTGTTTGAGCTTTGAAAAACTGGACTTTGAAAAACAGTGGCAATCACGACAACTCTCAATGATTTTAAAATCCACAGTGACTGCTATGAAATACAAAAACCACTTCTAAACAAAAACCCACTGAGAAAAGCCTAGTGTCAAGATTTTAAGTAAGTGCTGTGCTGTGACACAACTTGTAACTTGGCGGCATTTCTCAGTTCAAACATATTTTGGAATATAAAGATGACTGAGTCTTCTCATTCACTGAAATTTAATCAGGATAATCATTGTTTAATGGATATTTTACTGGTTATCAAGTAATGCCAACTAGACATTGAATACACAGTTTGATTTATTACATGTTTACGTGAAACAGTCTTTATGAAATAGTCTTGTTTAGTTGAGAGAAAAAGAGTAGATAAGGATGGTATGGCATACTTTGAGATTAATTTACTCAAATTGACCACAATTTAGGAGGGGTCAGCTGTACCAAAGAATCACACACCTTAGATATTTAGCTCATTAGTGGGTTGTATCTTCTTAGATGTACACCAAAGTATGTAACTCTCCCTCCATACCCTGCTGTTTCAATTCTGTGAATTCCATTTAATTTCTCTTGTGCCCTTCCTAACATTTAATCACTTAAGCATGAAGTGGAAACTAGATATACATATTTGTCATTTTGGTGAGATGAACTATTAATATGATAGGAAAACTAGATCAGCTTTACAAACCACAACCATCAGGTTTTTATTTATTTTTACTATTTTTGAGAGAAGTATGTGTATCAGCTCACACACATTTTCTCTCTATTTCTGTGTGTGTAGAGAGAGAGAAAGAGAGCGAGAGAGAAACAGACAGACAGATACCCAGTTTGCATCCAAGTGCAACTTTGAGCTATGTGCAGTTGAACCCCACTCCATTTCCATCTCACATAAGTACATTCTGTGTGAGGAAAGCTCTTAATTTGTTTCAAACTAACAAAGCCACCAACCTTGATAATGTTTCCATTACACTCAAACACTACAGCCCAGAACTTGGCCTTTTTTCTTTCTCACCATACTCCCTTCCTCTCTTTCTCTCTCTGGAGAAATACCCTCTTATTTGGAAAGTATACTTCAGTTGTCCCATTCCAAAGGGATCACCAATATGACTTCCACAGAGCCAGATCCATTGAAGACCCATTCTCTTATGTCTTTCTTTAGTGGGTTCTCACTTTAGAGGAGTTTGGTAAAAGCACCATTGTCTCTCTTGACATCATTAAAACCTTTCACCATCTACAGAATGCATAACTTTTCTCTAAACTTCCAGCCTCCAGACTTCACTCAGCTCTCAACTCTTGGGTCAATAGCTTCATACTAGATTGCACCGTTGCACTATATGTTGCAGCTCTTTCTACTCCACTCTTAATCAAATCTGGTGTTTACCAGAGTTCAGGTCTATCTCAGACTCTTTACCTTTTATACATAGGGCATGTAAAAAGCACCCACTACACTCTTGGAGTGGTTGGCATTAGGAAGGGCACCCAGCTGTAGAAACATTGCTAGATCAGATTTGGAGCCTGGTGCAGCTGCTGGCTCTCCAGACCTCAGTCAAATCGTCCAACCCATGCCAACATGGAAAACAGACATTAAACAATGATGAGGGTGACGTCAATGACTCCCTTACCCCTTCATCCAACAATTCCACTTTTATGCTGGTCATTCTTTTCCAACCTTCCTTGACCATGCATCAGCCACATGCAGCCTGTACATCACACACCAAACCTACATTGATTCCATGAATGGAAACCTTGAGAGCATCCTCTGATGGACCCACGTCACTTTCTTTTTTTAGCAGCAAAAAAATATTCAGATAAAACTCCTGAAAACATCATCACACCACACTGTGCCTCTTCTACACTCAACTTGGTTACCACCCATGGTCCCTCCAAATGCTGGGTTTCATGACTGTCAAATATTTCTCCTGGTAAAAGTACATCTTAAACATAGCCATGACTACGTTCCTTAAAGACTGGGCCTTCTTTAGTATCTTAGATCCCAACAACTGCTGACTCAACTGCAAGGCTCAAGTGAATTCACAACTGACAACTTCTAGCCTCTGGCCCACTGCATCCATGCTTTCTCCTCTCTCGCTGTCTTTTTTTCAAAGCTGGCTTATCTACTTGGTTACCGTTTGCCCACCTGTACCTCCACATTTCTCATCATCCTTGTTGTGTTTCCCAGCCTCACACTCTACCTACTCCTTCCACCTCACTACATCACTCCCCTGCTCCATCTCTTTCCCGCAGGTGTTGACCTGCAGCAGAATATTTCCAGTTGCGGGTGGCGGCAGGGTTGCAAAGTTCATGGGCAATGTCCCTTCCTCCAGACATAAGCAGCAATTACAAAAATGAAATGACACACTCACAAATACATACTCTCATGCAGACGCACACATAATTTGGTAGTTCATCAAAAATGACAACAAGTGCGATTCTGGGACAATTGACACTAGAATCAATTAACAAAGAGAAGCAATCACGTAATTACTCTTTTAACTTGTTTTTCTGTGTCACACACACAAAAACACTTTGTCTTTATTTTATTACAATCTTCCCCCACCCCTCTCTCTCTCTCATATCCCCCTCCTCACATATACATACATTGAAGATCCCCCCCACACACCCACAATGTACCAAAGTCAGCCCCTTACAAGCCTAATAACCAAAGAAAGCTTCTGTTGTATTCAAAGCCACTCCCCCCCTTCATCATCATCATCATCATCATCTAAATGATCAAACTCAACAGATTGTTGCTGCTGTTGTTGTTGTTGCAGCTGTTATTGTTGGGTGTGGTAATGTTATTGATATTATTGTTACATATTGTGAAAATAATGGTGGTATTGCTGTTGATCCTAAGTTGAGGTGGGTGTGTCTCATGCACACCCACACCTCACCCCATCGTTTTGTTTTCTTTTCCTTCTTTTTCTTCTGATTTCTATATTTTCAACAAAGGAGATCCCAATTTTGCTCTTGAAACAGCTTTTCAAACTTTCAACCTCCCCACTCCCAACCTTTCCAATAACCCTGATTTTTGTTTTCACATTTTTCATATTTTCTCTTTTAAATTCTGTTTAAAAGAAAATACAAAGATTATGATTCCGGGGGAAAAAAATGGTTTTCTGGAAATTTCAGTTTGAAAGAAATGTCCTCCTCCTTCTCCCTGCCCCTGACCCAGCCTTCAAGATAACCCCCCCCCCCCAACACACGCTCACACTGTCCATCATCAATATCCCATATGCAGAAGGGGTAGACACAGGAAGATGTGGGTTGAAGTGGTAAAAAAAGAGTTTCAGGAGATGGCAAAAGACTGAGACTTCTGGCTGTTTGCTGTGCCTGAGAAGATATGTGAAGCTGAGTACAATTATGGCCATCCATACAGACAGGTATGTCTTCTATATCTCATCCTCGGCTGAGAGATCTTACTCTGGTGGTCTTGCAGGCACCGGGAATGTGTAAAAATACCCATGCTGGTGACATGTAAAAGTGCCTCCGCCAGTGGCACATGAAGGTACCTGTGTCAGTGCCATGTGAATGTGCCTGTGCTGGTGTCACATAAAAGCGTCCATGTCAGTGTCATGTGTAAAGTACTCAGTACTCTCTCTAAAATGGTTGGCATTAGGAAGAGTGTGCCAAAACAGACAAATGGAACCCAAGCAGCTCTCCAGCCTTACCAGCCCCTATCGAACCATCCAATCCATGCCAGCTTGGAGAATGGATATTAAATGATGATGATGAATTACAAAATTCACAACTTTCTTTTTGTTCTCTTTAGAAATTACTTACAAAAAAGTTATGAACCATTAAAATCTGAAATTCTTAGCAATTTTAGCCAATCAAATTTATTTATTTTTGACAGTTTATATATTTTCCCTTGGCAACCAACTGAAACTATCTTTTTAAGGCTAAAGTTTAATGCTAGGGTTTGTGTTTGTAGTGCCTTGCAAAATTTCATAATAATTACCAAAGACAACAATCTCTTCTTATCCTCAATTTCACTTGAGTTAAAAGAATTACATAAAATAGCACAATAACAACATATAAAACAAAATTAGTCTTCACCGGGAGTCAAAAAGGACTCTAAAGTTCTCATATGAAATGGGAATTTCCCCCAAATAGCAAGCAAGAAACTTTTTGAAGGGACCTTACAACAACATTTTCCTTGCCCCAGCTGTTACTGTACATTCATCCCATACAATTAATTGACAATTCTGTGAACAGGTGTCATTCTTGAATTCCTTGTGATGTTCTACATGGATGTACTTGAGGATGTTGGGTTTAGAGGAAGTTTGAATATAAAATTTATCTTCCAACTCTCAGAAGTGATGCAAACATGCCAATGGAGAAGGCTGCAATAATGGGGATTTTTCTAGTGGCTTTTAATCTTAACTAAGAATGAGAAATGGTTTTACCAGTTCTTGGTGCATCTAAAGAAATAATTCCAGGTTTCTTTGCAGAAATTAATCTGTTCACTTTATTAAAATTACTTCTTTGACTGGCCTCAATTTTGACTCAATTTCTTTAATATATTTATCTCGTTCAAAAATGTTTATACGTCAGAAAAAGATGAGGGTATCGTTTACACATCTATTATCTTTGAAACAAGGAGATTATTTGTTTCCAAGTCCATATAAATCAGGAACTATAAGATTCGCAGTCCTATGGATTGCAAAAATTGGTTTTTCATTTGAGAAAATATGGTGAATCTCCACTGATCTTCTCCCCCACTAGCTAATCATCTGAAGTAATAGTTAATCATGGGGTAAACCTTGTTTCTACCATTCTACAGAGTTTTCAAAAAAAAAAAAAGTGATTAAATTGATTTGATTAGTAGCTTTATTTGTTTATTTATTTTTCTTCAGATCTTGTGATAGCATGATGCCATTGTTGCAGTTGTTGAGCTGGAAGTCATTTTTCAATGCCTGTGGGATAGGGACCAGAAGACCAACCAAATCTTCTGATGTCTGGAGTGTATTTGTGTATATATATCTTAGCTTTTATATTGTAAAAGATGATGGCAAGATGCCATCATCTTGACCAATATTCCCTGGATTCTCATCATTGTTCAAAACATTTCTGAAATATATTTTCAAACTCTCAACTTCGATAATGTTCTGACTCAATCTTTTGCTGATATCTCCACTGTTAACTGATTGAATGAGTTAGCAGAAATAATGAAGGTGAATTCCATTGAATCTGCTCATTAACCTATGGACCTAGCAGTCGTATCTCTACACCTTCTTCCTGTCAAATCTTTGGACACAAAAGTTAGATCCACCTTGTACTTTCTGAAATGCAAGATGTGTTTCTAGGCCTCAGGTGAGATGTTTCTGCAGAATTGTTTCTTCTTTGGAATTTTTGCCCACCTATGTAAATGGCAACTTCATAGCAAATAGGGGTAAAAAAAAACAATGTTTATATTCTCTAGAAGGTACTTTGTGTGGATAAGCTTTCATGCCAGTTTGAATCCTATTTTTAAAGTAGTTTTAAAGTTCTTGACAAAGTCGCAACAACATTTCCTTTTTATCAAAACAACTTCCAGTCAAATACTTTGTCTTCTTCCTGTTTGTTACCCATGAATTATGTTGACTGGGATTTGGAAAGAAGTGACCCCTGTGTGCTGATAAATTTTCCCCTTGTGCTTTTAATGTAGGTACCCTCAAAGAATGTTGTTTAGAAGCAAGAATTATATGTCCATGCCTTCACAAGAAAGTCATTCATTCTGCTCTATTTCCTTTCAACAATTGCTTGTGAGGTGCTGGTGCCATTAATATTGGCTGTAATTTTACCTTCCTCCTCATAAGGTAGTGAGCTGGGGGAAACGTTAGCACGCCAGGTGAACTGCTTAGCGGTATTTCATCTGTCTTTATATTCTGAGTTCAAATTCTGCTGAGATCGACTTTACCTTCCATCCTTTTGGGGTTGATAAATTAAGTACCAGTTGCATACTGGGGTCAATCTAATCAACTGTACCCCCCTCCCCCAAAATTTTAGGGCCTTGTGCCTAGAGTAGAAAAAAAAAAGAATTTACCTTCCTCTTTGAATTGTACCTACTTCAAGCTTTTCCTTCTTCTTCTTCTTCTACTTAGCTCTCCTACCTGCAACATACCAGAGATATTTTACTAATCAAGACAATTAAACCATATTCATAAGCTCTGGTTTTATTATTTAAATGTAACTCTTTCTTTAATATGCCCTCTTTCTCTTCTTGTTCATTTTCTGATTTTCACTTCCTCACATTCATTTGTTCTTCAATCGTCTTTTCTTTCCTCACATTTTATCCTTTGGTCTTTACTCCATTATTCCATATCAGATATGGAATGTCAGATTCCATATCTTCAAAGATTCAAAACAAATTATCCGTTTGTCTCTGGCTTCATACACTTCCTAGTTATTGCACTCTTTTGCAATTCATAGCCTACCTTTTTAAATTATCCTCTTCTGGTTCAGAAATCATGGAAGTTTATATCATTTGGGCCTGAAGCTAAACATCAGAAAGGATTTTGGGTTTTTTATTTTGCCTTTTTAGTCTCATGATGTCACTATAGAAAAATTTTTTAACTGTTCAGGCGCAGAGACTTTACTGGGAAAATTAATATAGCTATTTTTGTTTTCAAGAATATGCAAATATTATTTAAAACCTCTTCTAATCCTTTTGAATAAAGTTATTAATTCAACTATATCATTCTATATTATTTTAAGAAGTCAACTGCTGTCAAAAAAAGGAAAACACAGAGCAACCATTCTCAGTTATAAGGTTAATGGAAAACAATGCCCCCCCCCCCTGCCATCTTTCAAAAGACAGAGAAGCATAGAGGTGTCCCTAACAGAAACTGACCTCTGCTAACTGCAATCCGATAACCATAACCTTCGGCCCTGATATCTATTAATAATGAAAACATCTATTATTCATATTCAATTTACAAAATTGAATTATTTTTCTAGTAATTATGCATTCTTTATTATTAATGAATTAAAATTTTTAATTCAAAGAAATTTTTTCTTTTATAGAAAGTATTAAATAGTTGCATGAGTTCATCATCTTCTAGAAAAGATTTGTGCTTTTGTGAATTTTCAGTTACCTTGGTGACCAATTGAAATCTAAAACTTTGAACTTGTACTTTTTATATATAAAAATATTTTTATACACAACCAACAAGATTTGATTTCTGCTTGGTCCCAGACTGGCCACATTTCAGTGCCTGGCATCAGCAGAAGTATTTAATATAAACACAGCAGCCGAATTTTCTCATCAGTATCACCATCACCATTGACACAAGGATCAAGCTTCTCCCAGTCTCCGTAGACTTGCTTCATCAGTTTTTCCTTTTTCTAGTTTTGTGGGAAACCTTTATAAAATCTCCATTAAGGGGTTGTTGCTGACCAAACTGAAATTCTTTTTCCTGTTTTATATTTCCAAGGAAATGTTTCTTATCCATTTAATCTTCAGAATGCTGGTAACATCCACTGTTTATAGTTTTGTTTACTTTAAAAAGAATTGAATGTGTGTGTGTGTGTGTGTGTGTGTGTGTGTGTGTGTGTGTGTGTGCATGCGTGTGTGTAAGAAAGAAACTGGCTTCCGGTAGGAAGGATTGCATCTGCTGCTGATACTGTTGCAGCAATACAGATGACAGCAGCAGCAGCAGCAATTATGGAGCCAAGTGCAAGGGTAGCTGCTACTCTTGTTGCTTGTCTTTGTTGCAAAAAGAGCCGCAGCAACAGAAAGAGAATCCCTTATCAATGCATTGGCTGGCAAGGACAGTGAAACGTTCCATTTTGTAGGGTTTTATTAACTTGTCATTATCTTGGCAGTGTTTATAGTATTAAGTACTGGAGTTGATTGAAGTAACTCTTGCCATGCTCTGAAATTTGTGCCCATCTACCGAGACTAAAAATCTGTCTCATTAAACCATAACAGTGAATGGTGGCAGACAAATTATCTTGCAGCTTTTCATTTTTTTCTTTGTTAGCTTTCTTTACATTTTGACAACTAATCCTGTTTGCTTTTCACATTTCTGAGGTTGATGAAATAAAGACCAGTCAAAAAGCAGAGGCTATTTAGAAAAATTTTAAAAATACTGTGCCACTTTCTTGAAATGTATCACTTTGTGCCAATGTCGGAGCGGGGAATTGTTACTGTTTTTAAAACATTAAACAAAATGACTTGAATTCGAATCAACTTTGCTTTTCTTCCTGCCAGAGAATGGGGTGGGTGGTGGGTGGGGGGTAAGGTATTAGTCAAGTACTAGAGTTAATGGGAACAACTAATGCATTCTTTCAAAATTTCTGCTGTTTTTGCCTACAATTAGAAACTGCCATCATCATCATCATCCCATGTTTTGGTTTTGCTTTTATCTATGAGTTGCACTCAGCCCTCAACCAGGGACGTCAAGGGACAACAAGGTTTTGCATCTAAAGATGCTGACAGGTGATGTGCTATCATGCAATTGAAAACACTGACGTCTGTAGGAGATGAAAAAAAAACAGAGAGTAAAGTTGCATTTACGGGTGGGGGGGGGATATTCATATAGAATATATGAGGTGGCCATAAGTATGATCTTTTGTTATTTGCTTGCTTTTGGGGCTGCCAGGGATTTGGTCTACATACATATTTGCTCCACTCGATGTCATTCCAAAAGCCCCAATAATAGGAGGTAATGTTATTGTCCTGAGATGCCACATTCTTCTGATTTCAATCTCCAGGTCCTTATACTTGCTCAGTTTTTTTTATGTTTTCAGAGATAATTTTTTGCTGGTTGGGGCTGCAGCATCAATCAGATGACCTAAGGTATTTCGGATTGCAAGACAGTGTGTGAGAGAAAATAGTAATGTTACAGGAGAGAAATGTGTCCGCATGGATGATGGGGCACTTGCTTTTAATGATGGTGAAAAGAAAGAGGCTTGGAGAAGCCATTATGAAAGACTGCTGAATGTGGAGAATGAATGGGAGGAGGAGAGCCTGCCAAATGTTGACCCAGTAGAGGGACCAGCTATCCGAGTAAACCAGGTAGTTCATAATGGAGTTATACCCAATGACTGGCGTAGCAGCACCATAGTCAACTGCTACAAGGTGATGCTCTAGATAGAAATAACTACAGGGGTATTAAACTGTTGGATCAGGTGATGAAGGTCACAGAGAGGGTCATAACCCATCTCATTAGGGAGAGAATTTACTTAGATGAGATGCAGTTCGGTTTTGTGCCGGGTAGAAGCACCACTGATTCTATATTCCTGGTCCGACAACTGCAGGAGAAGTACCTAGCTAAAGATAAACCCCTCTACATAGCTTTTGTGGATTTGGAGAAAGCCTTTGACAGGGTCCCCCAATCCCTTATCTGGTGGTCGATGCGGAAACTGGAGATTGACGAATGGCTAATAAGGGCTGTACAGGCCCTATACAGAGAGGCTGTCAGCAAGGTTAGGATTGACAACGAATATAGTGAAGAATTCCGGGTAGAAGTAGGTGTGCACCAAGACTCAGCCCTCAGTCCCCTTTTATTCATCATAGTCCTCCAGGCAATAACAGAGGAATTGAAAACATGTTGCCCCTGGGAGCTCCTCTATGCTGATGACCTGGCTCTCATAGCAGAATCACAACCGGAACTAGAAAAGAAATTTCGGGTGTGGAAGCAAGGGTTAGAATCAATGGGCCTTAGAGTAAATGTAGCAAAGACCAAAGTTATAGTAAGCAGAAAGGCGAACTCATCACACACACCCTCGGGCAAGTGGCCCTGCTCGATCTGTAGAAAAGGTGTAGGCAGAAACTCCATAAGATGTACCCAGTGTAAGCTATGGGCACATAAGAGGTGCAGCAACATCAAAGGGAAATTAACTGATAAGATAGCTTTCATGTGCGGCAGATGCACAGGGACAATAGACACCACAGATACTCAGAAAACAGATTCCATCACACTCCAGAGGAAGAAACTAGAAGTAGTTGATAGTTTCCGCTACCTAGGTGACCAAGTTAGTAGTGGAGGTGGATGCTCAGAGAGTGTCACCACTAGAATACGAATAGCCTGGGCAAAGTTTACAAAGCTCCTACCCCTACTGGCGACAAAGGGTCTCTCGCTCAGAGTGAAAGGTAGACTGTATGATGCATGTGTGCGAACTGCCATGCTTCACGGTAGTGAAACATGGGCTGTGACTGCAGAGGACATGCGTAGACTTGATAGAAATGAAGCTAGCATGATCCGCTGGATGTGTAATGTCAGTGTGCACTCACGACAGAGTGTAAGCACTCTGAGAGAAATGCTGGACGTAAGAAGCATCAGATGTGGCGTGCAAGAGTGACGCTTGTGATGGTATGGTCATGTACTGTGGATGGATGAGGAGAGATGTGTGAACAAGTGCCACTCCCAAACAGTTGAAGGTATCAGGGGGAGAGGTAGACCCAGGAAGACAAGGGATGAGGTAGTCAAGCATGACCTCAGAGCATTGGGCCTCACTGAGGCAATGGCGAAGGACCGAGATCTCTGGAGATATGCCGTGACTGCAAAGACCCAGGCTGCTTCCTGCACCAGTTCTGCATAGCCCCTGCCCATTCAAAGTACCTTGGATTTCAGAACAACCCGCTGTGCTTGAGGAGACCTATTGAGTCAAGTACATGAACATTGAAATAAACATCAATGGAAATAGTAGTTGTGATACCTGTGCCGGTGGCACATAAAAAGCACCATCTGAATGTGGCCGATGCCAGCGCCGCCTTGACTGGCTTCTGTGTCGGTGGCACATTGAAAGCATCAGCCGATCATGGCCGCTGCCAATCTCCCCTGGCTTCTGTGTCGGTGGTACATTGAAAGCACCCACTACACTCTCGGAGTGGTTGGCGTTAGGAAGGGCATCCAGCTGTAGAAACTATGCCAGATCAGACTGGAGTCTGATCTGGCTAGCATGGAAAGCGGACATTAAACGATGATGATGATATATATATACACACATACAAATATATAAAAAGACAATGCACATTATTATATTAGGAGATTATACATACATTTTAACACTTTACAGTATACATACACATATACATAATTCTATACATTGATCTAAAATAACAGGATTACTAAATGCAGACCAGAATTTAAGAGAAGAGAAAAGCAAAAAGTCTCATGATATTCATTGAAGGATTTTATTTCCAATATTCTCATTTTAAAAATCATCTCCACTTAATTGTTGAGAGGTCATTGTTGTTGCATTGGCAGAGGTTTGCACTCTCTGAGTGCTCTTACTATTATTATTATTATTATTATTATTATATTTTACTTCTCAGAGCTCTTGGCCTGGTTAATTCTGTGTGAGCAGACAACATCCTATTGTCAGAGGTCTCTAAAGGTCTCTTTCCACAAATAATAAGACTTGGTACTTAAGTATTAAGTTTCGTGGAAGATACTCAACACTCAATTACCAATCTCAAAATCCTAGCTGTCCTTAATAGAGCAGTATTTTGGGCATGCTCTACCCTCATGTCTATTCCAGTTTCTCTGGCATATTTCTTGAACTTGGTTCTTAGTACTCTGAGTGCCCCTATAACTACCGGGGTAACAGTTACTCTCCTCATTGCCCACATTCTTACAATTTTAACTTTTAGTAACTTGTATTTTTCCACCCTTTTCAGCTCTTTGTCGCCTCTACATGCATCCCCAGGTATAGCAATATCTAAGATCTTAGTTTCCTTTTCCCTTTTATCTGCTACAACAATGTCTGGTTTCTGAGCATCAATTAGGAAATCACACTGGATTCTAAAATCCAACAAGATCATATATTCGTTGTTCTCAGTGACATCTTCTGGTTTCGTGTTTGTACCACTTCTGTATTCTTCCTACACTCTACTTTTCACAGTTTCCCATGAACAAACTTAGCCATGTTATCTTTTTGTACTCCTTTTTGTGTCTCTTCTTGTACTCCTTTTGGGCCAGTTTGCTACTCAGTCATAACATGTGATAATGTTTTGCTTTTGCTGACCACATCCTTCAAAGAGGTGATGCACTGCTCTTATCTATTTGGAACTTGGTGAAATTAGTTCTCAGAGCTTGCGCCTGGACACTGAATATCAATGCTTCGCTGCATCCTTTCAGACTACTCTTCCTTAGCAGCCACCTCCAGCTGTTCATCTTGTCTTTCCCTTCATTTTCTCATGCATTGTTTATCATTATTATTATCATTATTAGGGAAAGCAGTTTTCCATTGCCTGGTGGCTGTGGCAAAAGAGGTTGTTTGGTGGACTATGCTGAAAGGAGGACAGATACATGCTGAGGACAGATACATTCCTCTTTGGTAGAGCTATCATTGACTTTTTCAAGTTCCACTTGAAAAGGAAATTGAGAGTGGAGAGTGGAGTGCTGTCCTCGAGTGAATCTATCGAAAGGTGGATGAAAGTTGCGAAAATGGCAAGAGTGGATGGTACTACATTTTTTTGTACCTTTGTATGCTATGCATATGTCCCTTCTTTTCCAGTGTATACCGTGTATACTTTATCATTTCATTATCATATGTAACGCCCCACACTTTATGTCTGTCTCTGTATTGTCCCCCTCATCCTTCACCCTTGTGGCAAATAAATGGAATCGTAGTTGTTATTGTTATTATTATTATTATTATTGGTTGTTTGACAGCAGAATCGTTTGAGTTCCAGACAAAATGCTTTGTGGTATTTCTTCTGGTTCTTCAGAGATGAACTTTTACTTTTCGTCCATTCAGACTCAATGAAACAAAATACCAGTCAAGTACTGAGATCAATACAATCGATTAAATTCCTTCCCCCATCAGAACTACCGACCTTATACCTAAATTAAGAACAATTATTTATGTGTGGAAATAGGGCAAAGTAAAATCAGTTGAGCATCAGACAAAATATTTTGTGATTATTCAGGTAGGTGTCTTCATGTCATGAGTTCAATTGTTGTTTAAGTTAACTTTCTGGGTTCAACAATTAAAATTTGGGTTAATTTAAGGAAGTATTCTTCCCTGATATTTGGGTCAATGTTATAGTTTGTTGTTGTTTGTTTGTGTGTGTGTAGGGGGGGGGGGCAGGAACTACAAAGTACTAGACAAAGAATCTCTTTAGTGTTTTAAATTAGTGAAGATTTTGAACCTATTAACAGTCAATAAGATCATGAGCGTCAACCATATATATATATATATATATATATTCTCGAGGAGACCTATTGAGTCAAGTACGTCAACACCAACATCAAAATAAAAATCAAATGGAAATTGTAGTTAAGAGACCTGTGCCGGTGACACGTAAAAAGCACTGTCCGAACGTGGCAGATGCAGCACCGCCTGACTGGCATCCGTGTCGGTGACACATAAAAGCACCAACCAATCATGGCCGTTTGCCAGCCTCCTCTGGCCCCTGTTCTGGAGGCACGTAAAAAACACCCATTACATTCACGGAGTGGTTGGCATTAGGAAGGGCATCCAGCTGTAGAAACACTGCCAGATCAAGATTGAAGCTTGGTGCAGCCTCCTGTCTTCCCAGACCCCAGTCGAACCATCCAACCCATGCTAGCATGGAAAACAGACACAAGATATATATATATATACATAGATATATATGTGCATGTGTATTGAACCTGTTATCTTTTATTTGTTTTCATCATTGGTAAGATTTAGTCAGACAAGTTGACTCTAGTGCTTATTTAGATTTAAGTCTGGTACTTCATCTGCCTCTTTTACCAAAGTTACACCAGTTGTGAAATGATAGTGGGGAACAAACACACACACACATATACACATAGGTTTACCAGATCCATTCACAAGGCTTTGGTCAGTGCAAGGCTATAGCAGGAGACACTTACCCAAGGTGTCACTCAGTGGATATATACATATGTATGCATTGTGCTTGTAAAGATCTGTTGAGGCAAGTGAAGTCATTGTTGTGGCAAGTGACAATACTACCTGATTGGCACCCGTGCCAGTGGAACGTAAAAAGCACCACTTGAGCATGATCGTTGCCAGTGCTGCCTGACTGGGTCCTGTGTCAGTGGCATGTAAAAAGCACCATTCGAGTGTGGTCGATGCCAGTCCCAGCTGATTGGTACCATGCCGGTGGCACGTAAAAAGCACCCACTACATTCTCAGAGTGGTTGACATTAGGAAGGGTATCCAGCTGTCGAAACTTTGCCAGATCAGATTGGAGCCAGGTGCGGCCTTCTAGCTTGCCAGCCCTTAGTCAAGCTGTCCAATCCATGCCAGTATGGAAACCGGACGTTAAAAGATGACGACGATGATGATGTATGAATGTATGTATGTATATATGCATGCATGTATGTAGCTGAAATTAGTAGGCTATGTCACAGGTGACTAAGTTTAAAGACTGCCTGATGATGTCAGAGATTTATGTAATATGATGTAATCTGCTATGGTTACATTAACTAAATTTCTTCTAAAACAGTTGTGAATTTAAACCTCCATTCACCTATTTTTTGGTATGTATATATTCATACTTACATATATATATATATATATATATATATATATATATATATATATATATATATATATATATATATACACATATATACACACACAGACACATACACACATGCGAGTGTGAGGCCAAACAAAAGAAAAAGGCATTCTACATAGTTATTATAGAGCAAGGTCCTTTTATATATATATATATATATATATATATATATATAGGCACAGGAGTGGCTGTGTGGTAAGAAGCTTGGTTCCCAACCACATGGTTCTAGGTTCAATCCCACTGCGTGGCACCTTGGACAAGTATCTTCTACTATAGCTTCGAGCTGACCAAAGCCTTGTGAGTGGATTTGATATTTATATGTGTGTGTGTGTATATATATATATGTACACACACTCGCGGAGTGGTTGGCGTTAGGAAGGGCATCCAGCCGTAGAAACACTGCCAGATCTGACTGGGCCTGACGAAGCCTTCCAGCTTCACAGACCCCAGTTGACCCGTCCAACCCATGCTAGCATGGAAAACGGACGCTAAACGATGATGATGATGATGATGTATTTGTTATTCGTGTCTGAGTTTGTCCCTCCACCATTGCTTGACAACCAATGTTAGTGTGTTTACATCCCCATCACTTAGCAGTTTGGCAAAAAGAGACCAATAGCATAAGTACTAGGCTTACAAAGAATAACTCCTGGGGTTAGTTTGTCCAACTAAAGGTGATGCTCCGGCATGGCCACAGTCAAATCACTGAAACAAGTAAAAGATATATGTATGAGTGGACAAATGAAAGAAAGTGGCCCTCAACTCATTTGCTAGGAGTTACAGTTGGTCTTCGAATGCCCCATGTGTTAGGTTTGTTGTGGAAGCCTACGAAACGAGGTTGCATATTCCCAAGGGATCAAAATTACATCTATTTATCTTATCAAAATTTTATATCAAAATTTTTTAAGATGCTCGTGTGTGATTTGAGGGTTTGGTTGCTATGTCATGCAGATTGAGTGACCACTTTGAGGCTTCTTTATTGGCTCTGTGTCTTCAGATATTAATTGTGAAATGCTTGAAATGGTACAGTGCCCGTCTATATTTAGTTATGTCCTTTATACATTCTGAATTCCCTGCTGTTTTTTTTAACCTTTTATCTTCCCAGGGTTGATATTAACAGTAATACTCTATTGTCCAGTTTGTCACTTTGGAAATCAATATTTTTTTGCTTTAAGGGCAGACAAAAATCCTGGAGCTTTCATATGAGAGATATTTGGGGTTACGTGACATACATGCCGTCCTCCTCCTCCTCCCCGCCAGTCCCACCATTCTCGGAAATCAATGTTGTCTCTGTCTGTCACTTTTGTCCTATTCAATGTAGCAGAAGTCAATGTAGCGCCATCGATGATACCACCACCACCACCACCACCAGCAGCAGCAGCAACCGTCACAAGCACTGTTACCATCAGCAGCAGCAGCAGAAATAACAACGTAGTTGCAGGAACTGCAGGAACCGTTGCCACGACCGCTGCAATAGCAATGCCATCACCAGTAGCAGCAACTGCAGGAATCGTTGCAACTAAAGGGTTGTGGGGGAGCGCGGGGGGCGGGGGGGGGGGTAGCGTTGCTGCTGTTTTACAGCAGCAGTCGTGGTGGTGGTGGTGGAGGTAGTAGTAGTAGCGACGAGAGGTGTTGCAATGGAAGGTGGGTGGGGCAGAAGTAATTGTAGTTTGAACGGCTTTAGTTGTTGATTAGGACTTAGTAGTTCTACTACTACAGCTTCTTTTAAACAGAAACCAAAATTCCACTTCTCTAATATATATATATACGTGTGTGTGTATACCAACACAACACACACACCTCTAACTGGAATGCATGGTGTGTGTGTATTTCTGTTCAAGACGAAACTGCAGCCATTTCTCTGTTATTCCTCTCTCAGGTATCTCCCCCCCCCCGCATTCTTACTTCTCTCTCTCTCTCTCTCCACTCCATTTGTCACAAACTCTTTTCCCTCTCCCTTGCTCACCCCCTTTCTTTCCTTTACCCTTCCCTCCCTCTCCGTGTGTATAATATATATATATATACATGTATGTATATATCTAATAAAACCTTCGTACACTGGATGTAAAATAAAGACATGGAGTGAGAGAAAGACAGAGAGAGAGGTGTTGCTGCTGTTGATGGTAAAAAGCAGCAGCAGCAATAGTAGTAATAGTATCTCTAGCAGCAGCAGGAGCAGCGGTAGCAGCAGCGGCGGCGTGTTTCGAGGCGGCGGCGGCGAAGAAGGCATCCAGCAGCGAGGGAGGCGAGTCAAAGCCGAAACCATGAAGTCAAGGAGTACAAAAACCACAAAAACTGGATTTTTATAACAAACAAACCCGAAATTAATCGAGAAATCCCAGAAGAAAGGGAAATTAGTCGCTGCCACCAACATATTTTATAGAATCGTTATTACTATTATCATCTTCACCATTAATATCGATTATTCATAGCAAATAAGAAATTATTATTATTTCCTCCTCTGGCTTTCTTTTAAATCGTTTTTTTTACCGCCTCCGCACTTTTATTTGGGCAGAAAAAAACCGAAGAAAAAGAGTAGCGAGACTCCGTCGTCGTGTGTGTGTCCGTGTGTGTGTGTATATAGCGGTGTTATGATTGTATAATATATATATATATATATATATATATATATATATATATGTATGTATATGGTGTGTGTTTGTGTAAAAAGTGAAGAAATCACAGCTCGATCGGTGTTTGTGTGTGAATGGTGTTAAATAATAATTAGAATAATTTTGATGTGAGAAGGATCGAGTGGACATTTTTAAATGCGGTGAATTTGGTGAAGGATTTTCGGGAGGAGAGAGATCGGGGATAATGTAAGAATTAGAACAATTAGAAGAATAATAATCTACGTAAGTAGTGATAACAGACAATCTATAAATATATGATATGTAAGAGAGAGAGAGAGAGAAGGAAGAAGAAGACACCCGGGCTGGATTAATGATGTAGTAATTAATTAATTAACAATAATAATAATAATAGTAATAATCATCCTTATATAATATGTGGTGAGCGAATTGAGGGGGGGAGCAAAGGAAAAGGAACCCCCTCTGAAAAGAAAAGTTCCCCTTTACCAATTGCATTAGAAATAAGAATCGTAAGCGAAAAGAAAATCTAAGAAATTGAATGAAAATCTAAAAGTAAAAAATGGAAGAACGTCAAGAAATGGTTAAGGAAGCGAGTCTGGAGAAAACGGATGAAGAAGGTAACCAGAACATCACTTGTCTCTCTCTCTTTGCCTGCCTTTTTGTTATTGTTATTAGTTGTGATTTGTCTTTTCTGATTTATTATGAAACTGTTGGTTTTCTCTTTGTATTTGCCGTTGATTATGGTGAAGAGGAGCTTTGGTGGTGATAAATGTTTGTGATTTTGTCTCTTTGGATTGCGTCAGGTGTTTTTAGATGAGGTCTGTAATGTTTGAATTTATAATAAATAATAAACGGGTGGGTGAGTGTTTAGGATAAATAAAGCTTCTTGTGTCTGTGTGTGTGAAGGAGGAAGTACGACTCGAAATATATATATTGTGTGTGTGTGTGTGTGTGTGTAATGAATGATGAGTGAATGTGTTTAGAATGAAATATTCCAATGTCTGTGTGGAGACATTTCTTCTTCTTCTTCATAATGATGATGATGATGATGTCTGCAATCGATGTTAAAATCGTTTCCTATCGTCTCCTCTATGTCTATATAATGTGTGTTTATAACGAATAAATACATCTTGTGTGTCTGCTTGTGATGATGATGATGAAGTCTCCACGAAATGTCTAAAAGTGAGGATGGCCTTCTCCAATATAAAATCAGAATCATTTATCCTTTCCTTCGCACAACCACCAAACATTCATTAAAGGCCAATCGCCAATTCCAACAAGAAACCACTTTCATTTCACATAAAAAAAGGGCCACATTTCCTCTTGTTTATCAATCTTTATTTGCTTTTTCTCCCACTTACCCCTCCACCGATCTCTCTCCATGGATCACACACTTGCCTTTTCTTTTCTTTTCTTTTCTTTTTATTAGAAATTGTGCATTTACCGATTTCTTACACAATCGTCGACGACACGCATTCATATTTCAGCTTCACTTTTACATCACTCCTAGGTTTACCATATATATATATATATATATAGATACATACATACATACACACACACACACACACACACACACATATATATATATATTATATATATATATATATATATATATATATAGATACATACATACATACACACACACACATATATATATATATATAGATAGATAGATAGATACATACATACATACATACACACACACACACACACACACACATATATATATATATATATATATATATATAATGTAATATATAATGATTAATATATATATAATATGACATATATAATATAATTAATATATATATAATATAATTAATATATATATATATATATAATATAATATATTTATACATATATATAATATATATAATATAATTTATACATATATATAATATAATTTATATATATAATGTAATTTATATATATAATATAATATAATTTATATATATATAATATATATAATGTAATTATATAATATAATTTATATATATATATATAATATAATATAATTTATATATATATAATATAATATAATATAATTTATATATATATAATATAATATATTTATATATATATAATACAATATAATATAATTTATATATATATAATACAATATAATATAATTTATATATATATAATACAATATAATATAATTTATATATATATAATACAATATAATATAATTTATATATATTAATACAATATAATATAATTTATATATATAATATAATATATAATATAATAATATATAATACAATATATACATATAATATAATATATATATAATATAATATAATTAATAGATAGATATATATAATATTGTTTAAAAGAATTTGATTCCTCTCCATGCCGAGTGTATATTGTAATCAGAACAGTCATGTAAAAGTTCAAATATGAAATATCAAAACATATTGACGATTATTTAAGAAATACGTAAATCCACTGAGTTGTGTGTGTGTATACAGATTTTGTTATATGTATGTATTCAAATATGTATATAACCTGTATAATATTGTGTACACACGCACACACACAGCTTTCCAGATATTTATCTTGGAATTGGTGAATTTTGTATAATAGATACTTACACCGACGTGTGTATATGTGTGTAGAACAATTGCTCTATGCATCTCCCGCGCACGATTCTGTATCTGTGTGCGTGCACACACACACACCTACGAAATACGCATATTGCATATATACGCACGCACGAGAGGAAAAATCTTTTATTGAGAGATGTGTTTACCATTATATAGTGATTCAGTGGCCTTCATCTTCAGCACCCTTCCGTTACTATGCGATGGCCTTCAACTCTGCCCCCCCCTCCCTAAAAAAACCAACCATTGCTCATATTTAAATATTCCAGTCGCTCTTAAATTCTTTCTTCATCCTTTCATTTCTTCCATCTGATCATCATTTTACGTCTTCATTTCATCCCGTTTTCTCTTCGTTTCTTCTCTTTTTCCTACCTTTTATTCGCCCCCCTTCCCCGCCCGACTACTATTACGTCTTCACCTGTTTCACCTTTACCTTCATCCTCGTCTATTGCTGCTACTGTTATAAAATTGGTAATGTTGGCGGTGCTTCTGGTTGTGAGCATTTGTTTCAGTTACCAAAACATTCTAGGTAGTCTCTGTTAGGGAGGTGGAGATTCTGAGAGGAAGTACTGTGGTTGGCGGTTGTCATCTTGGCACCGATGTTGCTGATGGTGCAGCATTTCTCACAAATTTCCATCAATTGCTCTCTTCACTTCTGCCTCCTTCTCTGTGGCTTACTGATTGCTGCCACCTCGTATATCGAAACACTCTACCTCTAGCAAATGACACAACGCCTATTATTACTTAAGACACCACAGTAATAACAACAGCAGCTTCAATAATAATAATAATAGTAATTGTCTTTCAGTCGGCAGAAAGCCAATTTCTCGGAACAGAATTGATTGTATCACCAATACTTTACCAACCTTCAGGGAATGAAAGTTAGTCAAACTGACAGTGATTTGAACTCTGCAAAGTGAGAAACCAAAGCGGATAGTATAAAATATTCAGTATGGTTGTCTTGTTACTATTTTTGATTATCAATAAAAATATTAACAAACCATTTCATTTGAATTGGGAGAAGATAGTTTTTTTTTCTAATAAAGGAGATTGGGATTAATTGTAATCAGCCCCTGAATATTGGTACCTGTTTTACTGACCTCCCTCCCTTGACCTTATGCAAGGCAACACTATATTGAACTTTGAGGAATGAGCTACCTTGACAATAGTTATAATTTCTGCTCCTTATTTTCTCCATTGAATTGTCAGTCCAGTTCTCTTTTCTAAAGAATTCAAAATTAGCAGTTGACTGGTAAAATTTGGAAATTGAATATTTATTTTTGGATGGGTAGCAGGGTTGTCTGGAAGGAGGGGTTGTTTCTAGAGTCATCTTGAATATATTAGGCAAAAGGGCATGCTGTTCTGTGTGCTAGTAGTTCTTGGATATATTGGTTTTAGACTAACACAAAGGTTTTTCAGTTTAGGGTCAGTGCAGGAAAGCAATATTTTGACAGTAATCTGTCTGTCTGTCTCTCTCTGTCTCTGTCTGTCCACCTCTTTCTCTCTCCTCTCATTTGCATTATGATAGAAAGGAAATGGTTTCAGCCAGTTATTGAAACGCCATCATGATCTCAACTTGCCGGTTCTCTCTCTCTCTCTCTCTCTCTCTCTCTCTCTCTCTCTCTCCCCTGTGCTATGTAATGTTAAAATGCTAAGTAAATCTCAATGGGACTTGAACTCCAATATATGTCACAGTTTCAATTCACCACCATCTGCACCACATTCTATTCCTCCACTCAGATTCTTAAGGCTGAGTTTTTTAATTGGGCAAAATCTAATGGATTGTTATGTTTATATTTTATCAATCCTGGAACACTTACAGGTAATGTCAGACATAGCGTAGAATGAAGTCAAAACAAGTACCAAAAGTATCTACCCAGGTGCACCTTCACCTGAAGCTTTCCACATCACATTTAATTTCATATTTATTTTCATTTTATTTTTTGTGTTTCCATGAAAACTTATTGAAGAACTTGCCTAAGGTTCTTCATGGCAGAAAACTTGTTCTCAGAGAAATAACAATACATAAACCTTGTTAATTAATTATGACTGATAGCTGAGCAGGTGCAAACTTACCTTTTAATTTTGATCTTTCAAACGAAATATTGTGATGATAGTGGTTATTTTGGTGGCCATGGTGGTGGTGGTGGAAGTAGTAGTAGTAGTAGTAGCAGCAGCAGCAGCATCAATGGTCTAATAGGGTAATCATAATACTTAATCAGGATTTCTAACATAGACACAAGACCACCAATTTCAAAGAACTGTTAAAAAAACTTGATTATATTTTATCCACCCCGGAAGGATGAAAGACAAATTTGACTTCTGTGGAATTCGAAGTCGCATGAAGAATCACAAATATATCAAAGTATATGCTTGTGTTGTAGGAAATCTGCCATCTGACGAAAAGGATTTCTCACTTAAAATTGCTGTATCAGAATCCATGGCAAAAGAACAAAAAGTTGCAGGCCCACTCCTGCCTTTTCCCTTTTCTTTTTCAAGGTCACGTGTGACCCCTCTAGGAATCAGAGGCATTTATAGACTCACTTTACTGAGAACACAATGATCAACCTGTACTTGATGCTTAATCCTTTCTACTATAGGCACAAAGCCTAGAATATTTTGGGGAGAGGTATTTGGACCCCATTGCTCCAACTGGTACTTATTTCATTGACTCTGAAAGGATGAAAGGCAAAGTTGACCTTGGTGTAATTTGAACTCAGAAAGCCAATAACAATGATAATAATGATTTCAAATTTTGGCAGAAGGCCAGCAGTTTTAGGGGAGGGGATAAGTCAATGACATTGACCCCCAGTGCTCAGCTGGTCCTTATTTTGTTGACCCTGAAAGGATGAAATGCAAAGTGGACCTGGGTGGGGAATTTGAATTCAACACAAAGACAGTAAATCCCACCAAGCATTTTGTCTGCTGTGCCAATAGTTGTGTTAGCTTGCCTCTTTGATGATGATGATTTCTTTATTAACCACAAGGGTTTACATTCAGAAAAATATGGACAGCACAGGACAAAACAAAGGATGTGTGTGTGTGTCTGCTCTGTGAGGGTTTTGTGTGTAAACAAGATGATGATAGTAATAATAATAATAATAATCGTTTCAAATTATGGCACAAGACCAGCAATTTGTGAGGAATGGCAGGTTGATTACAGGATTCTGCCAGCTTGCCACATTGATGATAATGATGATGATGATAATAGTTTGTTCCTTATACTATACACAATATCAGATAAAGAGTATAGACAATAGAGTGAACGTCAGTACCTTTTTGTACTTTGACTGTGAATGGATAGAATACACCTGTGAGGTAGTGACCTAGACAATCCTACTGTTTATATCCACCACGACCACCACCACAAAACAATAATGTTAAAACTTGTTTCTATATTTGCTGATATTTGATGGTGCAAAGAAGTGGCAGTTCCTACCTAGAGTAGTTATTGACAGCGTCAGTAATACTGAATTATCAGTTTGAATGGTGAAGTGTGTGTAGAACAGAGAGAGAGAGAGAGATCCTTTGTATAACAGATTAACATAGAAGTACTCATTGTTGGGTACAAATGAAGGGTGCTATTTTTGTGGTAGTAATAAAACTGGACACACACACACACACATACACAATCACACATACATAATGATGTCGTTTGTATATTAAATGAAATGTTGGCTTTTTGATATATTTTGTTTTAGTTGGATATTATATGTGAGCCTGTAAGTGATAAAACTGGTGCCTGTTTATTGTTGATACGATATCAGTTTCATATCAATATTGTGTGGAGGTTACATTGTTTCAATATCAACATTGGAATGTTTATGCTGTTACTGTGAAGGACATAACTCTATTATATTTGTTTTGTGTAAATATGTGTACATGTGCAAAAGATTTATGTATGTATGTGTATATATATTCAGCTAATAATGTTTGTGTGTGTGTATATATGTCTGTATGTGTTTGTGTATAGACATATGCAAATGTGTTAATCATTAAAGAATTATTTGTGTGTGTGTGTACACACACACACACACACACACATACACAATCACACATACATAATGATGTCGTTTGTATATTAAATGAAATGTTGGCTTTTTGATATATTTTGTTTTAGTTGGATATTATATGTGAGCCTGTAAGTGATAAAACTGGTGCCTGTTTATTGTTGATACGATATCAGTTTCATATCAATATTGTGTGGAGGTTACATTGTTTCAATATCAACATTGGAATGTTTATGCTGTTACTGTGAAGGACATAACTCTATTATATTTGTTTTGTGTAAATATGTGTACATGTGCAAAAGATTTATGTATGTATGTGTATATATATTCAGCTAATAATGTTTGTGTGTGTGTATATATGTCTGTATGTGTTTGTGTATAGACATATGCAAATGTGTTAATCATTAAAGAATTATTTGTGTGTGTGTGTACACACACACACACACACACATACAAATAAAAATGTGTTAGTCATTGAAGAAATAATTTGTCTCTGACTATAATGTATGTATTTTGTTTGTATATACATTGTGTGGTGTGTGTGTGTGTATAAAAGTACAAGTAAAATGTAAATATTTACGTATGAAAACATTTTTCTAATTTCTTCCTATCAAGATAAGAGTTGTTTGCCTAAGCTGTAATTAGCATGAAGAGGATGAAGGGTACTTTTGAAACATTTTTTAAATGTTTTACTGGTTTCCTACAGTTTATGAGTTGACTTCATTCGCTCCATCTTTGTGAAGCTCAACTTCTCAAAATGATTGCATTTGGAAGTACTTCGTGAACTAGCCATAGTCTTGCTTAAAGTACTTGTCAAGAGACCTCTTTTACATTTATTGTAAAAGTAGTGCTTCTTACCTGCCATATATATATATGTGTGTATTCACGTGACCGACCAGGCTATCAGATGTTGCTACACATCGCTGGTCACAATGCGCTTTGCATTGTTTTAGCCTTCAAATGACGCCACCCCGCTGGCTAAGCAAGCAGGCCAACAAGAAAGAGTGAGAGAAAGTCATGGTGAAAGAGTACAGCAGGGATCGCCACCACCCCATGGTGGAGCCTCGTGGAGCTTTTAGGTGTTTTCACTCAAGCACTCACAACGTCCGGTCTGGGAATCGAAACTGCGATCCTACAACTGCGAGTCTCCTGCCCTAACCACCGAGCCATTGTGCCTCCACATATATAAATATATATATATATTTTATATATTACATATATATATATATATATTATATATATATATATATATATATTAATGCTTATGCTTACAACGCTGCTAACACCAGCTCCTGCCTACAACAGGGGCCACAACCTTAACATGCCTAAATGCTTGAATGTTGTCAGGTCGGAAGAGAGATCAGATGAAAAATGCCTAAAAAACGATCACCATAACAACCCTCTTCTTTTCATGCGCTGAATTGCATCCCTCCTCCCCAAACCTCACCCCACATTACCTTCCCAGTTTTCAGAGTTGGCACTGTGAATGTTGGTACACTGAAAGGTAGGTCTAGTGAGATTGTAGAGATGCTTGAAAGAAGACGGGTTGATGTATGCTGCACACAAGAGGTAAGATGGAGAGGTGCTTCAGCTAGGGTCCTCACAGGCAAGGCACATAGGTATAAAGTCTTCTGGCAAGGTAACATGGATGGTGTAGGGGGTGTAGGCATTCTCCTTGCGGAGAAATGGGTGGATAAGGTCATAGAGGTTGTCAGGGTTTGCGATAGAGTGCTTCAGCTCAGGTTAGTCCTACAGAGCGGCATAGCTACGATTATCTCCGCCTATGCCCCACATGCGGGTCTACCAAATGATCGGAAGGACCACTTTTATGATACCCTTCTACAGGCTACCTCAAAGACGAGTGGCAAGGACCTCATCTTTGTGGCTGGAGACTTTAATGGGCATCTTGGGCGGGAATCGGGTATCTTCACTGGGTACACGGTGGCCATGGTATTGGCACCAGAAATGATGAGGAAACTAGACTACTGGAATTCTGTGATGCATGTAACCTTTTAATCTGCAATACTAACTTCAGGAAGCCAGACTGCCACCTTATAACCTATCAGTCAGGGGACTCCACTAGCCAAATAGACTTCATCCTCACCAGACAGCGGGATGCAGGGTTGCTCTTAAATACAAAGACCCTCCCGGGTGAAGAATGTACACCTCAGCATAGGCTAATCATTAGTGACGTTAGGCTTGAGACCAGAAGGATACCAAGAAACAGACCAATCCAGAAAAGAAGGATTTGGAAGCTAAAGAACCCTTCACATGGTCAGAGATTTAGGGACATCCTCATCAAGAAATTTGATGAGAGAGAGGAGGAGCTACAGACGTCGGACATAGAAGGTAGCTGGAAATTCCTACAGGACAGCTTGCTGAGTGCCACAGACCAAGTCTGTGGATGGTGCAAAGTCCCTTCGAGACCTACAGTGACATGGTGGTGGAATAGTTCCGTAGACAAAGTCATTAGAGCAAAGAAACAGGCCTGGAAAACCTGGAAGGGTTGGGGTAGCAGGGAACGGTACGAGGTAGCCAAAAGGGAGGCTGGGCGGCAGGTATACATAGCCAAGGGTGAAGCAGAAAAGAAGAAGTTTGCCAATGTCCAGCAACGTGAGGACCAAAGAACTAAGGTATTTCGGATTGCTAGACAGTGTGTGAGAGAAAATAGTGATGTTACAGGAGAGAAATGTGTCCGCATGGATGATGGGGCACTTGCTTTTACTGTTAGTGAAAAGAAACAGGCTTGGAGAAGCCATTATGAAAGACTGCTGAATGAGGAGAATGAATGGGAGGAGGAGAGCCTGCCAAATGTTGACCCAGTAGAGGGACCAGCTATCCGAATAGACAGCTACCTTGTAGTTAAGGCAATTAAGGGTATGAAACCAGGTAAAGCCCCCGGCCCATCAGGAATCACTGCTGAGATGCTTAAAACAGCTGGCTATGTGGGCTATGGCCTAGTCACCCGCATTGTAAACCAGGTAGTTCATAATGGAGTCATACCCAATGACTGGCGTAGCAGCACCATAGTCAACTGCTACAAGGGTATAGGTGATGCTCTAGATAGAAATAACTACAGGGGTATTAAACTGTTGGATCAGGTGATGAAGGTCACAGAGAGGGTCATAACCCATCTCATTAGGGAGAGAATTTACTTAGATGAGATGCAGTTCGGTTTTGTGCTGGGTAGAAGCACCACTGATTCTATATTCCTGGTTCGACAACTGCAGGAGAAATACCTAGCTAAAGATAAACCCCTCTACATAGCTTTTGTGGACTTGGAGAAAGCCTTTGACAGGGTTAGAATCAATGGGCCTTAGAGTAAATGTAGCAAAGACCAAAGTTATAGTAAGCAGAAAGGCGAACTCATCACACACCCCCTCGGGCAGGCGACCCTGCTCGATCTGTAGAAAAGGTGTAGGTAGAAACTCCATAAGATGTACCCAGAGGTGCAGCAACATCAGAGGAAAATTAACTGATAAGATAGCTTTCATGTGCGGCAGATGCACAGGGACAATAGACACCACAGATACTCAAAAACAGATTCCATCACACTCCAGGGAGAGAAACTAGAAGTAGTTGATAGTTTCCGCTACCTGATCTCTGGAGATATGCTGTGACTGCAAAGACCCGGGCTGCTTCCTGCACCAGTTCCGCATAGCCCCAGCCCATTCAAAGTACCTTGGATTTCAGAACAACCCGCTGTGCTTGAGGGGACCTATTGAGTCAAGTACATGAACATTGAAATAAACATCAATGGAAATAGTAGTTGTGATACCTGTGCTGGTGGCACGTAAAAAGCACCATCTGAACGTGGCCGATGCCAGCACCACCTTGACTGGCTTCCGTGCCTGTGGCACGTAAAAAGCACCAACCGATCGTGGCCGCTGCTAGATGCCCCTGGCATGTAAAAAGCACCCACTACACTCGCGGAGTGGTTGGCATTAGGAATGGCATCCAGCTGTAGAAACACTGCCAGATCAGACTGGAGTCTGGTGCAGCCTCCTGGCTTCCCAGACCCCGGTCGAACCATCCAACCCGTGCTAGCACGGAAAACGGACGTTATCTATCTTTTACTTGTTTCAGTCATTAGGCTGTGTCCATGCTGGGGCACCACCTTGAAAAGTTTTTAGTTGAATGAACTGACCCCAGTACTTATTTTTCTCTTAAGCCTGGTCCTTATTTTAGCTGTCTTTTTTGACAAACTGCTAAGCTATGAGGATGTAAACATATGTATATACCATAGGATTCTTTCAGTTTCCATCTATCAAATCCACTCACAAAGCCTTAGTAAGCGTGGGTCTGAACCTAGAACCATGTGGTTGGGAAGCAAGCTTCTTACCACACAGCAATGCCTAGTTATCTTTCTAAATTCCTTCAAATTCTTGATTATTTTCCAACTTTGAAATATCTTCTTATTTTAGGGACAAAGACTAAGCCATATTCTATCTCTTGCAATAACCATTCTCACATTGAATTGTTCCCCAAAAACATTTGCCTCCTCTCAGAATTTCCAGGATTTTTGTAGACTAAAGAAATTTTTTTCCTTATTTTGATTTATGGCCATTCTCTTTTGAGAATGAAATTCCCCGCTGGGAAATTTAAACACTCATTCTGTTTCTGATTGAACAAACTTATGATCAAAAGCATTCCAACCATGACTATCCTGTCCTTTTAGGAGTATCTAGAACTATATTATTCAGTTTGTCCTTGTTTAATGTGAGGGTGATCTGCCTGTTCTTTCTAGCAGGTAGAGAAGTAAATTATTTTATATTAATAATTAAATTTTCAACAGATGACAGTATTTCGTTTACATTATGGGGTAGTGGTTTTCTTTTTCCTTTTTTTTCTAACGTTTCTATATCATTGCTGTCCCTGGGGTATTTTTCAACATGCTAACAGAATGCACCCAATTTGTCAGAAAGCTTGTTTATTTGTAGATATTCTTATTGTCTATCATCAGTCAATGTCAACCTCAGCTTTGTTTCTTACCAACTACATACACCAGATCCAGTCTTGCTGTCTTCTCAAAATATTTTTCAACTTTCTTTCACAGTTTTCCAAAGGCTCCACTTGTTTTATTTTGCAAGAAGTTTTGCAGTTGTTAATTTCGCTTCCCTTAAGTCCTGGTGAGATTAGATGTGTTCCAAACGTCACTAGTACATATCTTTTTTTTAATTTTCTAGCTTGCTTCAAGGATTATATTATCCAATTGTGTCCCCTTGATTTTTTTTTTTTTAAAGACTGGAGGGTGTCATATGAGGGAGATTTAGCTGCAGTAATTTAACCTGCTGCAAAAAGCAGTTTCATGTAGATCTGTATGTATGGAAACCAAACTGGTGGTCATTGAATGAGGTTATAAATAGACAGTGGTAAGACCATGTATATCATCTTTGACATATTGAATGTGGACAGTTTGAATACTTACCTTCTGGGAGATGCGATACTCTATAAAATTAATTTCGTAACTCAAAATAGATGCATACAGAAAAAGCTTAAAGAATTTAGTAAGGATACATGCCATCGGTTTTAGCAGGAACTATTTGGAAGTCGTCTTGTTTGGTAAATGTATTCACATGATGGTTTAAGGGGGTTTATGTAACTTTATTCTATAGAATAAATTTATTTCAAATATTCTTAAATGAAAAGTTTCTCTGATTCCCAAAAGCATAGAGAATAAAAAGAAAAGAAGTAAAGTTACCTCCTTAAGTCATGCCAATTCATAAGGGCCGGAACTGCTGTATATAATCTATAATAGCAACAAAAGTAAAATTAAACAGTGACAAAGATATTAAAATAAAACACTAGAAATATTACCCAGAACAAAATTTCAAAATTCTGTCAAGCTTAAAAACCTCCAACTGTAGAACTTTGTGGATATGATGTTTTCACTGGTTTTTATTCAGCTCGAAAATTGATTTTGTTATTATTTTAATTGTAAAGATAACTCACTTTTTATTTTGGTAATTTTTAACACTTTTGATTTAGCATAGAGAACAATTCAAAAAATTGGATTGAAACATTTTATCAGATGGTAGCATTAGGTTTCTCTCTAACAAGAGTTGACAATGTTGGTTAGATTACTGAACTACAATCTTCGAGTTGTGACAGTTCCTGAATTTCCCCTGCCGTGGCTATGTAGGAATAAGTTTGCTCCCCAACTGCATGGTTCCGATTCAGTCCCACTGCATGGCATCTTGGGCAAGTGTCCTCTACTATAGCCTTTGACCACACTTAAACATTGTTTCATAACACCAAAACCCCACAATATTCTTTAGATAAAACCTGCAAGGGCAAGTCAAGAACTGTTAAGACACACACGACACATGAGTTTATCAATACCACTGTTATTGATGACTTTATATTGAGTTTAATTTGTCATTTGTCCTCCCAAAATTGATAAGAACTATTATGTTCATCTCAAAAAAAAAGAAAATAGAGGCTTTCTGTCTCTTAGGAATCAATGTTTATACTGTGTATTTATAAAAGAGTTCACGTAATAAAAAAATATCTCTATTTTTTTTTACTGTATATAGTATTTAGTACCATATTATCATCAATATTCTATAACACTTCATCTTCATTCTATCCTCATTTTTAATTAACTGTGATGTCATCAGCAGAGAGAAACCCAATTTATTTGCTTTTCTGTTTAATATTAGTTGACAATATTTTACAATACTAGCAAGGTGGCAGTTGGCAGAATTGTTAGCACTCCAGGCAAAATTCTTTGCGGTATTTTATCTGTCTTTATGTTCTGAGTTGAAATTCAGTTGAGGCCAGCTTTGCCTTTCATCCTTTCGGGGTTGATAAAATAAGTACCAGTTATGCACTGAGGCTGATGTAAAAACCTTACCCTCTTCCCTGAAATTCTGGTCTTATGTCAAAATTTGAAACCAATGTTTAACAATAATATTGAATTACTAATATAAAGTTAAGATTGACTTATTCTTGGTTTGCATGGCTTTAAGAGTTTTGTCTATTCCTCTGTATGCATTTTATATATTAGGCTCAATGTATAAAAGGGTCTATTGTTAAGAGGCTACAGCACTAATTGTTTAGGTTATAATGAGTTAGATGTTCTTATGAGATTATTTTAATTGGATTTTAACTTACACAACCTTAAGAAATGCCAAGTTGTGACATTTCTCAAATTTCCCCAGCCATGGCTGCGTGGTCAGGAGTTTGCTTCATAATGACATGGTTCCAGGTTCAGTCCCACTGCATGGCATCTTGGGCAAGTGTCCTCTACTATAGCCTGAAACCAACCAAAGCCTTGTGAGTAGATATGGTAGACAGAAACTGAAAGAAGCTCATTATATAGATATTTGAATTTGTCCCCTACTACTTGTCAACTAGTGTTGGTGTGTTTAGGTCCCCATAACCTAGTGGTTCAGCAAAAGAGACCAACTGAAAAAATGCCAGAAACAGAAGTGCTGGGATTGATTCATTTGACTAAAACTTATCAAGGTGCTGCCCCAGGATGGCTGCAGTCTAATGACTGAAACAAGTAAAAGATAGAGAGATAATAACAAGCAAATAATAATAATGATCCTTTCTAGTAAAGGCACGTGGCCTGAAATTCTGGTGGAATGATCTAATCAATTACATTGGCACCTGTGCTCTACTGGCGCTTATTTTATTAACCTCAGAAGGAAGAAAGGCTAAATCGGCCATGACAGAATTTGAACAGTTAATGTAAAGATGGACAAAATACCACAAAGCATTTTGTCTGGTGTGCTAATGATTCTGTCAGCTCACTACCTTCATCATTATCATCATTATTTAATGTCTGGAAGGCTGCACCAGACTCTAGTCTGATTTGACATGGTTTCTATGGCTGGATGCCCTTCCTAATGCTAACTACTCCGAGAGTGTAATGGGTGCTTTGACGTGCCACTGGCATGGGTGCCATTTGTGTGACACTGGTACCTGCCATGACTGTGATTTTACTTGGCTTGATGGGTCTTCTTCTCAAGCACAGCATAATGCCAAGGTCTCGGTCATTTGTCATTGCTTGTGTGAGGCCCAACACTTGAAAGGACCTTTTCACATGCCTTCAGCATCAGTCACTTTGTCTCTGTGAGGCCCAATGCTTGAAAGGTGCTTTTTACATGCCAGTTGTGTGACACCAGCATCAGCCATGATTATGATTACACTTGGCTGCACGGGTCTTCTCAAGCACTGCATATCACCAAAGGTCTTGATCACTGGTCATTTCCTCTGTGTGGCCCAAATTTTGAAGAATCATGCTTCACCACCTCGTCCCATGTCTTCCTGGGTCTACCTCTACCACATGTTCCCTCCACAGTTAGAGATTGGCACTTCTTTACACAGCTGTCCTCATCCATATGCATCACATGACCATACCAGCGCAGTCGTCTCCCTTACCCACCGTTCCTGATGCCTCTTATGCCCAACTTTTCTCTCAAGATGATTACACTTTGTTGTACATGCACACTGACATTGCTCATCCAATGAAGCGTACTGGCCTCGTTTCTTTCAAACCTACACATGTCCTCAGCTGTCACAACCTGTTTCATTACCATGTAAGCACAGTTGTTCACATGCAGGCATCGTACAATCTACCTTTCACTCTGAAGGAGAAACCCTTTGTTGTCAGCAGAGGTAGGAGCTCTCTGCACCTCTTACGTATCCATACCTTACACCAGGTACTTCTTATGGAGTTTCTACCTACACCTTTTCTACAGATCAAGCAAGGCCATCTACCCAAAGGGATTTGTAATTTGTCTGCCCCCCCCTACTTACTAAGACTAATAATAATAATAATAATAATGATTTCAAATTCTGGCACAAGGCCAGTAGTTTTGTGGGGAGGAGTTAAGTCAATTAAACCAACTGCAGTGCTCAACTGGTACTTATTTTATCGACTCGGAAAGAAGTCGACCCCGGTGGAATTTGAACTCAGAATGTAAAGATAAATGAAATGTCACTAAACTTTTCAACTGGTGTGCTAATGATTCTGCCATCTTGCCACTAAAAATAATAATAATAATGATAATCCTTTCTGCTAAAGGCACAAGGCCTGAAATTTCAGGGGAGGGGTCAAGTTGATTACATCAACCCCAGTGCTCAACTGGTACTTAATTTATCAACCCCAAAAGGGATGAAAAGCAAAGTTGACCTCGGTAGAATTTGAACTCAGAACGTGAATACGGACAAAATACCACCCAGCATGCTAACGATTCTACCAGCTCGCCACCTTAATAATAATGATAATAATCCTTTCTTCTACTGCTACTAATAGTAGTAGCTAAACAAGCTGATAGTGAGAGATTCAATTTTAAATTGATATGCTCATATTAAGGGTCTTTATTCATGCGTTTGGGGTTTCGAAATTCAACATCTAACCTCAGGTTTAAAATAAATGGATAAGTTTCCATATTTGTTTATTTTCTAAGGGTTTTCTCAGAATTGTGAAATTTTCTTTACCTGATACAAAAAAGTTTTTGTACTAGGCTAAAAATGTAGTTAATTTGACCTCAGGTATTAATTAACTAACCCTAGAGGAATTTGAATTTAGAAAATGGTAGATTGAATTCAATAGATTCATTCATTTCCTACTGGCAGAATCATTAGCATGGCATCAGGCAAAATGTTTAGCAGCATTTCTTTTGCCTCTTTACATTCTGAGTTCAAATCCCATTGAATCACCTTTGCCTTTCATCCTTTCTTGGTAGATAAAATAAGTACCAGTCAAGTACTGGGGTTGATGTAATCAACTGATCCCCTCCCACTCTAAAATTGCTGGCTCTGTACCAAAATTTGAAGCCATTGCTGTTGTTGTTGTTTTCAGTAGTAGTAGTAGTAGTAGTCTATTAGTAAAAGGCTAATTGAATGGCAGAATCATTAGAGTGTTAGACAAAATACTATGGTATTTTGTTAAAGCTTTTCAATTTCTGAGGTCAGAACCCTGTCAGGGTTAACTTTACTGCTCATCCTTCTAGGGTTGATAAAACCAAGGATCAGTTGATTCCTATAGCCAATTACCAAATTTGGGGCCTTGGGGCAGTGAGCCAAGAGAATATTCAGTGGCATTTGGTCCATCTTTATGTTCTGATTTCAAATTCTACTGAGGTTGACTTTGCCTTTCATCCTTTTGGAGTCAATAAAATAAGTACCAGTTGAACACTGGGGTTAATGTCATTGGCTTACCCCTTCTCCTTAAATTTCTGGCCTAGTGCCAAAATTTGAAACCATCATCATTATTATTATTTGATGAAAACTCACAGCTTATTTTATTGGATATGATGGAAAGTGTCAGCTGCCCACAGCTTGCAGACTAAGGTCATTGTTGTCATTTTACTTTTCAGAGCACTTAGTCTTGTTTGCTCTTGTTAGGTCTATGGGAGTGGACAGCAGCCTGTTGTCAGAGGTCTCACAGAGTCTCTTTATTTTATTATTATCATTATTATTATTATTATTATTGCCTTTGCACAGCTTCTAACGCTGGAGATGTACTACAGTGTCAGCTGTTCACTACCAGTGAACTAAGGTAACACCTCTTATTTTTCGAGCACCTTCCGGAGTATTCGAGCGGATCCAAGCAGTGCTGTTTTCTGCAAGTGTTCCACCCTTATTGCAGTCCCTATTTGTTCCACGTACTTCTCGAGATTTTTGCTCATTGTTCCCAAGGCTTCGACAATTATTGATACTGCTGCTACATTTTTCATCGATCACAACTGCTTACCTTCCCAAGTTAACCTGTCATATCTCTCGACTTTTCTTTCTTCCTTATCGCATACCTTGTTGTCACTTAAGCATGCTATGTCTATGATCCAGCATAGTTTGTTTTCTTACTCAAATAAGACTATGTCTGGCTTCCTCTTCTCTATCCCATGGTCACATTGAATCACAAAATCCCATAGGATCTTTGCATTTCCATTTTCGATAATGCCTTCAGGTTTGTGGTCATACCAATTTTTTGCTCTGTCAAATCCATACTTTGTTGTAAAGTGTCGAATGGACAAGCCTGGCTATATTGTCGTGGTGTCTCTTATATTCCTTCTGCGCTAGTAGCATACATTGGCTGGTAATATGCCATGCGAATTCACCGTTTTGTCCACAGATTCTGCACTTATCACTTTATGCTGTGCTGTCTTTTCTGTATTTTATGTAGTTTGTTCTTAGTGCTTGCTCTTGGGCAACACAGATGATTATTATTATTATTATTATTATTATTATTATTATTATATTGGGTGAGAGAGCCACACATGCCATCAAAGTGACACTGGGGTACAAATATATGAAGTCCAATATACCCATCATGACTACCCATCTGCTAATGCTACACCAGACACATGCATCACAACCATATGTGTGCTACATGATGATTTCATATCACGATAAAAAGGGCATGACCTTGCAGGTGGGGCCCAGTTAGAATTTTCTTCAGTTCGATCCCACTCAAAAAGTCTCTGAATGAGGGTTGTTTAAGGATGCTGAATGAAACACTCGTGTTTCCAGAGTGAATAATTCAAACCCCACAAAATTCCTCTCAACCCATGACTATGATGCTCACCCACTACTTCTACTCAATGATCAGAGATGCACATATCGTCATCCACTAAGGGACATGCTCAACTGGTTATGGTCAAACAACTGACAACCAAATCTGTGGTATTGATCAAAATATTTGCTGTAGCTCATCTTTTACACCAAGACTTAAGATCAGAAGCCATGAGAGCCATTAGCATTTTAATATTTTTTCATATTGGCGCAAGCCTGAGTATAGTTGACTCCATTTATTAACAATATTTCTGAGGTTTATTAAATCTAGAAGTTTAAAATATATGTTGGGACTGAATTTGGGATATTAATCAAATACTGCAAAGCATTTTGTGTACTATTTGACTAATTCTGATATCCACTGCCTTCAGTGGTAAGGGTAATTCTTGTGCATTATTTATCTTACATTCTTTACTGTCAGTCTATTTTGAAAATGTAGGTTTGGACTAAATTCTAAGCTATGATGGCAACTGGATCTCTTAAATAACAATGATGTTGATGATGGTGTTTCTGCAGAATCTTTTGTGCTTATTTCCAATATTTCATTTCCTTTTTTTAGTTTTGTTGTTATCAGTTTCATTTAATTCCAGAATATTCTTTCGGTTTAGCTTCTCGGTGAAAAGATAACAAAATGCCCAGTACCAGCCACTTCTTCAAATTGAAAAAGTGTTGTCATTACCACCATCATTTAACATCTATTTTCCATGCTGGCATGGGTTGGACCGTTTGACAAGAACTGGCAACTCAGAGGACTGCACCAAGCTGCAATTTCCTATTTTGACATTGTTTCCTTCACCAGATGCTCTTTCTAATATCAATGCCTTTACAAAGTGTACTAAATGCTTTTCACACGGCATCAGTACTGAGTGCTTTTTATGTGGCATATGTACTTTTTACATTGCGCTAGCACATAAAAAAGTGGAGTTTAAATTTCAAATTACCTTCTGTTATTGTTTTTTTTACTTATCTGGATTCTCAAAATATTTAAATTGTGACAAAATTAGCCATTTGAGTTCAAAGCTGTCCAGGTTCACGTTTTAACTTTCTTCCTTCTTAGATTAAGAGAATAAGTTCAGTGGCTGACGCGATCACTCTGGAATGTGATGCTCTGACTTGGCTGTAGCTCAGTGACTGAAAGCAGTAAAAGACTTCAAGACAAAGGGTTTTCTGAGACCTGAAAAAGGATCAGTAATCACTAGAGCTCTTTCAGTTCACTTGAATTGTTTCCTTTATAAAACTAGCCTTAAACCTAAGCTGAAAAATTGCTTCTGTTATGACTACCACTGCCTCCTCCTCCTCCTCCTCCTACTACTACTACTACCACCACCACCACCAAATAATAACAATGGTTCCTAGTTTTGCCACAAAACCAGTCATTTCGAAGGGAGTGGGGAGTTGCTTACAACAGTTCCAGTTCTTATTTTATTTATCCCAAAAGGATGCAAGGCAAAGTTGATTTCAGCAGGATTTGAACTCAGGCCTAAAGAACTGGAAGAAGAACATACTGCTTGTAAGCATTTTGTCCAATGCATTAACAATTCTGCGAGCAGACCTAACAATAATTTACACTGATTTCTTACATTGGTACTGTGCCCTAAATTTGGGGAAGGGAACATACAATATTGACCCCCTTCACCCCCAACTTTATTTTAACACTTCCAGAAAGGTGAGCCGTAAAGTTGACCTTGGCTCAATTTGAATTCAAAAAGTAGAGAGTTGTTATGAAATACCACAAGGCATTATTTAGTCCTTCCCTCTCCTGATTCTTTATCATTCTTCCATGGTCACTGCCTTGCGATCCTGGATACATTCCAGGCAAGTTGTTGACGTAGGTGAGTCAATGTTTTACCTCTTCTTACATCACCATGAAGCAGATTCCACAAAACCAACTTGGATGCTTCCAGTTCAGGGGGGGGGGTTCAAGTTGCAGCGGTCTCTTGTCTCATCTTCTCACCAACTCTCGGCAGATTCACAGAAAGCTATTCACTTATCATATGTTGCTGCCATTTCTTATTTAAAACCAATAATGATAATAATAATAATAATAATAATAATAATGATTTCTTGATTAACCACAAGGGTTTACACTAAAAAAAACATTATGGACAGAACAGGACAAAACAAAGAATGTGTGTATGTGTTGTTGTGAGGGTTTTGCGTGTAAACAAGACTAACAAAATTAAAAAAGAAACAATAAAAATCCACAATGTGTAGTATAGGCAAAAGGCCAAAAATTTTGGGAGAAGCTGCCAGTTAATTCCATCAACTCCACTGCTCAAATGGCACTTATTTTATTGTTCCCAAAAGGATTAAAGGCAAACTTGACCTCAGCAGAATTTGAACTCGGAACTTAAAAACAGACAAAATGCCACTAAGCATGTTGTCCAGTGTGCTAACAATTCTGCCAGCTCACTTCCTGTAATTATAACAATAATAATAATAACAATAATATAGTAATAATAATAATAATAATAATAATAATAATAATATAGTAATAATATAATAATAATAATAATAATAATAATATAGTAATAATAATAATATTATAATAATAATATAGTAATAATAATAATATTATAATAATAATAATAATATAGTAATAATATAATAATAATAATAATATAGTAATAATAATATAATAATAATAATAATAATAGGACGCACAACAGGTGCAGCAACATTAAAAGGAAATTAACAGATAAGATAGCTTTCATGTGCGGCAGATGCACAGGGACAATAGACACCACAGACACTCAGAAAACAGATTCCATCACACTCCAGGGAGAGAAACTAGAAGTAGTTGATAGTTTCCGCTACCTGGGTGACCAAGTTAGTAGTGAAGGTGGATTCACAGAGAGTATCACCACTAGAATACGAATAGCCTGCGCAAAGTTCAGAAAGCTCCTACCCCTACTGGCGACAAAGGGTCTCTCCCTCAGAGTGAAAGGTAGATTGTATGATGCATGTGTGCGAACTGCCATGCTTCACGGTAGTGAAACATGGGCTGTGACTGCAGAGGACATGCGTAGACTTGAAAGAAATGAAGCTAGCATGATCCGCTGGATGTGTAATGTCAGTGTGCACGCACGACAGAGTGTAAGCACCCTGAGAGAAATGCTGGATATAAGAAGCATCAGATGTGGTGTGCAAGAGCGACGCTTGCGATGGTATGGTCATGTGCTGTGGATGGATGAGGAGAGATGTGTGAAGAAGTGCCACTCCCAAACAGTTGAAAGTATCAGGGGGAGAGGTAGACCCAGGAAGACATGGGATGAGGTAGTCAAGCATGACCTCAGAGCATTGGGCCTCACTGAGGCAATGGCGAAGGACCGAGATCTCTGGAGATATGCCGTGACTGCAAAGACCCGGGCTGCTTCCTGCATCAGTTCCGCATAGCCCTTGCCCATTCAAAGTACCCCGGAACCCAGAACGTCTCGCTGTGCTTGAGGAGATCTGTTGAGTCAAGTACATGAACATGAACGTCGAAATAAATATCAATGGAAATAGTAGTTGTGATGCCTTTGCCGGTGGCACATAAAAAGCACTATCCGAATGTGGCCGATGCCAGCGCCGCCCCGACTGGCTTCTGTGCCGGTGGCACATAAAAAGCACTATCCGAACGTGGCCGATGCCAGCGCCGCCCCAACTGGCTCCTGTGCCGGTGGCACATAAAAAGCACCATCCGAACGTGGCCGATGCCAGCGCCGCCCCGACTGGCTCCTGTGCCAGTGGCACATAAAAAAACCATCCGAACGTTGCCAGCTCGCCTTGGCTGGCTTCCGTGCCGCTGGTACGTTAAAAGCTCCAACCGATCGTGACCGATGCCGGACCCCCCCTGGCACCTGTGCAGGTGGCACGTAAAAAGCACCCACTACACTCACGGAGTGGTTGGCGTTAGGAAGGGCATCCAGCCATAGAAACTCTGCCAGATCAGACTGGAGCCTGGAGCAGCCCCTGGCTTCCCAGACCCCGGTCGAACCGTCCAACCCGTGCTAGCGCAGAAAACGGACATTAAACGATGATGATGATGATAATAATATAGTAATAATAATAATATAATAATAATAATAATAATAATAATAACAATAATATAGTAATAATAATAATATAGTAATAATATAATAATATAATAATAATAATAATATAGTAATAAATCTCCGAACGAGATGTAAACAGTAACCGCTCGACAACGTAAAGTGTAATAGCCATCTGAATGTGGCTAACCACTGGGGGTGGGTGTTACTGAAGCTTTTAGCCCCAGGAGATCATCGTCTAAAGCCAGCTGGAGACGACGATCTCCTGGGGCTAAAAGCTTCAGTAACACCCACCCCCTGTGGCCAGCCACAATAATAATAATAATAATGATGATTGCTTTAGGGAAAAGCATGAACATAACAACTTAGTATTTTGTAAAAGTCAGGCTTTATAAATAACAATTATGGCTTTTCTTTTTTTGTCCTTAGAAAATAGCAGGGGAATCTAAACTGTTTATCTAATTAAAATAATTTCATTCAATTTCATCATTGTAACTGTAAAGCGTACAAAATTTAATACATTTATTCCTTCTCAATATGGCTGTAGTTTGCCAAAAATAGTTTTTATATCTATTCCACCTCCAATGTAGCTACTCTTCTGCAAAGCTGTGACTGGTCTCTCTCTCTCTCTCTCTTATACATGCACATTTATATATATACACACATACATACACACACACATATATATACACACACACACACACACACACACACACACACATATACACATATATAGGTGTGTGTATGCAATATCAATACAATATATATTATGTAAGAAAGGTCAGATAAAGTTAGGTCATTAGTAGAATTTGTAAAAGTTAATTAAATCAGAGCATAGAAAGTGTTGGAAATGAGAAATATGTGTAGGAAGGGTGTTGATGGTGTTGCGTGTGGTTAGACTGGCAAGGCTGGAGACAGATAGAAAGAGGCTGGTGGAAAAGTCTCTGAGATGCTGCTGCAGTAATGCTGAATAGCTTTGGATCAATGAATGTTATTTTATTGGTGATGACTGACATTTAAGATAAGGATCTATTATTATTGTATACAATAGCATAGTATAGGCATTGAAATGGGGTTTGATTTAACTCAGATACAGAAATTAATAGTACAGTTAATAAGAGATAATAACATTTAAAAAGTGTAACTGGACATAGAATGTTAATTATATACAAGTAGCTTTTGGGCTGATTGACTGTTGAGGATGGGTTCAGTAAGAGGGCAGAAGAGGCTGTTGTAAAAACAATTAGGATTTTCACGTTTTTATTTTTTTTTAGTGGTTGGGGTTTGGAGTCTGTCTGGGATGGAGGGAAATGAGAAGGGTTGGAGTTAGGCTAACAAGCCAGGCTTGGGAAATATTAATGTGAAATGAAATTGTATCTATGACTAGAATGGGCATCTAGTTGTCAGTTGTTTGTCAATTAATTCTACAGCTTCATAATCCTGAACTAGAGAATGCCTTATTTGTGACCCATATTCACTGCAGACATTCACAAACAAACACCTCATGAATAATGCTTTCAGTTTTATCAAAAGTTCCATAAAGTTTGCTACATCAGTTATAGAATAAATGTTATTTAAGATATTGTAAAAATAGTTTTAGTTCGACACAAGTTGTTACAAGGGTTTTAACTCCCATGCCATCGGTAGTCCAGTAATTGTCACAGCTAATGTTTAGGCAGGGTATGTGGTCACCATGAATACTCATAGTAGACCAACGATACACTTATGGTGTCTCTAGACATTGGGTCTAGAACCCACTATATGTTTCCAACTGGAACTATTTATTTCTTCCATCTGCTCTTCATTGCTCAGTATGTACTGCCTTTGCTACCTGCTGAAACAATTCCTTACCACCTGTTGCGCTTCTGCAATTACATCCGCATATATCAAAATTTCCTGTTTCTCTTTCACATGTTTTGAGATTTCTGACTCTGTAATAATTGTACATGCACACATACATAGAGACAAGCAACATTTCATTTCAATATATAAGGCATAAACACAAGACAGAGGTGGTCAGCAGGATTTACCTGCAATGTCTTCTTCATATTTTGGCCAAAAATATTTTCTAACCTATGAACCCTGGCAGATTACCTTGAGGGAGATTCATAATTTCAGTACAAGTGAAGTCAAATACCCAGTCTTACAGTGGAATGGAAGTTCTAATTGTGAAAATAATACTGATCTAGAATATACTAAATATTAATTGAAAACCTGGTCAACAGTGTTAGTTTTAGAGAAACCAATACATTTGAAATGCTCAATCCTTGCAGTGAGAATAATATACCATCATCATCATGATCATCATCATTTAGCATCTGCTTTCCATAGTGGCATGGGTTAGATGGTTTGACTGGAACTGGTATGGTAGAGGGCTGCACCAGGTTCCAGTCTGATTTGGCATGGTAAAATGTAAATTGATCTAATTTTACTGTGGGTCTTGGCTATTAGTCATGTAGGTTAACCAAATTCTATGAATCACTCAGATGTGTGGTGTGTTGTGCTGCTGCATGTTCAAAGCTTCACCTTTGCTGACACCAGACTAGTAAATGTCTGACCAGTCTTATGTCTGACCAGTTTGACCTTTCACCTCAATTAAATTAGTGATGCTTAACTCAATGGTTCTCTGATGAGAAGAAGTCAAATGCTGAGTCAACCCCACCAGAGATTATATTCTTCACTACTACACCAATGACTCCTTTCACATAAACATATATCCAGAAATCCCCCCCCTCTCTCGCACACACACACACACACATATACATAAACTCATAAACCCATCTCTACAAACGTATGCATAGCTACAAGCAAGTCATGAACCGAAGCAGCAGTGTTCTACATATGCACTCACACATGCACACAAGTGTGCGCGCGCACACACACAAGCATTTGTTTATCAAAATAAATCAAACCTACAAAAAATAAAAAATTAAGATAATGAAGTAAAAATATCATAAAGAGAAGCCACCATTAAATGGCAGTAAAAACATTTTTTGGTTTGACATTTCAAAATTAACTCAATATTGCATGTGTTCATTTGGCATTTTTGGGGTTTTGAATTCCGAGAAGACATTCACTGATATAATAATGGAAAGTAATATGAGGCTGTGTCTTTTATTTTTTTATTTAATCTTTTTTTTTTAATTCTTATGTAATAATGTTGATAAAAAGAACATCTTTACTTGCAAATAAGTTTATTGCATGCTTGCTTCTGCTTTAAATCCAAGAAATGTGCTGGCCCTTTCTAGCTATTGGCTTTCTATAAAACCTTAAATATCACTTTAAATTACTGCCCTCAAACTTGGGGTCACTCACTATTATTCACTGACACTAACTTGAAGAATGAAACCCAGTGGATTGCTATACCCTTCATTTAATTTATAAAAGGAAAGCATAAAGCCCTCAATCATGGCTTCTCATTGTGCTGTAAGCAGTCTGTGTTTAGAAAAGAGGTTGTTGATGAATATAAAATAGTTTTATAAAGCCTGCCGGATATTTGTCCTCTGTTCAAAGAGTCATAACATTGAACTCAGTCCTTTCTTTCTCCTTATTGTACCAGTTTTTCTCATAGTAAAAGACTGAACCACCTCAACTACTACATTAGAACCAGATCTAGCTTCTAAAGAATTATGCTTATTGACTGTCAAGTAGTTTCCTCATATTAAAAGGGAAAAGAAATCCATTTCCTTGAAAACCTTTCTTTTTGCTTTTTTCCTCCTTTTTTCTTTGAAGCAGAGAATTACTGAGTCAATTCTTTTGAATCTAATAATTTCACTCTGCAACTGTAATTAACCATTTAGAGTTGATTGGTTTTTTTTTGGGGGGGGTGGGGGTTCAATTAGAAGTTTTTTTTAACAGATTTTCTTTTCTTTAGTTTATTAGTCACCATTATGTCGTTGAAGACCAATCTCATTTCACCAAAGTTCTTTATTTCTATGAATTTCTGTTATAAAATACTTGCATTTCAGCATTCTTGTTTGTAATGTCATCATTAGAATCTTTCTGAAAGGCTTTGTGGTTTACCCAAATTTAAAATCCAAATCAGCCTGGTAGCATTAATATCTCTCTCTCTCTCTCTCTCTCTCTCTCTCTCTCTCTCTCTCTCTCTCTCTCTCTCTCTCTCTTTCTCTCCCTCCCTCTCCCCCCCCTCGCACACAAGAATTAGAATTGGAAATGATATGTTGCAATATTTGTGTCAACTGTAATTTTGAGAGTTTAACTGATTGCTAACATGGTTTATTGTCAGAAGAATTGTCATCAGAAGTATTACATTATTTGTTTTAATGGATTTCTAACTGTTATTTGATATGACTGAGTGACAATAGTCTATAAAGTAATACCTACAAGTAAGATGTTGTTGTTTAGCCCCAGGTTAATTCTGATCAGGCAGACCAGTTGGGACCATACCACATCTTTTAGGAGATATTTAGGGCTTGATGTCCTTCTCATAAACAGTGAGGTGTGATTTATGGAGTATTTGGTTGCTATTTCTATCAAGTTATGCAACAACATAGAGAGATTCATTAGCTCAGAGAGAGAGAGAGAGAGAGAGAGTGGGATGCATAGAGATTTGATGGACAAAGGAAATTCCAGTAGATAGAGTTTTGGACCCACCCACTTTTATTCTCAAAATTAACCTACTTGGGTTTTCAAACTTTTACATTTATTACTGTCTTGGTTTTTTATTAGCTGTTTGTGATGTCTTGTTTAGTGTCTGTGAGCTCAGGAAGAGAGCTTCTATGTGGTCAAATGATTTCATAGAAATAACAACCAATTTTCTCTAAATAAATCCGTTCAGCTTTAAGAAAAATCATATAGGACAGTATTTGTCCTATATCAATAAGGACAGGGTGGTCACTGCTGGAATGCTTTTATACATATAGGTCCACTCAATCACAGTTAACCTGGGTATAAATAATATGAACTTGAGCACACCTGTAATACACAGGTACTATTTAGTGTATAGCATTCTAGGTATGGTATTAGGTTAGTCTGGGGGTGGGAGATAGCATCCTGCATACTCATACATTTGCCAAGTTTTTATATCTAAAATTTTTTTTAATAGTTACAAAACGAATATGATTTGTCTTATAATAACTTTGATTCCCTCTTGTGAAGATATAATTAATGATTATTAGAATGAAGTTGCTTGTAGAATTTTAATATCTAATCCCTAATTAGCCCCTCTCTATACAAATGTATCTTAACTTATTTCCTGTTCTTCAAAGTGAAGGCATGAACTATGATAAACAATAAATACTTTCCTGTTTTTTTTCTTTCCATTTTATCACAATGCAATCATCATTTTTATGTCCATATTTCCATGCTAGCATGTTTCGGAGGGATCACACATCATCTCACCATATATCTAGTTCTTCATCTTCTCATATGCAGAAAAACAAAAGAAACTACTTTTAACTTTTTTTTCTTTATTATATGTAACATTTTTGTTTGGGATTGTTTTGGGGTAGGATGGCATAAATTTTATAGTTGAGTACCTGTCCTGTCATCAACCATTTAAAAAATAGACTTGGTACATTTTGTCATGTCTTTGCTGTGAGACAGGTTCCCTATTGCAGGACAAGAGAATCCTGCAATATTGTTAGTTTTTTATTATTCAGTTACTGCCATCCTTTTGTCTTTATTTGTGGATTTTGAAGATAAATTATTGCTGTTATTATTTATGTGGCTGTGTGGTAAAAAGCTTGCTTCCCAGTTACATGGTTCTGGGTTCAGGCCCTCTGTGTGGCACCTTTGGCAAGTGTCTTCTACTATAGTTTCAGGATGACCAAATCTTTGTGAGTGGATTTGGTTGATGGAAGCTGAAAGAAACCAATTGTGTGTGTGTTTGTGTATGTGTTTATATCGCTGTAACTTAGCAGTTTGGCAAAAGATACAGATAGAATAAGTACCAGGCTTAAGAAACAAAGGTACTGAGGTCAATTTGTTCAACTAAACTATTTCAAATCAGTGCTCCAGTATGACTGCAGTCTAACGACTGAAACAAGTAAAACATAAACCTATTTAAAATCTTTTTAAAAACAAAACTCCCTGGTGTCCCTTAAAACCCTATTGTCCAGTAGCTAACCCCACAAACCAGGCACTGTAACTAGACACAGGGTGTTTGTTTTTCTTTCAAAAGATTCACCACTCAATAAAGAAATTACAGTTTTGGGTGCAGAGAGTTATTTGCTGTGGACTGATGTGATTCTGCTGACTGCAGGATCTTCTGATCACTCTTTTTAAGTAGAGAGGTCTGGAGGAATGGTCTATGCTCACAATCAGTGAGATTGATGCTGTAGAAAAGAGATGTGCAGTTCTCACTGCATAGCTCATTCCTCTAGACTTACATGTATTAAAGAAGCAGCTCTGAGAGATGTGGCTAACCTTGGTTTTGCAGAGTTGGATACAATACAGAGATGAGTGAGTGATGATGCTATAAGATGTAGAGGCAGAGACTGTTGTTGTAGCAGTAGAGAGGAGGAGAGGCAGAAGATTTGTAAGCCAGAGTATGATGTTAGTTTATGAGTGTCTTTAATGTTGATTAGTTGAGTGACCTTTCTCTGGATGTAGTTTAGGACATCTTTGTGTGTGTGTGTGTTATGACTTCTCTGTTCTAGATGTGGGAGCAGTACTTTGTGTCACTTGAGCTTCAAGAGGGTTAATAATTATAGGGAAATGAAGTATTTTATGATTGTGAAGGGAAGGGCCACACTGAACTGTTAAAGAAGTAGTGAGGCCCAACATTTGGAATGATTGCAAACACTCTTGTTGCATGTTACTCATGGTTAGGGGTGGGAGGTGTAAGTATTATGATATGACCCTTTTTTTTAAAAATATATTTCTGTAGAAGGAAATAAGATTAACACAAACTCACTGGAGTTTGTTTTTAATAATAATAATAATAATTGTGTACAGTGCTCAGGTGCACTACAACTCATCTAAAGTGTATATATAATCAGGTGTAGTTTCGACGGTTTTCGGGAAGCATGAGGGCCTTAAAGGATGCAGTGTCATGGCAGTCAACAACTGATGCAGGCAGTTTATTCCACGCTTCAGCAACCCTGAGCGTGAAAAAATGTTTCCGAAAGTCATGGGAGCTGTGCTGTTTTCTGACTTTGTAGGCATGTCCACGTGTGTTAGACACATGGAGATCAAAAAGGTGTTCAGTGTTGTTGTTGGTGAGGTGGTTGATAACCTTGTGGGTGTTTACCAAGTCCGTCGCCAGACGCCGGAGCTTCAGTCAATCCATGCCCAGGGAAACAAGGCGCTCAGAATATGGTAGGTGTCTGATGGAGGGTATGCGTTTGGTTGCACGTCTCTGGACAGATTCCAGGAGGTCAATGTTCTGAGCAAGATAGGGATTCCAAACTGATGATGCGAATTCCAAGTGTGGTCGTACCATAGCTGTATACAGTTTTAAATAGATGGCTGGAGAGCGGCTAACAAAAGTCTTGCTGAGTGATACCAAGACACCCTCGGCCTTCTTGACAATTTTAGAGATATGCTTTGTCCAACGCAAATCACTGCTGACAGTGATGCCTAGGTCACGCTCGCAAGAGGATTTCTTGATATCAGTGTTGTGGAGGGAGTATGTGGACGCAGGGTTTTTTCTCCCAAAATGCATGGTGGTACACTTGTCCACAGCCAGTTTCAGTTGCCAGTCTGTGATCCATTGCTGCATTGTGTCTAGGTCTGATTGCAGGAAAGAGTTGTAGACATCAGGATCAGTCCTCTTGATTTCAAGGTACAGCTTGATGTCGTCTGCATATTTCAATACTGTGGCATTCTTTAAATTGGCATCTATGTCATTAATGTATTCCACAAACAGGAGGGGACCAAGGACAGATCCCTGTGGTACACCCGATGACATCTCATATGGTGTAGAGTGCTGTCCTAGAACTGTGACTACCTCCTTTCGGCTGAGGATGAAGGATTTCAACCAGTTAAAAAGGTCATCCCCCACACCCATTGCAGAGAGTTTCACCATAAGCCTTTTGTGTGGCACAGAGTTGAAAGCCTTAGCAAAGTCAAGGTAGACAACATCCACCCATGAGCCACTGTCAGTGATCTGAGTAATGTCCTCAAGGAACTCGACAAGCTGGTCACTGCAGCTGGAGTTAGGGACAAATCCATATTGTGAGGGTCGGATGAGACTGTGAGAGCTCCAGAAGTTCCAGAGTGTTTCTCTGACACACGATTCCATCAGTTTTGCAATACAGCTAGTGAGACTGACTGGGCGATAGTTGACAGGTGATGTGCGGTCACCCTTTTTGAACAGAGGAATGACACTGGCAGTTTTCCACTGCTCCGGAGTAGCACCATTGTTGAGACAGTACTGGAAGAAAATAGAAAGCTGGTGTAAAAGGAAGTGCCTGCCACGTTTGAGAAGCAGGTATGTAACTCCATCGAGACCAGGGGAGGCATAGTTGCGCTTATTTTGAAGGTGACGTCGCAGCATTGCAGGTGTAAATTCCATAGTTGTTATGGAGTTTGCTGTTAGTGATGGTGAAGATGGTACATTTTGACTTTCGACAGTGAATATGTTTGCATAGCACTCGGCAATGAGTTCTGCGCATTCCTTGGGGTCGTCAGTGATCTGGTTCGTGTGAGGGTTGCGAAGAGGGCCCACTGGAGAGTGAGGTCTCTGCTTTGAATGCACATATTTCCAGAAAACCTTGCTGTCAGGATTGGCTGCTATGCACTGTTCAAATTCAAGCACTGCATTTTTTGTCACTTGCTTGAGATGGTTGGAGGATTTATTCCGCTTCTTCCTGTTGGTGTCTGATTTATGCAACTTGTATTCCTGTTCAGCAGTCCGACGTTCCTTCCTGGCAAGTCGGACCGCTGAAGTTTCCCAAATTGCCCTTTTGGGGCGGTTCTTCTTTTTTTGTTTACGTGGCACTGATGCTGCACATGTTGCCCATATTGAGTCCAGGATACTCTGGAGTATAGTATTCACATCTCCAGAGTTGTAGAATTCACGCCAGTTTGGGTGCTGTAGTTCAGTGTGGTACAGGTTCCAATCTGCTCTCTTCCAATCGAAGGAAGCAGATTGGAGATGGTTCAGGTGTTTGTTGCCCGCAAGAGCCAGATTGGCGATGATCATAGCATGATCAGAGTCACCTAGAGGTTCCTCCGTAGTGCAATTGATAACCGCTTCAGGAGTTGTGGTGAAGAGCAGGTCCAAGGTGTTGTCGCCTCTTGTTGGAGAGGTGACTACTTGTGACCAGTTTGAGTCCAGCACAAGCTCAACAAAATCGTTTGCACTCTGTGGCCAACGGAAGGTTTCCCAATCGATCTCAGGATGATTGAAATCGCCTGCAATAAACACATAAGTGGCTGTTTTCCTGGCTGCAGCTCGGAGGATGTTGCAAAGCTGTGTGTCCTGATGGTAATTTGGGGGACGATAAACAACGCCAAGCAGGAGTGTTGACATGGTCGTACGTACGTCACAGAAAAAAACTTCTTCTTGTGATTCGTTCAAATCGGCACAAGGAATTACCAAAAAATTTGAACGAACGTAGACCATCACACCACCACCACGGCGGTTAGTGCGGTCCTTACGGAAGAGGTTGTACCCCGTGATGTTGAAAACCCCATCACAGAGTAAGGAATGCGCCCATGTTTCCGTGACAGTGATGAAGTCAGGGTCAACACTTCTGACGTAGGCGTTGAACAAATGTATTTTGTTGCATAAACTGCGAGCATTTAAGGACAACAATTTGTACCCTGCTCGCAGTTTATGATGGTGTGTGGAGGATGGCAGATTGTCCTGGCTTAGTTTCCCTGAGTTGCTGTAGTCTTTTTAGTTATTGTGGGTAGAGAGCACTCAGACCAGCTGGTATCTCTCTTCCACGTTTCATCAGTCTTGACAAATCTCCAGATTTGTCCATCTTCCCGAAGACTGAAGCTTTCCTGTAGAGCTGAGTTCCTATTCAGGGAAGCCGCTACACGTAGCTTCGGACGTAGATCCGAAGGGCTTTGTTCTTGAAACTAATGCAGATTTGGTGTGAGCTGTCTAAGTTATATATGTATGGTACTGTATGGATATAGAAGATGAAGTGGTGCTGCATGTAGATCATTTAGTAGGATGAGTTTGGAGGAGAGGACCAAGCCTTGAAGTGCACCGGGTCAGCAAGAGCTCCTTCAGCACTGCTGTGATGGTGTGAGCTGATAATGAGCCATTGATCTAACACAGAAAAGCTGGATGGAACCCATAGGTGGTCTGTTTTAATAGAATCGCTTGCCAGACACAGTCAAAAGCTTTTGGTAATGATGCTTCTATCATGAAATTTCTCTTCATTGGGAGCCCACTGATGAGTGGCATAGGGTAACAGTTCTTCAATAAATATAACTTTCTAAAAACTGTAATAGTGGTGTCCAAGCAGAAATATCTGTCTCCATTACCTCTACGATATTGGAATATGAAAACAGTTGGCAGGGTCTTGTATAGGATACATCAGTGTGCTTCCAAAAGTTAGGATGTCCCTATAGAGAGAAAGAGATTGAAAAGTTTAGTGATTCTAGAGGCTGTCTGTGGAGTGCATTGTTTCAAGTTAATAGAAAATGCGGTGGCTCTGTTGGTCTGGAGACACTTCTATACTTGGGATGTGTCTGTAAATAGTGGTAAACCTGGAGGAATGAAATCGATCAAATGTGTGTAGTTTGATGCAACCTGATAGCTAAAGTGACAGCTTTCTCTGAGAGAGTACTATTCACCATATGACTGTGATTGGAAAATGGAGGAAAGGAAGATTATATTAAGTATTAGGAAGATTCTTTTGATAATGGACCAAAAAGATAGACTGTAATTAGAGAAGTGGAAAAGCCTGAGAACTGTGCAATGTATGGGGTCATTCTTCTTGGTTTGACTGGTGATCTTCCAAGAGTTACCACAATAGGTAAAAACTCAGTAGATGTTGTTGGTTCTGTCTTTTGATTGAACTAATGTAAACCAGCTGCTTTGAAGGAGCCATTTGGAAGACTTGGAGCTTTGAGTTTTTAGATACCAGTAGTAGATAAGAATTAGGAAGATTTTTATCTAGGCTTTTGTTACCATGTTTCTGTTGAGATGTACTGGCTTTCTTTCAATTAATTTTGAAAATAATAAAGAATTTAATATAATCATTTTGTCATTATTGAACTGGTATTTAGAACAAATTAACAAGAAATTTTAAGAGATTTTAATTTAGATCCCTTTAAAACAGGTATGTGTCATATAACCAAAGACAGAGTCAAATAGGTTGGTATTGAAATGACTATCATAGTGTGCCCTGTGATTTATGACCATTAGTAACTTTAGACTATGGCAGATTTGTATTTCTCTATGTAGCTGCTGTGTAGTATTGAACAAAGGCTGCTTAGCCGTTCTTACATAATTTATGAAGATGACTTATGAACTTGAAATTATTGTTGTCAACAGATCTAACCTTCTTGATGTCTGAAAAAAGTTGGTCCAAAAGTGGTAAGATGAACCTTGGGAAGCTCACTAAAATGAATCCAGTTGATTTTTGGATGATGTCAACTCTCCTTTATTATAAAAATTTTTACAGCTTTGCATTCAGTTACTTCAGCAAATATTCTGAATCATTTGATGACGGGTATCCGTGCTAGCAGGGTGCAAAGAGCACTATACGAGTGTGATTGTTGGCAGAGCAGCTAACCGGCTTCCGTGCCAGTGGCACATAAAAGGCACCAATTTGAGTGTGATCGTTACCAGCATTGCCTTACTGGCACTTGTGCCCATGCTAGTAGGATGCTAAGAGCACCATCCGAGCATGATCATTGCCAGAGCAGCTAATTGGCTTCTGTTCCGGTGGCATGTAAAAGGCACCATTTGAATGTGATCGTTACCAGCGTCGCCTTAGTGGCACTTGTGCCGGTGGCATGTGTAAAAGGATTCGAGCGAGGTCGTTGCCAATACCGCCTGACTGGCCCCATGCCAGTGGCACGTAAAAAGCACCCACTACACTCTCAGAGTGGTTGGCGTTTAGGAAGGGCATCCAGCTGTAGAAACTCTGCCAGATCAAGATTGGAGCTTGGTGCAGCCATCTGGTTCGCCAGCCCTCAGTCAAAATCGTCCAACCCATGCTAGCATGGAAAGCAGACGATGATGATGATTTTGTGGTTTCCTGTGTTCTTTCTTTCACCTTGTTGAATAATGAGGTTAGCAAGGCTGACCCATGGTCATCTGTGAGATCTTGGAAATGTTGAGTCCATCTGTGAAATAAAACATGATCACTATATATATATATATGTATATATATATATATCTATCTCCTCTCTTCCATATTCTTCTCCTTTGTCTTTACGATGTCATTGTCTTTCTGACTTTTATTCTTTTCTTCCCTTTTAATCTTCTTTCATAAGTTTTTCTCATATCACGGCTTCATTAATGGTGACATGTTTATCATTGTGCTGAAAGTCGAGGTTGGCTCATCAGCTTCAGCAGAGCCTGACCCCATAACCTACTTTCTAAATTTCAATTCACTTGCCTTCCACAACTAACTTCTCCACCAATATGTTCCCATTCATTATAAAATTATTACTACTGCATTCATAGCACCAGCACCCACACCCACATACACCACACCACACCACTACCACCACCGACACCACTTCAGTCTTACTCATTCCACTTGCAATGTTGAAATGATACAGTAATTTCTGAAAACTTCACTCACTGTTAAGTCATTCTTGCTTCTGACTCATACATACACGCACACATGCACACACACACACACACCACACACACACACACACACACTCCCTCTCTCTCTCTCATATATATATATATATGTATATATATATATATATATATTATATATATATATATATATATTATATATATATATATAAATATAAAAAGTCTATCTCACCTTCCAGTCAATGTATTTCTCCGATCATTCTCACATGCATGCATGTGTGTGTGTGTGTGTGTATTTATTACATAAACTTTTCAGTAATAAATGGTTATGGTTACATCTGTTTATTACATATTTTAGTCTTCCAATGCACACAAGGAAACAGTACTCTCCTATTGTTCTTGTGAAATTACAGGCTCCCATAATTCAAAGAGACCTAGATTTCCTTAGTTAAGCAAAAACCCCAAGGATTTGATTGTTATATCCTAAGATCACTTTACCATTTACCCTCATCCAGCTACTGCACAATCGCACCCACCCTTTCTGTTCATATTTTTAGCTTGTTTTTCAGTTATTTCTACAAATATTTAAAATCATTTTGTGGTTTCCTGTATTCTTTCTTCCACATTGTTGAATAATGAGGTTACATTGCCCAATGTTCATCTTCATTTCAGCAGCAATAAATGAAATTATTGGTCCTGCCTCACTAACTTAGTCATCTTTCCCATTTAAAAAAAAAAAATGTACAATGTTTTTTTTTTGTAACTTCTCTCCATAAAATTCAAATTTAGTTTTATAAACTTTCCTGATAAAATTTTCACTTTTTTTCTTTTTCTCATACCAAATTTAATTCTTAAAATGACTTATTTTTGTAAATTTTGTTATTTTTAGAATTTCTGAATTTGGTTTCCCAGGTCAAGTTGTTGGATTAAGTTGTTCTCTGATTAAATCAGGGTCTCTGTCAGTAGAGACAACTAATTTTCTTCCTTTGATCAAAATAAATCCTGAATAGTACTCTTTTAGAGAAGCATTCTGCTTTGTTTTTAGATATCCATTCCCATAGAACAGAATTCCATCTTAACAAAATTCAGTTCTGTAATTAAAGCTTTCATGCACTGCAGGTCTGAGCAGCCATAGAAAGAATTGTGGTATACAATTTGAAGTTATAAACAAATTTGGTCTGTTGACCCCAAATTGTTTACAAAATATATCATCATCATTATATAATGACCATGTTGCATACCAGTATGGCTGGACAGTTTGACAGAATTTCACAGGTTGAAGGACTGAGTTGTACTCCAGTGTCTGCTTTGGCAATTTTTTATGAATGGATACCCTCCCTAACATCATCCTCTTCACAGCAAGACTTCCTTTGACTTCCTTCAGTAGAGAGGGAGGTAGCTTTATGCTAGGAGATTAGAGGTTAAAGTATTAGAGAAGGGCCAAAACAGAACAGGTGTCTTGCTGTAGGGGAGCTGCACAGCTACTGACATGATAGGAAAGTGAGCAGGGTGGAGCTGGAGAATATGATAAAATAATTATGATATCAAAGTGAACACTCAAGGTACAAGAAGGTGGGTAGAAGGGAATGAGTACTGGAGAACATAGAGTGTATGGGAGAGTGAAAATAGGGAAAGAGCAATAGGGTGAATATAATGAAGAACAAATGTTGAGGGATGATAAGATGGGAAGAGTAGGTGACAACTGTAGAAATTGGGTGAAGTTGAGTAGTATGAAGTGAATTGTAGATAAGAGGTGGGTACATGTAGATTAAAGAGGAACTGACATGATTGGGTAGGTTGCAAGAATGTTAGGGTGGGAGAGGCAGGTGTATTACATGGGACAGTGAGAGATGTATTGTGATGGAGAAGGAGAGACAATTTGGTGCTCCAAGAGGTTGATCAATGTAGTGTTGGTAGAGAGGTCAGAATGAAGAATGGATGAATATGAAGTGCTATGGTTTCTGGCAGTGAGAAAACTAATTGGCATTAGAGAAAAGCTGGTGAAATGTGCAGTTAGAAAGATGATAGGAGATAGGGATGTCTTAAGGAGGAAAATGTGGTAGGTGGACAGTTTTATATACACAATTTTCTTCCAGAATCAGTTTCACTGAGATGGGCTACTCTTATTGAGAATTGCATGTCACTAGTCATCCTAGTCCTCTCTTACACTGAGATCAGCTTCCATAAGCTCCATCCTCATCTAGTAATCAACATTTCTTCATATACCTATCATTACCCATACACATCACATGTCTACAGCAACACAGTTTTCTTTCTTGCACACTACATCTAATTCCACTTCTACCCAGTTTTTCTCTCAGCACACTTACATTGCACATCCAATGAAACATGCCCACTCTTCATCTCTTTCCAATCTTCTTAAGGGCTCTGCATCCAAAGCCCATCTCTCACTCTTCCTTGCAGTGTTTCAGTCCAACTCGAGCATCATACAATCTGCTTTTAACTCCAAGGGAACAGATTTTTATTGTTACAAGTGGTGGTCGTAGCTTTCTGAACTTTTTCCAACCTGGAACTTTCAGAACAATCATCCCTCTTGCTAATTACATCTCCTAGTTAACAAAAAGCAATTGACTAACTCTAGTGAACCATCTGGACATTTAAAAGAAACTATTTCTAGCGTGTTCATAATGCGTTCTGCTCCACTGCATCTGTTGCAACTATAGTTTACAGTCTTTGTTTGCCTGTGACACCACTACATCTCTTCTAAAACCTTAATCTTTGATAAGTTTATCTTGAGGTTTTTTTGATTTTAAGTTTAGCTTCTATGCTTGGAATTTCCCCTTTAATTCACTCTAGATTCAGCAAAGAGAATTAGATGATCAGTATATTAGAGTTCCTGCGGACAGCCATGAACACCTCTGTGATGTCCTTCAGAACTATGATGAATTGGAGATGACTGAAAACTGAACCTTGATAGACTCCTACCTTCACACTAAATTCATCACTGAAATCATTGTTGACTCTCACCACAATTATGTACAGCCCCCTCCCCCCCCCCCGCCATTTGTCGGCTCCTGGTTTCTTTAGTGACTATCACACTACTGAACATAGTACTCTCTCAAAACCTATTCCAAACCAACAAATGCCAAGAATAGTGGTTTATTCCTAACCAAGTATTTCTCTTGCACTTCCCTCACACAGAAGATGGTACCTCTTGGTGGCATGGTGCCTCTTTTAAGCATAAAGCCAAACTGCATCTCATTTTGGTCTACTCTGTTGCAGATCAGTTGTCCTGTTTCCAATAAAAAATGAAGAAAACTATTTATATGATCTTAGGAGTGGGGAAATATCTTGTTAATGCTTTCAAAAAGAAAAAGAGAAAATAAACAAATGATTTGATTGGAAATAGTTTTTTTTTTTAATTACTAGTCTGTAGAAAACAAGAATTTTGATGAGAATATTTGCAGTACTGTAACTCTTCACTATTAAACATTCTGCATACAGATTAAATAACAAAGTGATTAACACTACATCAACTCCATGGAGGTATTTTATATTGTGCAACCAAGCATGAATGACTATTAAACATATTTTACCCCATTTTAAGATCAGTGTGTTTCTTCAAAAGGGAGATTTGAAATTTCACAGCTTAAGGCAAGTGCCATCATCATCGTTTAACATCCGCTTTCCATGCTAGCATTGGTTGGATGATTTGACTGAGGACTGGAGAACCAGATGGCTGCACCAAGCTCCAGTCTGATCTGGCAGAGTTTCTACAGCAGGATGCCCTTCCTAACAACAACCACTCTGAGAGTGTAGTGGGTGCTTTTACGTGCCACCTGCACAGGAGCCAGCGGCACTGGCAATGACTTCACTCGAATGTTTTTCACATGCCAGTAAGGAATATATATATATATATAGTAGGATAGGTGGAAAGTTTAATAATCTTCAAACATCTGGATTATCTCAAAAAGCTTTACTTTGGAATCAGTTTTAAAAGCTAGGTACTTACTATGTATGATAGCCTTGTATTACTGTAAAATTAAATTATTACATTTATTATCAGTATATAATAAATGTAACACATAAATTATAATGTATTATGGATAAATTAATATAGTTTATTTACTAAATATAATTCTCATTGAATATTTATAATATAGCAAAGTTGTAAAGCCAAAAGACATGGAATTCGTAATGGTAACCACTTTTACTGCCCTTCCCATGAAACGCATGAGTGTGTGTGTGTGTGTGTGCATGCGTGCTTGCGCGCAAATAATCCTAATGAAAGTTTTTACAGTTGGTTGTTAGACACTCTGGTGCCATTGTATGATCTTAAATATCTTCAGTCACCAGTTAGAATCATTTGTGTATGTTGTTAATGTTTCCTCTGGGAAACGGTATGGACATTCCAACTTTTCATTATCTCATTCCCCCACCCTATCTCCCATAATAATTCCAGTGTATTATGCCTATATATGAAATCATTACGCAATGACCCATATGAAATAAAATATAACAATTTTACTTGCACTAAAGCTTTTATAGATGAAGTCTTAATTATGTCAAATATTTGTCACTTAATAAAAATAAATTTAATTTTGAATGATTCTGTCCTCTCATAATTCTTGGGGAAACACTAACTACCATGTTTTGTTTTATATGAATGAAGCTAAATGAAAGATTATCTTTTAATCAAGATATATCAGTTTTGTAAGAATTTGACATTACAGAGTTAATTGCATCTCCACAGGAAACATGGTATCTTTCCCAAATTTCAACATTCAAGAGAGAAGACATTTTTTAAAATACCAAAACCTTTCTTGTATTATGCTAAAGAAATGACTCTTCTTATAGATCACTGGCAGTTTTCTTTGAGTCAAGAGATATTTTGTTAGAAATGATGAATGAATTAATAAAATCCAGTTTGTGTCTTGGTTATTGCAGTACACATTTCCTACAATTTATTTTATTTTTGATAATTATTGTAATAAATTCTTAAGCCTAGTTAATTAAACTAAATCTAATAATGGGCAAATTAGTGTTAATATGTTTAATGCATTGAGAATTAAACATTTTACTGAAATTGTGTGGTCAGGGGAGAAATACAATGTTAATTAATGTCTAATATTTTAATTTATTTTTCAAGTACTGGAGACAATTCTAGACATGTTTTGCTATTATTCTAACCTTACCAGCAACACATGATATCATACATCCTGAAAGAAAGATGAAATAATTACTAAGCAAATTGTACCACATTGTATATTTGTAGTATAGGAATATATTAACTTCAAATCACAAATCCTTTCAAATGATAGTAATCAGTAGAGTCCTCATTGACTTCTCTTATTTAATATTCATGTCAGGAGCTAATATCGGTGGAACAGCTTTTAACATTTCGTTCTGTGTCAAATGTTTCTCAGATCAATATTTTGTTGAGCATCAACATTATCTGCAATAAATAGCAGTAATGAGCCAATGATAAAGCCTTTAAATGGTTATTCAGCCTATTAGAAATAGCAGTGAAATCTCCCTTAAACCACTCTCTGCCATCTTAAAAAGAGGTACATCCAATAATGTAATTCAAAGTACATTATTCATGAAAAAATAAATATGATTGGATGACCATGGTTTGATTTCATCATAAGTCTGCTTGATCAGTATTGACCTGGAGAACCAAACAAGTAATAACAGTAATTCACTGGGGTCAAATTGACGGCACTTCTTAACACAATTTTTCCTGATTTTAATAAGTCAATTTTTTAATATATATTTCCAACAAAAGGTATTTTATGCTACCTCATGTAATGAGTTTAGTGCTCATTCAAACAATACTGCTGTTTTCACGGAGAGAGATCATTAAAGAGACAAGTTATAGACTAGCTTTGTGTCAAATGGAAAGAAATATTACACATATTGTCTTTATAAGCCAATTTGACGTATCTACTCTTTAGATGTTAGTGTTCTGTTTAGTTTAGCTTAAGTTTCATCATTATAATGGAATTTAAGTATTTCTTTTAAAAGCTCTCACATCCATTGCTTGAAATGTTTCTCAGACATAAACTACTTGAATACTTCTCCATATTATCAATTTGATTTCCAGTTGTACATCGATGCACATCAAATCTAACAGCATCAATGATTTCCCTCCTTCACAAAAGACTAGTTGGATCGGATCATCTCATTCCTACTCTCATCCCTTTCCTCTATCAATATTTTGATAATCTGCCATGTTTAATTAGAACAACGAGTCGGCTACAACTACCTTTATTATAAACCAATATCACAATTGTTTGCATTGATTCTGCTAATTACTCACAAATTATTATCTCTTTGCATTATCTTGTTCTAGTTTCGTACCAGTAGTTCCATATGAGAATCCATTTTGGTGCTGTTATTTAGATCTAAGCAACACAGAACACCCAGTCAACTAAAACTACAATTTGATTTCAATTTTCAGTAGGAACTGTTTATGAGAAACACTTGAACAATACATTTTCTCAATTTATTTCTGATTAAAAGGAATAAAAATAGGGATTTTTCTATTTGGCTGCCACTTTTCAGTTTCTTCAATTTTTGTTCCAATTGATTTCATATTTGGCATATTGGTGTAGTTTTGTATGGTAATTATTGACATGAAATCATTTTCACCATAAATCAATAAATAAAGAGCTAATAGTGTTTATAGTTTACAAACTTTTGAGTAGTTTTAGCCAGTGAAAAGCAGCAGATGTGTCGGTGTCTGTTTCCACTGTAACAAGCGAAGCTATGACCCAGCTGCTTACCGACATGGTCATTTTGTGCTTACTTATCATCATCATTTAACATGCAGGCATAGGTTGGACTGTTGGACCAGGGCTAGTAAGCTGAGAGGCCGCACCTGACTCCAGTCTGATTTGGCATGATTTCTACAGCTAGATACTCTTCCTAATGTCAACCACTCAAAAAGTATACTGGATGCTAGTTATTTGGCCACATTGCCTGTATGAGGTCCAATGCTCAAATGGTGTTTTTTTTTATGTGCCATCAGTACAGATGCCAGTTATGTGACACAGGCATTAGTCACGACTATGATTTCACTTGGCTTGATGGGTCTTCTTAAGCATGGCATATCACCAAAAGTCTTGATCGCCAGTTATTGCCTCCATGAGGCCCAATGTTTGAAGATCATTCTTCACCACTTTGTCCCATGTCTTACTGGATTTACCTCTACCACAAGTTCCCTCCACAGTTAAAGATTGGCACTTCTTTACACAGCTGTCCTCATCTATATGTATCATGTGACCATACCAACATAGTTGTCTTTCTTGCACACCACATCTGATGCCTCTTATGCCCAACTTTTCTCTCAAGATGCTTATACTCAGTTGTACATGCACACTGACATTGCATATCCGGTGAAGCATGCTAGCTTCATTTCTTTCAAGCTTACACATGTTCTTGGCAGTCACAGCCCATGTTTCACTGCCATGTAGCATTGCTGTTCATACACATGCATTATACAATCTACCTTTCACTCTGAGGGAGAGACCCTTTGTTGCCAACAAAGGCAAGAACTCTCTGAACCTTGCCCAACTTATTCTTGTTCTCGCAACTATGCTTTCAGAGCATCCACCTCCTCTACTGACTTGGTCACTTAAATATCAGAAGCTATCAACTACCTCCCACTTAGCCCCCTGCTAGTTGATTGAGTCTATTTTGCGGTATATTTTTAGTGTTTATTGTATCTTTGCACCTTCCACGCACAAAGACTATTTTCCCAGTTAACCTTCCTCTGATATTGCTGCATGAGTTTCTATCTATGCCTTTCCTACAGATTGAGCAGGGCCATCTTAAATCAAATCTAGCTATTAAATGGCTAAGAGAAAAGTTGATTCTGGAAACAGAGCCTTTCAAAGCCACTGGGAGGCTCAATATATGTTTACTGATATTGGCTGTAAACCTGTGTCTAATTTGTGGAGATAATGTGACTGTGATCAAGGAATATAATCTAAGATGGCTCTACGAGACTAATCATCAAGACAAACTGAAAATCTTGAATGCAGAACAGAAGCTACAGAAGGTAGAAGAATTGAAGAGGAACCTAACATCACAGCAGATATTTTTCACCAAAGCAAAATACCAAAGTGAAGCTGCTGTGAAAGCAAGTCTTATTGTGGCAGAGGATATTGCCAAATCAGCCTGACTATTTACTGAGGGAGAGTTTCTGAAGAATTGCTTGATGAAAGTGTGTGATGTCTTGCGCCCAGACAAAAAGCAGATGTTTGCAAATGTAAACCTTAGCAGAGATACAATTGCTGATCAAGTTTGTGAGATGGCCACTGATGTGAAAACACAGCTGATCAAAAAAGGCAAAGACTTTGTTGCATGCTCTCTTGCTATCGATAAAAGTAATGATGCGACTGACACTACACAGCTCACCATCTTTATCCATGCAGTGGCCTCCAGTTTAAATGTTACAGTAGAAATATTGGACATGAAGAACCTGCCTTGGGGCAAACTTGTTGGACTTACAACAGATAAAGTACCTGTGATGTGTGGCAAAAAAAGTGGACTAGTAGGAAGGACTGTACTGGTGAGTTGATGGTGTATCATTGCATCATACACAAAGGTCGCTGTGTGGTAAAGTTCTCAAGGATCTTTTCGGTTTGAACGGCAGTTTTTTCTAGCAATGTCATATGAAATTGTCACCCATAATTATGACCCTAGTATCGATCTATTGCATTTCAATCTGTTTTAGGGTTAGGGGTAGGGGGGAAAGGTATCTTTTTTCTTCAGAAATGTAAATAAACCCAATCTGTTTCTTAAACAAGGGACATATTCATATGGCACAGAATGTTTTCACCTCAAATACACGTCATTGATTGGTTGAAATTGCCAAAATTGAAGAAAATATCTTACAAACTATAGAATTTTCTCAATAAAGCCAAGAGAAAAAGATGTTTTATAAACACATTCTACCAATATATGAAGTTTAAAATTTTTTAGTTACCTAGAAATTATGTTAAAAACTGCCGTTGAAACTGAAAAGATCCGTTCTCAACATGGAACATGTAATGACCACTGTAACATAAACCATCAACTTTATCAGAGCCAAAGATTTAAATCACCACCAATTTCAGTCCTTTTTTTTCAGGAAATAGATTCAGCATTTGGTGACAAGCCTTATCATACAGAAGTGCGGTAGCTAAGTTGGGGAAAACATTCTCAGTATTGTTTTCCTGCTGATCGAGGAAGTCTGCCAGTTCATGGACAACAAAGGGAAAAGACTCCACAGTTTTGCAGGATGAAAAGTGGAAATGTGAGCTGGCATTTCTATCTGACATAATTACTCATCTCAGTGTCTAGAACCTGCAGTTCCAGGGACAGGGGCCACTTGATCACTGATATGCATGATGCAGTGAAGGTATTTCAAGTGAAGCTGCACTTGAGAGACACAAGTGCATCCATGCAACTTGTCTCACTTTCCTTGTTACAAAGCAATGTTGAACCAAGTCAGTGGCATGGGGTTCCCGAATGCACACTTTGCTGAAAAACTGAGCTCACTTCACGCTAACTTTGCATGGCGTTTTAGTGACTTTGAAGTACAAGAAAGTAGTTTCAAGCTGTTTTACAACCTGTTTGCCATCGACATGGAAACTTCACCTGTACATTTGCAGATGGAGTTCATAGGGCTGCAGTGTAATGGGGCACTAAAGGCAGAGTACAACACTGTGGGGCCTGCACAGTTCTCATTTCATTCCTAAAGAGATGCCCCAGCTTCGTCTACATGTGGCTCAAATCTTGAGCATATTTTGTAGCACATATCTGTGTGAACAGCTGTTCTCTTTGATGAAGATTAACAAAACATCACACAGGAGTCATCTCACTGATGAACACCTGCCGTCCATTCTGAGAATCTCCATAACACAGAAGAACCTTATTCCAAACATAGACGCACTTGTTGCCAAGAAAAGATGCCAAACATCCAGCTCTAACAAATTGGCATCAGACTGAAAATTGGTATTATTTCAACTTTTGTCTGTTTTAATTCATATTATTGTTTAAAAAAGGGTTTAGTTTTCTACTGCTTAATGATTGATTATCCAGTTCGGCCCGCAACCTTAAGTGTAATTTGAGTTTTGGCCCCTTGTGCGATTGAGTTTGACACCCCTGCTTTAAATTATTAAGTGCTTTATTGTATAGGGTGTATGTGAAGTTTGTTCTATTTAAGCTATTCTATTGAATTGTGCAAGATGTGGGCTGTTCCTTGTGCAGCTATTTTATTGGGAAGTGTATAGTGTTGTGATTCTTGATCTGGTTTCTATGTTGTTTTTTTCATACTTTCCAAATGCATACCTAGAGCTCCAATTACTCATGGTATTGTTTGCACCCTCATGTCCCACATATTAAATATTTCAATTTCAAGGTTCTTCTATTTTGATAGTTTTTTTCTCTTATTTACAAGAAATATTTTCATCAGAAGATATTGTAATGTCTATCGAGTGTGCATGGGTTTTGTTTTTAGTATGTTTGGATGGTTTACCTTAATTTCTTTGTCAGTTTGTACAGACATATCACAAACTATTGTAACCAGATCATTGTTATATATCATACTTGTACCACTTCTTATTCATTTTCACATTGAAGTGTTGGCATATTGCCCAGTGGATGTAGCTGCCAACACAACCACCTCTGTACATATTCCGATTTGGCAAGGATTGGATACCCAGATATGATGTTCAATGTTTTATTGTGTTGCTTATACATCTTTTATTTGGTACTAGCAGTATCGCCCGGCGTTGCTCAGGTTTGTAAGGGAAATAACAATAAAGCATTTTTAGAGAGTTATAGCCAAAAAATAGCAAAAAAATGGAAAAAAAATGATGGTAAATTTTTTTGAGAGTTAAAAAAGGTGGAGTTGCGTCCCCTAGACGGTCTGTGCTTTGGGTTTCTGATTCTCGACCCCATGTCGAATTTATCGATTTTTTTCAGAACTGGGGGAACTTTTCAAAATTTTCGCTGCGTTAGTTTTGAATTATGACATTGGGCTATGTGTGTGTCAAGTTTCATCAGAATCGGTTGAAAGCCGTGGTCAGAGTGAGGGTACGAGAAAACAGACACACAGAAAATGCACAGACAAACTGCCGTTTATATAGAGAGAGAAGAGATGAGGATTCATTGTCATGATTTTAGACTTATACTTGTCTCTGCCAGACATTGGTCTTATGCAGCAAAGATCACTTTATCTATTCCTGCTTTTGAGTCATGTCTGTTTTTTCCCCTTTGCTTTACTTCTTCTCTGTCTGCCTTGCAGGGTATTGGCCACCGAGTAGTTTTCCTTCAAGTTTCATAGTTTATCTTCATATTGTTTGTTGTGTTATCTAAATTTATTGTTTCAGTCTATTTCCACTTTGTATCCTATCATTTCCTTGTGTCTAGAGAAGAGCATTTTTTGTTCTTTTCAAGTTTCTTTATTACATTTATAAACCTTCCATTCTTTGTTTCTAAGTATTTCTGTTAGGCCATGTCTTTCTTGTGTACAGGGTAGGTAGATTCTGTCTATATCTCATTTGGTATACTGTCTGTATTTTCCTGGTTTTTCTAAAGTTTTTCAATTCACTCAAGTTTCATTTTATTATATTGAAAATGTACTTTATGACTGGTATGGCTGGTGTATTTATCCCTGATATCTTATCTAAATAAAATAATTAAATAATGAAATTATTGTATACAATGCTCAGGTGCTCCACAACTTGTCAGAAAGTGCGTATAAAGTATATGCAGTAATGTACAAATGTCTGGAAAGCGAACAATGTATGAGTCAGATACATGCTTGTGTGTGTATGGAGGGGAGGAAATCAGGTGTAGTGTTGGCGAATCTCAGGAAGCATGGAAGTTTTGAAGGATGCAGTGCTCCGACAACTAACAACCGATGCCGGCAGTTTGTTCCATGCTTCAGCAACTCGCAGCGTGAAAAAATGTTTCCTAAAGTCATGGGAGCTGTGCTGTTTTCTGACTTTGTAAATATGTCCACGGGTGTTAGACGGGTGGAGTTTGAAAAGGTGCTCAGAGTTATTGTTTCTAAGGTTATTTTTTAGCATTGAGTTCATTTTTTAATTTGAAAGGCAGCGAGCTGGCAGAGTTGTTAGCACACTGAGCAAAATGCTTAGCAGCATATCATTTGTCTTTATGTCTGAGTTCAAATTCCTCTGTGGTTGGCTTTGCCTTTCATCCTTTTGGGGTTGATTAAAGAAATACCATTGAGCTTTGCAATCAATGTACCCACTCCCCTGAAATTGCTGGCCCTGTGCCAAAATTTGAAACCAATAATAATCTAAGTCTTTTATAGTATTCTTTCCTAATTTTCTTTTGTATTTTTTCTGATATTTTTCTTCTGTTTCATCTATTTCTATGTATTTGTATGGGTGGTTATGATGTAATTTGTTAATTTCACTGACCATGCTTTGTGTAACATTACTAGCGTTGGTTAATTTCGCTCTTCTTAATTTTGCTTTGGCACATTTGTTGAATCTGATGTCTTTGGTGAAAAGTATGGACAATTTTTTGGAAGGTTTTCTAAATTATAGTTATTATTCTTTGTGAATTTTTTTTTTTTAAGTAATCCATATACAGGAGAGGATTTCTATTTTGTTTCTAACCCCTATGTCCTATGATGGTTTCATTGAACAAGTTTGTTAATGGGGTCAAAGCAAGGCAGAAATATAGGAACAACAACAACAGTAAGTCATCATGGAAGATTTCTCTTATGAATATATGACTGGGTTTTGTGTTGTTATTTCTATAAAATGGTTTTGATTTACCTTTGGAACTTTTAGTCTGCTCAAAGCATTAGAAAAATATTGAATTTCATATTTTTTTTTATTTTCCTTTATGTAAATTTTACAGAGTGACTCTTTTAAAACTTAGTTTAATGGGGAAAAACATTATTTAGTTAAGGTACTGCTATCAACTTTGCTGACCATTTCACTCGGTTCAGCTGTACGCAAAAATGTGAGCAAGAAGACTTCTGGCAAGAATGGATTAGGAAAAAGTTCAAGCAGAAGCTGTTGGATTTGTGATAACTGAGATAGATTAAAGAATCCACACATATAGGTTAGTGGTTGTTAGCATGTGGACGAGTGAAATGTGTGTGTGTGTGTGTGTAGCAGCAACACCAACTTGTGTGTAGCAGTGATAGTAAAGTTCCTACCTATAATGACTGGGTAGGTCTTGCTCATCTTGTACTTCTTTTGTGCCAAATTTTATGATCACCAACAGGCTACAGTCGAAACACGTAAGAAATCAGTGTTACCATGGTGACTAACAGAGTTGACAGTGGCAGATAAAATATTCTCTGGTGTTGAGTTCCATCTTTGTCTATAAGTTCAGATTGCCATGAGGTTGATGTTACTCTTCATTCACTGGAGGTCAGTCAGATAAATACCCGTGGAATTGAGGAAGTGATCCAAACATAGAAGTCATTGTTAGTATTGAACCCGAAGGATAAGCTATAGAATACATTTGCTCTGGCTTTGTTCTTATAAAGAAATTATTAGGGTGAAAGGGGCAGATTGTGTGATATATACTCTTACAATAACTGAGATTTTATTTTTCTAAAAAAAGAAGAGAGGTGAATATTGGTTAGTCAAGTGACTTGGCAAGAATGACCATTGTTTATTTTCTGTTCTGTACAATACTTCTCACTGATCTAGTTTTGGATGATTCCGCAGCATACCAAGATTTTCTCTGAGATGTTGCTAGCCCCTGGCTCTGCCATTTCTTGAAAAAAAGGAACATCTAGCATCCCTAACTCTGGGCATCATAGCACAAGGTAGCTGATTCAGAGAGTAAGAGACGAATCGATCCCAGTAGTTGACTGGCACTCTGTTGACCCTTAGAAAAATGAAAGACAAAGGTGACTTTGGCAAGATTTGAGAGTCAGAACAATTTGTTTTGAACAAATCCTGCAAGGCATTCTATTGTTTAGAAGAAATAATAGTAATCAAGTGGGATGGCCATGGCTTGCTGCTCCCTTTAACGCTCAGATTGCTCCGTTGAACGTGATGCTTATTTATTTACATTGTTTTGAATTTATCAGCGATCATCTTGAAGCTTTGACATTTTGATGTTGTAATTGTTTATCTTAAGAATGACATGATAGCTGTGGGAGGCTGGATTTGGTCAGTTAAAGCATAAAACAGGTCAAACATTTAGGCCTGAGATGCCCAGTTTAATTACTAAAAGGTTAAATGTATTTATTTGTCATAAATTTAAATCACCGTGATTGATAATCAGATTTGCTGTAAACTTCATTCACCAAAGATTTAAACTTCGACTTCATCTCCTTTTCATATTGTTATCATTTTTAGGAATCAGAACATCTAAAAATGACTGTTTTTCATGAAGGGAAGATATTGTGATGGGATTTTGCCTCTCAAAGATAAATGCATGTATGTAAGGGATGCGTGTTGTACAAATTTCATCAACTTCACCACAGAGACCATTGTGTGTAAAATGCCAGTATTTCTGTCATATGTAGAAGACCCATCAAGCCAAGTAAAATTGCAGTTGTTGCAGATACCAGTGTCACACAAATGGCACCTGTGCCGGTGACATGTAAAACCACCCATTACACTCTCAAAGTGGTTGGGATTAGGAAGGGCATCCAGCCATAGAAACCATGCCAAATCACACTGGAGTTTGGTACAGCCTTCCAGCGTGCCAGCCCTGGTCAACCCATCCAACCCATGCCAGCATAGACAACGGATGCTAAATGATGATGATGATGATGATGATGTAGAAGGCCACCAATTTTGAAGAAGGGTACTGGTGATAAAATCAACTTGGTAGAATTTGAACTTGGAACTTAGTGAATAGCAGCAGTAATAGCAGCTTTTTTCAATCAGGTTTTGTCTGGCTAATTTGAGGTTCTCATGTTAGTCTTGGTGCAGGAATCCTTAGTGGTATGTGCTGACACCATTCTACCATGGCAATGTTGCCACAACATTTATTTGTGAACAGATCCCTTGATTTCTGTGCAGTACAAGCCTGTTTCAGTTGCATATAACCATGAGATCTGGCAATATCCACCTCAGACAAATTCCCCTTAGTTAAAGTGGGAAAGCAGATCCCCCTCACCCCAGTTATATATTTAGTTATTTTGTGTTTTTTTTTTATTTTCTAAACTTTTTTTCACTTGTTTCAGTCATTGGACTGTGGCCATGCTGGGGCACCACCTTGAGGAATTTTTTGTTGAATGTCTTAACCTGTTGTGGTGAGAGTCATTGACACCCCTGGGGGATTGGAAGAATGGACTAGCCAAACTCTTATAAAGAGTAGTGTATTGGTTGTGACAAGAGATCAGTAGGAGTCGTTGAGAGCATGTTGTGTTAGTTCCACGTTGGACTTGCACTGGACCCGTAAGTTGCCGTAATGGTAGTTGTTCGAATTACTGTGTGTTGGTCCCGTTGCTAGAATGTGGTAGGAGTTCAATTCTCCTGCTCACACTGTATCGGATGCAGCTGTGCAGTGTTAACCAGCTAGGGGAGATGTCTCCTTGGGGTTAAAAAATTGCACTAAAGTCTGTTTGAGCAAAAAACATGAGTGCTTGTGTGCAACGAACAATACTACCTAAGAGAGAGGCAACAATTAGGATATAAAACAAACCCAGAATTTTAATTCTTGTTTCAGTCATTGGACTGTGGCCATGCCAGGGCATACAACACTTTTTAGCCGCAGAAAAATCAGCATTTTAGAATTTAAATTGAAAGTCTTGTCTTCTTCTCTCTGCACTTAGAGATTAATGAGAATGAGCTGACCTTTTGAACTTTCTCTGGCCGTTGAAGGTCGAACAGAATTATGGTACGAAAGGCTAGTTTTTCAAATATATTTATCATTTATATCTTTCTACACATTTCTTGAAGTAAATGCTTTCCCTTTTGTTAGAATTTAGATAAAGTGTACATTGAGTAGCAGAGTCTTGTGTTCTGTTATTCTATTTTTAATTGAATATATTTTTGTTTACTTAAAAAGTAAAATTTTGGAAAATAAAAGTATTTTTACAATCGTGATTTCCATTTCCGCTTATGTGAAATTATTAAAAAAAATTTGTAGGATTTGGCTGTTACTTCTAGCATATGGAAAGACCTAGGTTTAAGTTCATGCATTGGTTGAAAGTCGCCTAAAATAATTTTTGGGTCGATACATTCCACTTAAAATTCTTCAAGGAAGTTCCCCCGCATTGCCACAGTCTAATTTTTTAACAAGACCAAAGGAGGCAGGGGATAAAATATATCACAGAGGTGGTTTTGACCAGACTTTCAAAATATCCTGGGTTCCATACAGTCATCTAAAAATTCTTCAAGGTGGTGTCCCAACATGACCGTAGTCTAATAAACTGCAACAAGGAAAAAGGAAAAAAAAAGAGTTTGAGCATTGATACATTTGACTAAAAATTCTTCAAGGCAGGGCCCCAGCATGGCTGTAGTCTAATGACTGAAACAAGTAAAAAGAGAAAAAAAAACACCCTGGGGTCGATGTTCAACTAAACATTCTTCAAGACGGTACCCCCATCTTGGCCACAGTCTAATGACTGAAAAATATAACTGAGGAGGTTTCGTCCACTTTCACACTTTAACTATGGGGGTTTTGTCTGAGGGGCTTTTGTCCTACACTCTACAACCACAGACCTACAAACAATCAACTTAGAATCAAACTCTGCCTGATTTGCTTTCAGATTTTCCATTTAAAAGGTAGTTCATATTCTGTCTGATGCGTTCACTTTTGTATCTGCAGTAAGTTTATAGTTAGTTCATCATCATCATCGTGATTGTCGTCATTAACTGGTATCATGCTACAAGCATTTTTTGAAGATATGACTTTTTGCAACAACCTGTACTTTTCGTAGCTTGATATTTGTTTTGTGTTGTTAGTGCTTTGAGGATTTGTACTTTGTTGCATATGTCATTTATTAAGGAAAAGAAGTGAAATTTTTTGAGAATCAAATCTCTGGCAGATTGTCATCTATTCAGAGTTTCAAATCTATTTACAAACACCTTTTAGGCAAGCCGTAACCAGCTCACACCTATTCCCATTAACTCTTCTCTGAACAATTATTAAGATTAGTTTCCATTTAAAATAGAGAGTGTGTGTGTGAGAGAGAGATGAATAGAATGGACTGTTGTCAATGTGAAATGTAGGCTAGATCTGTCTGAGGAAGGTCAAATCATTGTGTCTGATGACTTTGCTTGGATAGCAGTGAAGGTTGCATGGCAGCAGCAGCAGCAGCAGCAGCAGCAATGATTCACACTTGCAGTTACGTGCTTGTCATGTCATATGCACACCAGTGATTAATAGACATAACTATTTCTCTGTTAACTTTATCTGGTACACATGCATAAACACAAAAGTGCGCTCATCACTCCTCCTCCTCCTCCTCCTATCATACAAAGCTCTCTTGTAGTCCACCCCCATCCAGTATACTCTCATATAACGTATTTAAAACAGCTACATGTAACACACACACACACACACTCAGTTTATCTTGTTAATCGACAGGTGCTTTTAATGCAACAAATAAACAAAGATATTCTGGGATAAATAAGTAAATGCCAAAACAAAAAGAAATGTCCACTTCCATATCAGTTATGTTGCAAAGTGATGGGGGAAGGGTAGGAGGAGAGACAGGAAGTCTGTATAAATAGAGAGAGAGACTAGTAAGGAGGAAGAAGAGGATAGCAACTGAAATAGAGATGCAGCAGAACTGAAATAAGATGAATGTAAACATGACAAATGGTTGTTGTTTTTGATGGCATGATGGCTTGTAAAAAGCTTTTTTAGTGAATGATGCGCTGAGATTATTGAGAGCTGAAAAGGAGTTGCAGCTCCGTATCTGGTATCACTGGGAACTAATGACTTAGTGTCCTTTGGCAATGTCATCATCAGTTGCTTCTTCATCCAAATGGACATTGTTTATGGAGAGCTGGAGTAACATACAGGTTGGAGAGGACATTGAGTTTAGGCAGATTGGGTGGATTTTAAAGATGGATGTTTGCTTGTGGATTTGTGAATACTGATTTATGTATGTGTGTGTGTGTTGTAGATATTCATTCGTGTCTTGGTGAATTAAACCATATTTTTTTATCTGGGTACATCCATTATCTCAACCTCTTGCATTTCTTTTCTTTGCGTTTGTCTCTCTATACATTTATTCTATGGTTTCATTAGTTTGGGTCTCTTTCAATTTACATATATTTCTATTTTATTATTCCTTTGTGGCAATTCACTTGCATGTGTGTGCAGCTGGATATACATCTTCCTAAAATCAATTGCTATCAAACCATGGGGAAGCGGTTGCTCTTTCCCAGATATGGTGGCTTCAGGTAAAAGAACCATATGGATGTCTCCCATTGGACATCTGTTTGATATGGATTTCTTATCAGTTCTGGCTGCTGACTTAACTTTATGGCACAACTGTAGACATCCAAACTCAGTACAATTTGTGTGTTCCAGATTTATTTATCTTTCCTCTTCCTCTTCCTCATCATTGATTTAATATTCATTTTATGTTGATGTGCATGGCTTGAATGGATTCGATAATTCAATGTTGTTGCGTTTTCTGAGTGAATGAGTATCTGCTCTCTAGCCATTCTCCCAATCATAACTTGTGTATATAAACTGACTGCACTATACAACCCTAGCTCACTATATAAAATGACCATCAGTCTCTGAAGTAGATACATATTCCTTTCAAATTGTTGTTTTTGTGTCGAAATTACCTTAAAGCTACATGTCACACTTACTCATCCACAATAATGAGTTGATACTTAAGATTTTTCTTATTTTCAAAATCAATTCCTCCATTTCTTCCAACATTATATCACTTCAATTACTTTTTCAGAGTTTTTTAAAAATGGGTTTTTAGTCACATAAAAATAATTTCTGTTTCCTCTTGTTCTATTAGTTGGCCCTCACCATTAACTACTACTAGTTCAATTGTATTTCAAGTATACCGTTTTGTTAAAAAATCTGCCAGTTGGAAATGTTGATTGCCTCTCAGAGCAGATTATCATCTCTTATATCCTTTGTCAAGGATCCTCTCTGCTAATTTTGCCCAACTCCAATTCTTAAGTATTGATGCACAGATTCGATGATAATTTGGTTATGGTCTGATGGCAAAGTTTTAACTTGTAAGCTTTAGTTATCTGTATTGTTCATTATTTGCCTGGCCTTCAGTTAACTTCCGTTCTGTGTTGTAACAACAGTTTTAAAGACAATATCTTGATAATATCCCAATTTAATTTTCCAGTTGGTAATGCATGAATATCACCACCAGATGGTGCTGCATGGGCCTGTACTGGCTGAAACCTATCAAAGTTATATCATTGTTTAACGTCCGTTTTCCATACTAGCATCGGTTGTAATTATCCTCAATTCTATTTGCAAACTAATATTTAAGTGTTTCTGTCCTTTGTAAGAAGTGTAGAAAGTAAAGACAAATTACTGCTGTATGGTAGAGATTTGTAAGAAACTGATGTTGATTTGATCAACTTTACACTCTTTTCCATGCTTAAGAAAAGTTAGGCATGTGCAAGAGCGAAAAGTGCACCGGTTTCGTCATATGATGTCTTATTGCATAAAGAAGTGCCAATCACTTAAAGTGGATTGAACTTCATCCCATGTCTCCCAGGAAGACATGGGATGAAGGCTGGTCTCAATATACTGAGCCTTATGGAGGAGGTGACAAAGGACCAAGATGATTGGCATTTTGTTGTACTCAAGAAGACCTGTCTACCACAGCAGAAATGATATCATAAAAACTACCTTGGTAATGTTTGCATTTCCCTTACATCTCATCCCCTAACACTCATCACTTCTCTGTCTGTGGCACTTTTCCAAGAGTAGAATCGGCACACATCACATTCCCCCCACCCCACTTCTCATTACCTTCCTCTTCCCCCTCCCTCGGAACAACTTCTTTCGTTTCTCATCTTCCCTGCCCAAATCACCTCTCTCTCCCTTCTCCTATATATTCCATCCTTAACTCCTCTTTATCTGCTATCAATCAAAATGTGCTCACTTATCTCCCATAACTCCCTTTGAACCATCACCTGCTACAATCATCTCTACTCCATCTCTAATCATCTCTCTTTTCACTCTTATGAGAATTACCCCTCTATCCCTCTTTACTGACTCACCCTGTCCAGTCATCTGTACTATTTATATTCAGTCCCAGCTGTACCTTGGGGGTATATCTCAACACATCACCATCTCTCTTTCCCTCCTTTCTCTTTCTCTGTCTCCTTTCGTTTTTGACTGGGGTAGCCATGTGCCTCTTCTACATCAAGACACTTATTTCTATCCTTCTATTATTTTGTAAATTCTCATCACCTGGTACACAGTGACCTCTCTCAATGCCATTCCCCCCTTCCAGTTGAGGGGGTGGGTCCTTATCTTGCAAGTTACTTGGTGACCCTGCCAGTGCTGGTGTTATGTAAGAAGCACCCAGTACATTTTGCGGGAAGGGAATCCAGCCTCAGAAACCATGCCAAAGCAGATAATAGAACTGGTGCTGTCCTCTGGCTTACTAACTCTTGTCAAACCATCCAACCCATGCCAGCACGGAAAGCAGATGATGATGATGCTTCTCTCAGATAGTGAACAATGTTCAGTACATTGTCAAATGTAACCAAACACTCGTTGCTTTTAAGTCATTTCATGTTATCGAAAGATTAGAACTTGATACGGTAACTTACTCAAACATTACTTGAAGGCAGAAGCTATGAAACTGGGGTCTTAGTGTAAATATCCACTTTGATTTGTAAAGTGGCTCACTGTAATGAGTAGCATCTAGGCAGGTTTACCAAGATCAATTTGGGCAAATTAACATAACCTTCATTCAGACATGCGCTTAAGGTCCATAGCTATGCAGTATCAAGAGATAAATTAAAACTGGAAAGTATTTTGATAGAGTTTCAACAAATTAGCTTTTCAGATGCTTACAACAAATAACATGATGTTACTAACGAAAACCTAATTCATACCATCATTTCTAGTATTTTTAGCTTTCTATAAAATATAGTCACAATATTTCATATTAAGGCAATATCACACGAGTACAATGAAACATTTACAGTGGATCTGAATTCAGTAGCATTGGAATTGGAATTTCATGTTGGCATTTGAGTGGATATCAACGGTCCTCAGTGAATTGAAAGTAGCAATCCAAGTGGTGCTTGCATTAATGTATTGATGTTAGTTTGGTTCACTAGTAGAGTTTGGTTTTGAAGTTCTGATCTTTTAGGAACTTCAAAAGCACGTACATATTATTCGAGTATGGGACTCTACACACTTCTGTTCTATGTCAAACTGTAAACATCATCACACTAATGTCTGTGTCCAGTGAATAAACCTTTCGATATCATGCAATTTAAGATTTAGATGTTTGTTAGTATAACTAGAACATTATTTAAAATAGAATTCCCTGCAGCCACAATGGCAATTGTCTCACTCTATGATCACCAGCATTTACTAACATCACCATAACACCGCCGCCACCGTCACTAATAGCAGCCGCTGTAGCATATCAATATTATCATCAGCATCACCACCACCACCACCAAAGTCTATCTCTACTCCTATGTCACCATTTATAGTCAACCCTCGCCGCCACCAAATATTAAGTTACATTTAATAAAATACTTTTAATCAATTATCGGTGACAATAACAACATCAACAACAAAAACACACTCACAAAAAGAAAAAAAAAGGATTGGAAAGAATTTTTGTTTTACTCTCCTTTCTCTCTCTCTCTCTCTTTCCCTCCATTTCTCATCTTTCGCTCTCTCAGTCTGTCACCTCCAATATCCTTTACTCTTGCTGCCATCAATGCTCTTACCAACAATCTACCATTGTAACCCTTTATACCACACCTCCCCCATCAGCCCTACCCTCACCCAACCACTAAGTGGTGGTGGTGGTGGTGGTGGTGGTGGTGGTGGTGGTGGTGGTACTGCTGCTGCTGCAGTTTCTGATTGCAATATTGAAATATGTAGAACATTTCTAATCAATTTAAAGCTATTTTTTTTATATTTCTCTTCATCTTGTATGTGTTTTGGTTCTTTTATTTTGTTTTTCTCTGCCCACCACTCCCCACCTTTCTCCATCCGTCTTCCCCTCCCCCACTGTCTCTTTCCCTCTCGGCTTCTCAGGTGGTTGGCTTGTTTTCTGGATTCCTCTGACGCTTTGAATGATGGTTTAGGGTTGTTATAAATCTCTGTGAAATGTAAAAGAGGCAAACATGGGTGGCGGGGAGCTGATGATATTCTTATTTGATGGAATCTTTTTCAAGCTCTATTTAAGTCAACTATTTGAAATTATTCAGCAGGCTGATTTGACTTCTATTCTATATATATACACACACACACACACCCACCACCCACCACACATTCACATAGATGAGATCTTGGTTTCTACATGAGATCAATAACTTTGCTTCAGATCCTGACTTTGGCATACTTCATTACTCTGATAGATATTTGCACTTTACCTGTCAGTTTGTATTTAATTTCAACACAATGTATTTGGCACAGTAATAGCAAAGAAGAAGCACATTCATGTACAGTTTCATACAGTTCCTAGTTGTGTATTTGTCAGGTTCCAACATTTATGTTCTGCTTGGCTCATCTTTGTTTTTCACCTATTTTTGTGTTAAAGGATAAAATGAGGACTTTCTGTTGTTTAGCCACGGGTCAGCATTGGTCCAGGAGATCTTTGATCGAAGGTATCCCAGCAGTAATTATCACATCATATTTTCAAGTACAGTGTATCTAGGACAACTTTTAGCCAATGTGTTGGTTCATTATTACAATGGTATGAAGGAGCTATGTGATTTGAAGGAGAACTTTAGTTGCTCTTCCTACTGTAATTTGAATAGCCCCTGCACAGAGGCCACCAATCACTGCCAGCCCAGGTTAATTCTTTATCTTCATCCTCATACTTCTTCACTTATTGATTCTGGCATAAAAACGTGTTGCGTTCTGGTATTCATATCATCAGTACCAGTTATACAATGTGGTTGAATGCTTTCTCATTTCATTGTCTAGTAGAAGCTAGGCATACAGTCAGGAAAGTGGTGGAGGTACATACAAAAATAGATATAAACGTAACAGAAGCTGTTGCTCTGCCAGTAAAAGAATAGGATTCTTAAGGTAGACATTTTGATGCAAGATGATAAGGCTTTCTTTTACAGCTTCCAGATTTACTGACATCAAATTTCAAGAATGGGTTAATTAGTACATTTGCTTGTTTATTAATATTGATTATGGCTGATACACATTAGTTATTCCTTTATGTAACAAGATTGCCCTGGAAGATCTTTTTTTCTTAGTAGTAGTATCTAGAATCAAGTATGACTTATTTATTGATGTATACTTTAACAATTGATCCTTTATAATCAGTTAGTGGAACCGAGTGTTGCTAATGAGTTTTGCAATTGAAGAAACTCTGAAATCATAAGTCCCTGCTTCTGCCACAGGTTTGGTAATGATGTTTTCATTCTAAATTGAATAATGAAGTTGGTTCTACCTGATGCCTTTTACTACACACTATTTTTGAGTGTCTAGGTTCAAGTAAGAATCTAGGAAGTGGTTTTGGTATAAGCCTATATTGAAATGAAATGGAAGTATTGGATTTCAAAGGGGTGGCAGGTACTATTATTTGAAGCTTTGTCTTTTGGTTCTACTGTTTCTGGTTGAGATGAGGTATTGTCTGTTTGCCTTTGTCACTTCTTTTGAAGAAATAGATGGCACTTTTGGTTGATCAGTTAGATATCAGGATGTGTGGTAGGGAGTTTCCTGGCATTAATCACTTATAAACTATCAATTATACAAATGCCTGAATTTTCAGTCTTATGAAACCAACTGAACTGGAATGTTAAAATGGTCAGATTAAAAAGAACCAAATAAACCAAAGCAAAGTTTTGTATTTGAAGTAATCTGTGGTTATTTCCAAAATAACAGCTTTTTTAACGATGTCATATCAATTGTCACTTGTTTTTACATAGAAATAAATAAAAAATACAAGTTAAATGATTGGTAAGTTTGTTGGTTTGGAATCTTGCCAGCAGGCAGCTGTGTAATATTATTCTAATAATAGAGTTCTTGTATTTAACAAAGTCTTCCTGGCATTTGTGTCACCTTACCAATATTCTCTTTCACTCAGTCATTTAACACTGCCTTAATTAAAGGGAATCAAATTCATTGATTCTCTTCCGGAATGGCTGCATCAAAAGTCAAATGAGTTGCAGCATTCTTCTGTTTCTCTAAAGATGAAGATGCACCAATATGATCAGTCTACTCTCTCTCTCTCCTCTCTCTCCTTCTCTCTTTTTCCTTCTCTCTCTTTCCTTCTCTCTCTTTCCTTCTCTCTCTCTCTCCTTCTTTCTGTCTCTCTCCTCTCTCTTTCCTTCTCCTGCTCCGCCTCCCTCTTTCCTTCTCTCTCTCTCTCTCTCTCTCTCTCTCTCTCTCTCACACACACACACACCACACACACACAAATCAAAAGTGTGAGGAAAGGATTTGATTTGGTTTCAATTCATTTTACTCTGATAATAGTTTGTCACTGATAATAGTATCATTACTGCTGATGCTGCTCCCATATTCAGTTTCACCATATTCTTCAGAAGAATGATCAGATTATTTCCATTAGGTAGTATTTGTAGTGGTGGTCATCTCTCTCAGAACTCAGTTTTTGATGCAATTTCAGTTATTGTTTGGCTCTCTCTATGTTACTAATGTTCCTAGCAAAGGTATGAACATGATCATTTTTATTTCTTTCATTATCACACACAGGACCAAAGATCTGGTGCATGTGTAACAAGCCTTATAGGTATAGCTAACCTAACCCTAACCCTTACTGTCCCCACTTGTGCTATCTGATTGCTTATCTGAAAGCAATTCAAGCATGGAGCTGTCAATGCTAGCATTCAGTATTGTAATATCTTAAGAATTACCACAAGAAACTTATACGAACAACTCAGTGTCGGAAAATTTTGTTTTAAAATATCTAGTTTAGTAAAAGACTAAAGTCTGAACAGTATCATGTAATGTGGTTTGGTTCCAGTTGAGGAATTTATTTTATTTTGAAATGGTATTGCTTTCTAGAATATACTAAATTATATGAAGTGTCAGTCATCCACATCTACCGATGGATATAGACAAGGGTGTGGCCGATGGTTAAGCACCTCACTTTACAATCAGAAAATCCTGAGCAATCTGCTTGCATAACATCTAGAATCCATTTTCAATGGTTCCCCCCCCCACACACACACACTAAATAACTTCCAACAGTTTTGTGAGTAAAACTGGGAAGACAGAAACTGTTTGGAAATTGATTGGATGAATTTTACCTGTAATATAAAGGAACAACCTTGTTACACTATGTAGAAAGTAGATGTGTTTGTGAGATACTCAGCCACTCACACACGGATTTTAATTAATAAATCATTTAGCTCATTGATTAATTTGATTAGTAAGTCATTTAGGTTGTTAAATAATTGGAACATTATCATCATCATCATCATCATTTAGCATCCATTGTCCATGCTGGCATGGGTTGGACAGTTTGACCAGAGCTGGTAAGCTGAGGGGCTGTACCACACTCTAGCATGATTTGGTATGGTTTCTGTAGCTGGATGCCCTTCCTAACGTTGACCACTCTGAGAGTGTAATGGGTGTTTTTACATGCCACCGGCATGAGTGTGAGTTCGCATGACACCAATATCTGCTGCCATGGCTACCATTTCACTTGGTTTGATGATGGGTCTTCTCAAGCAAGTCACTTGTCATTGCCTATGTGAAGCCAAACACTCAGAAGGTGCTTTTTACATGTCACCAGCACAGGGGCTACTTATGGGACACCAGCATCAGCCACATTACCTCTGTGAGGTCCAGCGCTCAAGAGGTACTTTTTATGTAACACCAACGACAACCACAGCTATGATTTCACTTTTCTCAGTCACTAGTCATTGACTCCATGAGGCCCAACATTTGAAGATCATGTTTCACCACCTCGTCCCATGTCTTCCTGGGTCTGCCTCTTCCACACCTTCCTTCCATTGGTAGAGATTGGCACTTCTTCACACAACTGTCCACATCTATATGCATCGCATGACTATACCAATGCAGTTGTCTCTCTTGTTCACCACGTCTGATGCCTCTTATTCCCAGCTTACACTCTGTTGTACATGCACACTGACATTACACATCCAGTGAGGCATACAAGCTACATTTCTTTCAAGCCTACACACGTCCACAGCTGTTACAGCTTATGTTTTACTGCCATGTAACATGGCTGTTTGCACATAGGCATCATACAGTCTGCCTTTCACTCTGAGAGAGAGGCCCTTTGTTAGCAACAGAGATAGGAGCTCTCTGAACTTTGTCCAACTTATTCTAGCAGTTACACTCTCAGAGCATCCACCCCTGCTATTGACTTGGTTACCTAGGCAACAAAAACTGTTGACTACTTCTAGTTTTCCCCCTGGCATTTGATGGAGCCTACCTGTGTACCTACCACACACAAAAATTTTTTTCCCTGTTAACCTTCTTCTGAATGCCACACCTCTTATGTGTCTATAGTTTACACCAAGTACATCTTATGGAATTTCTACCTACACATTTCTTACAGATCAAGCAGGGCCATCAGTCTGAAGGGATTTGTGATTTGTCTGCTTTCCTACTTACTAAGATTACCAGATATTTTAAGCATCTCAGCTGTGATTCTTGATGGGCCAGGGACTTTCCCTGTTTTCATATCCTTAATTGCTTTATCTACCAAGGTACTATTGATTCGGATATCTGGTCCCTCACTTGTGTCAACATTTGGCAGACTCTCCTTCTCCCATTCATTCTCTTCATTCAGCCTTTCATAATGGCATTTCTAAGCCTCTTTTTTTTTTGCAAAATCATTAAATGCAAGTGAACCATCAGCCTTGGGTCACATTTCTCTCCTATGACATCACAATTTTCTCTCATACACTGTCTTTGCAATCTAAAACACTTCAAGTCTCTGCTCCTCACAGAACATTGGCAGACTTCTGCTTTTCTTCCCTGGCTAAATCTACTGAATGCCTCCTAGCTTCCCTTCTGGCTATCTCATACAATTCCATATTGCCTCAGTGCTTCCAGGCCTGTTTCTTTGCTCTAATAGCTTTGTCTACAGCATCACTCCACCACCATGTCTCCTTCAGTCTAGATAGGACTTTGCACCAACTGCAGATTTGGTCTGTGACTCTCAGCAAGCTGTCCTGAAGAAATTCCAAGTTGTCCTCTACGTTACAAGTCTGTAGTTCCTCCTCCCTCTAATCAAATTTCTCAATTAGGGTATCCCTAAATCTCTGACCATACAGAGGATCCTTAAGCTTCCAGATTCTTCTTTTCCTGACTGGTCTTCTTCATGATGCCTTTCTAACCTGAAGTCTAAAGTCACTAATAAATAATCTATGCAGAGGGGGGGGGTACATTCTTCACCAGGGAAGGTTTTTGTGTTTATGAGCAACCATGTATCTCCCTGTGTGGTGAGAATGTTATCAATCTGGCTAGGGTGGTCACATAATTGATGAGTTATCAAATGGCTGGCTGGCTTCCTGGCTGCTGTCCAACATGCCCATTGAAATCATCAGCCAGGAAGACAAGATCATTGTCATTTGTCTTTGAGGTAGCCTGCAGAAAGATATCATAGATGTGATCTTTTTTTCATTTGGTAGACCCACTTAGGGGGCATAGGCAGAGACAATTGTCACTCTACTATTCTGAAAAACTAGCTTGAGTTTAAGTACTGTATCACACACTCTGGTTACCTTTATGACTGTATCAAACCATTTCTATGCCAGAAGTATGCCCACCCCACCTACCCCATCACAGTTACCTTCCCAGAACACTTTAAAAATAAAATACCAAAATACTTTAAAATCTTTTTCAGGTTGAAAGCACCTAACAGTAGATAAAAGTTTTAACATTATTTCCTAAACTCATAAAAGCCAAAAGAAAAATAAAAGCAAAAATACAACAAATAATGTCAACGATTTCAGCAAAATACAATTTGTCATTGAAATGTTCCATGCTCATGGTACTCAAGCCCTTCTTCATATATGAACAGCTAATATGTAAGAATAGACATATCTGGCTTTTCAGTGGAAAGCAAACAGCATGAATGATGTAGGTACCATCACTTCATAAAGAAGATTGCTACAAAACTAATAAAAAAATACAAAATTCACTTTTGCCAACGATTCCACCAGTGTGTATCCTGTTCCTAATTCTATAAAGAACTGTCTCACTCTATGCTTCATCTCCAAATACTATATAGTTGGGTGTGGATTTGTGTAGCAAATTAGACTCCACCCCCCTACATGTTTGTGTATCTCAGTTTTATACAATAGGTACACCATATGAGCTTGCACATTATAAGAAATGAGTAAAAGGGCTGTTAATATGACGAGCATCTGGTTGCAAGACAGCTTCCTCAAAAAGGTCACATTCAACCTTTACCAACATGGAAAAGTGGACTTAAAAACGAGCACTTTATGTATAATTTATATAGATTGATCCCAGATATTTAAAATAAATTTTTCTTACATCAAGCAACAAAATACCAAAACACTTCTGAGTTTTCGAGAAGAGGAGAGCTTTTTTGAGATATGTGTTTTGTTTTTTTTCTTCTATAATTTGAAACTCAAAACTTATCTCCTTTCTTATTCTAGATTGTCAAAGTTTCAGTGTGATAAACAAACAATAATGGTCTTTATGATGCTTTATAGCAGCCAGTTTCATATTATGTAGTAGTTTTTTTGGGGGGGTTTTTTCAGTTAGTTTCTATTTATTTATTGTTCCCCCACACAGCAGATGTTACATACAAACATTCTGCTCAATCCTCAATCGGCCCTTTCATCTATTATCACCAAACACTTGACTTTCAGCTTCCTAAGTTTATAGAAACCATATTACTCTTGGCACATCTCCCTCCCTGTCTATTTATTGTCAGAGTTATGGCCAATATTACTCGTCCTTGTCACAAGTTCCTACAATAAGCTCTGTGACAACAGCATATTGTCAATAATCAATAAAACATTAATGTTACAATATGTCAATATTAATAATAATAATAATAATAATAATAATAATGCAAATAGCAATAAGATGAAGAAGAATGTTACTGTATGTAACAGTAATAGTAACAATCTGTGTAGAAGGTCCCCCCCCCCCGCTTCTCGCCGTGTGAATCTGTATAGCAGTGCAATGTTGTTCCGTCTCTTACTCAATCCTACCAATGCTGCTGCATCTTCTTCAATGCACTCGAATCTCACGCTTTCATGGCTTTTCTGCAACATTCTGCTACAGCTCTCCACTTACTACTTTTACAAAGATTGGTGCATGCATGGGGAAACAGGCAAGAAGCAGGCATCATGCACACACACACACACACACAATGACTGCTATTGTTGCATGCACTGATCACTTGACTACCACTACTACTACCACCACTGCTGCTGCTGCTACAACTACTACCACCACCACCACTGTTTTATAACTACTACTACTGCTATTACTCTTATTGTTTGTCTACTTTCACTTCCTTTATCCATGCCTGACTCTGTGTCATGCTCACCTTGCGCTTTTGCTTCTTCATACACTACAATAATTATGGCACGACTGGCAATAACGATATACTTATAATCTATGAAGCTTACTTCACTTCAGTCAAAGACAAACCAGATGTCATTCCAGGAATATGGCACCAATAAACCCAAAGACCACAAATTGATTATGAATGGTCTAATTAATAAACACTACATCCATGCAATTGTTATTATCTTCACATACAATCACTAATATTGCACATGTCCACATCTGCACATGTCCACATCTGCACATGTCCACTTCTGCTCTCACTCAAACTCTTACGCCAGCTCTTGAACACATTCACTCATACTCGTACATTCACACACTCATATGTGTACTTGTAATTTACACTTAGACTCCAACTGCTACTTATAAATACTATACATAATATTATCACTGCAAATAATTTGTGTGTGTGTGTGTGTGTGTATTATATATGCACACATACAAACATTTTTATTTACATCTGTATTCAAATATGCATCTATAATTGCCAAAAGTAGACATAGACAGCTTTCAGTGTTGTGGGTATCGGCCACCCAATGGATATAAAGAAGCTGAAGGCTTAGCCATGTAATTAACAATGTCACTTTGCAGCCATGTGATTGTTGGTTCAATTCCATTGTAGAGCAACCTTGGGTAAATTACTTTTATTATAACCTCAAATTAATGCCTTGTGAAATGAAGCAGATGGAAACTGTAGAAATCCATCATGTAGATATACCCTTGTGTTGGTTTGTTGTGTGTGTGTGTGTGTGTGTGTGTGTGTGTGTGTGTGTGTGTGTGTGTGTGTTGGTGCAATTGACATCACCAATATATTACTAATAGATCCATGTATCATTTCCTACTTTCTGGTGTTTATTCAGATAAGTTAAATATATCACTTGGCCCCAGGGAAACCTATAAGCAATGACTTTACCATTCACAAATGCACAAAATAAAATTAATAATTAAAAAAAGTCAGTAAAAAGGATATTTCCAGCTTCTCTACTCCAGTTGCAGGTTTTGTCTCTATATCTATAATAATTAGCATGTTTTGTTGTTTAGTAATGTTTCTTGCAAAATTGTTTCTTCCCTTTTCTTTCTCCTTGTTTTTAGAGAAAGAGAGACAGGGAAAGGAAAGTAAAAAAAAGTTTTTACAATTTAAAAGTAGAAAAGACATGCAAGACTTTTAAAAAGTTTATTTTGGAACTTTAGGAACGTTTAGAATGTCATTAAGGGAGAGATGTTGGGGAGGGCATGCTAGCTTTTTGAAGTGGAGAAAGCAAAGCACAGAGAGAGAGAGAGAGAAGCCTAACCTAACCCAAATGATGTAACCCACCTTAGCTTCAGGGTCAGCCTGAAACGGGAGCTTGTCTTGGGGTGGTTTTTTTTCTTCTTTTTCTCCATAAACTCTCTCATGTCTGCCAAAAGAAGCAGGTAAAGAATATCATAAAAAATAATCTAAGACAACGTCAAGTTGAACCTACATTCCCGAACTAATTCCAAAATTAACAGCTCTGGTACTATCCAGAGATGTATGTCTTTAACTCATTGTGTGTGTGTGTGAATGTATTGGCGTGCACCTAGTTTGAGAAAAAGAAAAAAACATAATAAATATTTAGATGAAGATATCCTTCAATAATAGGTTGGTTATCCAACAGAAACTCTTCTTAATGTTATTACAGTACTAACAGCAACAACAGTCACTTTTTTTTTTTGTTTGGTAATAAAATTTCTGCTAATGGGGGAGGGTGGTGGTGGTGTTTGTAATTAATTTTTTTCTAGAAACATTTTTCTTTTAACTTTTTTGGCTGACTGCCTGCTTCATCTCATTCCTCCTCCTCCTTCTCTCTCTCTCACATGTGTTCTTTTCATCAGCTTTCCATCTCTCATCTTTGCCCGTTTCTTTCCCTTCACCCCACCCCCACCGTATAGATAACATCACCACTCCTACCCTCACCTCACCTATGATGCAAATCCATAGGAAATTCTTGAAATGTTTTTGTTTCAACTCACAACGGTATTTAGAGATTACAGCATACACTAACACACACACACACGCACATTGGCAAAAATGCATGTGCATATGTAAGCACACACATTTGCAAATGCACACTTGCATTTTGTAAACACACTGATATGTTGGCATGTGCACGAATTTCCTATCAGGATTCTCTGTGCTTATATATATATATATATATATATATACACACACACACACACACACACACATACAGAGTGAGAGTTGTTGTTTAGCCCCAGGTTTGCTCTGATCAAAGAGACCTTTCATCAAAAGGCTTCCCAACAGTGTACTACTCAGAACCATTTCACTTGATATCCATCTTTCTTTCTTGATACTAGCCTCTCCACCCACATTCTACATTGATCACCAAATTATCTCTCTTTCTCCACCACCATCACTTACCCAATCACACACCATCTCTTTTTCTTCCTCACCCTGTTTACTGTATCATTATTATGAATCTGTAGCTCTTCACCCCATCCCTTTTCTTTTCAACTCTACCAATTTCTACAGTTGTCACCTACTCTTCCCCCCCCCCCGTAACATTTATTCTTCATTATAGTCACTCTGTCACCTGTTTCCCATTGGTGACATCTCTTACTCTCCCATTCACCCTTCCACCCTCTACCCACTCACACTTTCAGTTCTTCTGTCTTCTTTCTCTTCTACTCACCTCTTATCTTGACTGCCCTCTCTCACACCTCATCTCTCCTAATTTCATCACTTTCTCTACCTCTGCACCAGTCACCCCCTCTCTTCTATAATGTGAGCACCCATGTAACTCTACTACATGAGACCTTTAATCTCTTCTGATACCTTTAATCTCTTATCCCTATGCATAAAGCTGGCTCCCTATCTTCTGTAACTCCACCCAATCAAAGGGAATTTTAGTTTTGTAAGTTGCATGACAATCTCACTAGTGCTGGTTCCTTGAAAAAAGCACCCCATACATGCTGTAATGTAGTTGGTTTTAGGAAGAGCATCCAGCCATAGAAGAAACCATGCCAAAGTAGACATTGGAACCCAATGCAGGTTTTGAGCTTGTTGGCTCCTGTCAAACCATCCAACCTATGTCAGCATGAAACATGGGTGTTCAATGATGATCACTATTGCATATCTAGGATCAAATTATCCAAGGTTTCTTTTTTTTCCTTAAGATAGTAATGTGATCTCAGGATTATTTACTTGCTATTTCTAGCAGGTCAAGCAAATATGTGGAGGCTCCCTCAATGGTTTGGTGTGTGTATGGATATAATTGATAGAGTAATATATCCAGATACAATACACTCACTCTCAAATGTTTGTCTACAAACACAAAGAAACAATGTGTAAACTCACTCTTGACATTGTTGCTTTGTATGTGCATGATTGTTAGCAATAACACCTCCACTCTGTTATAACAATGTGTGTGTGTGTGTGTGTGTGTGTGTGTTTCTGTGTGTATTTTAGATTTGATTGCAACACAGCGTATATCAGAATACCTAAAATAAATTTCAGGTAGTTTAACTTCAGTTTTCGAAGCCTTTATTGTAGGACTTTCGACAGATGGTAATACATCTTGTCCTCTATTTGTACTCAGAAAAAAAGTATATATGAGCACACACGCATGTACAAATACACTCATACACTCTCTCACACACACACAGCTGTTCTTACATAATTTATCTTCAAAAACCTGTAAGTTTCTTCGTCTGTACTTGGTATTTTCACAGTGGAATGAGAAATATAATTTTGTAAAAGTTTGTCAACTGCCTCATATCTCATTGGCCTCATTTCTCCAACTGCTTGTCTTTCCCAGTTCTAGTTATTGTGTATAATAACATCTATGTATGTTTTAGACCTGTTTTGGCTTGTTTTTCCTTTAATGTCTTCAGTGCTTGAAGCCCAAATCAAACATTTTAGTTTTCCGATAATGTCTTTAGTCATCTACCATTAAAATACTCCCAAGTGCACTTTCACATGGTAAACAAGTTGTGCATTTTTCTCAAAGTGTATCACTTGTACTGAGAAAACTAGTCTTGATAGCTGTTGGTTTGAAGCCAGGAAACAATATGAAAGTCTTAGAATGACACAAAGAATCTTAGTTACATGCAAGCTCCGACAATGACTCAGGATGGTAGCTAGGGGTTAGCATTGGCCAAGGCACAGGTTGCTGCACTGTTGAGCAATTAAAACTAATGCTGGTTAATGGTGGCAGTGGTAGAGGGAGATGAAGGCAGTGGTATACAGGTGTGTGATTATACCATAAACATAAGGCATGATGACTAAGAAGGAAGCAGTGGCGATGACCTGCCTATTCAAAGCAGGGCTGAACAAGAATTGAACAGGTAGGGTAACGATGGTGGTGATGATTGCTTATCAGATTAGAGAATTGCAAAATTAACAGTAAACAACAACAAAAAAAGAAAAAACAGTTACAGTAGGTTTGATATTTCCTATATATTTTTCTGTCTCTTCTTCAGTTAGGAAGCATTTGAAGTTGATAGGACGTCCTTAAAATAGTAACTGGTTTCAAAATACCCATAAACTGAAGCATATGATTCATTCAAATAAGAATAGGGGTTTTACTGGGCCATGAGGAAGATAGTGGTTATGTTGGCAATGGCAGAAGTGGGGGTATAGTAATGGGGGTAGAGGCAGTAAATAGATCTATTTGGGGTTGCAACAATTGTCATATATGAAATATTCACTTTGGTCTTTCTACCATTATTTTAACAGCCAGTTCTGCTGTTTTCCCACCACATCTGAACATTGTTTTTGGCACTAACGTAATTCTTGCCCACCTGTATTTTGTGCATAGTCCTTGCCTCTAACTAAAGTCAGTCGTCGGCATCATCATATAAAGTCCATTTTCCATGCTGGCATGGGTTTGATGGCTTAACAGGAACTGGCAAAGCAAAGGCTGTACCAAGTTCCATAGTCAGCTTAGGTTTGGTTTCTATAGCTGGATGCCCTTCCTAGCACCAACCACTTTACAGAGTGCACTGGGTGCGTTGTACATGGCACAAGCACCAGTGTTTTTGACATGACATTGTAAACTTGTCAAACTTCAAATTAAACCACACCACTCTCTTCCAGCTGCGGTGGCTTTGCACAATTATAAACAAAAGTTTTCTATCTTTAAGTCAACAATAAACTTAATGGTTTCATTTGTTACTAAATTGTAAAACAGCAGTGAATTCGAAGATATCAAGCTCTTGTCCCCTAAAAGGGTTGTCAAAGGCCAGCTGGAGGAAGATATCCAACTTAAAAATCCTTAAATCCTTAAAAATGTTTTAGCCCGAAGGCTGTGGCCATGCTGGGGCACCACCGCTGTGATAAATTTTGATTGAAAACTTTGCCTAAGTTTAACTAATAACCCTATTTTTTCTTTCCTTACATTTTTAGGCAGAGTATTTCTGTGTATGTGTGTGTATGGATATATTCTTTTCTACTCTAAGCACAAGGCCCGAAATTTTGGAGAGGGGTCCAGTTGATTAGATTGACCCCTGTACGCAACTGGTCCTTAAATAATTGACCCCGAAAGGATGAAAGGCAAAGTCAACCTCGGCAGAATTTGAACTCAGAACATAAAGACAGACGAAACAGGACTGAGAGCTTAATGGGGATGTTGGGGCTGGAGGAATCAGTGGAATGGCTGGCAAGGGTGAATAGAGTGCAGTGGTATGGGCATGTTCTGAGGAGGGTGCTTGCGTTTGAGGTAAATGGACCGAGAAAGTGAAGTAGACCGAAGAAAACATGGAGAGGAGGTGGAGGTCACCATATAACTCACAGGACTAAAAAGACATCTTAACTGTATACAGTAGAGAAGAAGAGGGTTTTATATCAGGGCTTGAGAGGCTAAAGTACGACTGAAGAATGCGAAAAGATGTCTTGCTGTAGAAGAGATACATGACTATATTGTTTTGTAGAAAGGCAGATGGAAAGAGCAGGAAAGCGAATAAAGTTGGTGGTGACAAGATGTCATATGGTGGCATCACTAGTGCTAGTGACATCAGAAAGGCACCCAGTACATTCTGTAAAGTGGTTGGCATCAGAAAATGCATCCAGCCATAGAAACCATTCCAAAGCAGGCATAGATGCTCAGTGCTGCCCTCCAACTTGTCAAATCCTCTTGGTCTATTCAACCTAGATCAGCATTGAAGATAGATGTTAAATGATGACAATAATATATGTTCGTGTGTATATGTAGGAAATTGGAAAACAATTTTGGTATTGTTTATCCCCCATTACACACATTTCATTTGTAATTCCTATTAGCAAGTGAAACACATGTAATGGTGAAAACTAACAAAAATCTTTTCCAATCTCCTCTTTTGATAATGTAAATACTCTGCAAAAAATGTGCTTTTACTCATACGAACATCCAAGAGTATTTCCAAGTGGAAGTCACACACACACACACACACACACACACTTGCACATGTCTAGATTGCACCCTAAAACAGTAATCTTTGTGTGTGTGTGTGTGTGTGTGTGTGTGTGTACATACAGCTATGTGTGTGTGTGTGTGTGTATGTATGTATGACACTTTTTTTGCTATATTCCTGTTGGAATACACTGCTGTTGATTCAATTAATTTTGAAAATAATAAAGAATTTTGTCATTACTAAGCTGGTTTTGAGGAGATTTATGAAATTTTGATGGGAGGTTTCAATTTAGATCATTTTCTAAAGTTTGCATTATAGAATCATGGATGGGCTAAAGCAGGCTGGCATTTAAGTGGAATTGAGCTTAATGCTATTTCAACTCAGTCTTTCAGTGCTGTTCTATTCCCTGCCATGGCACAAACCTATCCTACTAAAATTTGCTTCAGAATGATTTCTTAAGATGTAGAATTAGTGTTGTTTTGCCCCAAGTCAGCCTTGATTAAGTAGACCTATTACCAAAGGTATTCCAGCTATGACCTACCCTTCTGTTTTTCAGACATAGTGTCCTCTTTTAAAGAGCTTGGAGTTTCGTTTGAAAGAGATTTAGCTATTGTGTAGCAAATGAAGTGACTACATAAATGCCCCATCACTATATTATAGTACAAGGAATTGAATGTGGAAGTGCTAGTTTAGATGGTTTACTTTCATAATGTTATGTTGGTGTTAGCAGGAAATTACAAGGTATAATTTCATACCAACACCAAGAGGAAGTTTGTCCTTCCTCTTCGTGTAAATAGTAGAAAATCCTAGTAACTATAATTTATTCAGTTATTGTTACCTTATCTTGTGCTTATCAAACTTCAGATTCCAAGATGAAATTGTGTTTAAATATGTCATGATATTCAAGCATCTTGATCAATATCTGAACAAATAATCCTTAATTCTAAAAAAGGCCAAGTCAGGTGTCTTTCTTGTTTCTTTTCTTTTTTATTTGGCTTGTTTTCTTCTTTCTGTCATGCTATAAGGAGAAAGTAGTGGCTGTGCTGAGATGAGTTGGAAATAAAAAGAGCTGGGTTTTGATAGGCAGATAGGAGGTTGATGGTGAAATGATATATTTTTTTCTACTTGGCTGTCTATCATAAACTATGTATGACTCAGTAGGAATGTTACCCATCATCCTATACAAAGAAGAAACTTTATGTATGTTGATTGTAGATCATAGCTAGGGCAACTGGCAACTCATCAACTTTTTCACACACTGATGATATAATACAATATAGAAGCCTCAGCAGAATACAGCAGGCACAACACTACTATTACTACTGTTTCATACATTTTGCATTTTGCTAACAGCTTTATACCATCGGGGTTTCCACAGATGGTCGTTAGACTTCCAGAAAGTTACCTCAGCTGAATGTATGTTGTGATCTGCCTCTTCATTTAGGCTGTCTTTATCAGTAATTCTGCTACCAAAACATATGAACTCTTTCTACCATAGGTAGAAGTTGATTTGTGATCACGAAGGTTAGTGGTTCGAATTCCAGCACCCAGGTTTAAGTTGATGCAAGACTTCAGTCTTTTTTCTTTTACCTTTATTGATAGACCAAAAGCTGGCATCTCACATAGGAAATAAGCCAACCCCTAATGATTCTGTCAATCTACCACCTTTAATAATTTCTAATTTAGGCACAAGGCCAGCAATTTTTGAAAAGGTGTTAGCTGATTAAATCATGACTAATATTTGGCTGGTATTTATTGCATTGATTCTTAAAGGGATAAACATCGAAGCTGACTTGAAAAGGATTTCAATTCAGAATGTGGAGAGGTGAAAGAAATACTGCAAAACATTTTCTCCAATGTTATAATGATTCTATTAATCCATCACCTTAATAATAATAATAATAATAATAATAATAGTCATCATCATTTAATGTTTGTTGTCCATGCTGGCATGTGTTGGCAGTTTGACTGCGCTGGTAAGCTGAGGGGCTGCACCAGACTCCAGTCTGATTTAGCATAGTTTCTACAGCTGGATGCCTTTCCTAATGCCAACTGCTCTGAGAGTGTAATGGGTGGTTTTATGTGCCAATCATGTGATACCGTTATCTGCCATGCCTACAATTTCACTTGTCTTGGTCATTTATCATTGCTTCCATGAGGCCCAACACAAGATTTCGAGTTCAATTCCAGGTGGTGATCTGAATAATAATAATAATAATAATAACATCAAAAAATACCTTAGGAATGAGAACCCAGGTTTGAAATTTCCCCAAGACACCTGATGAAGGCTGGAGGGTATATCAGCCAAAACATTGTGTTAACAACAAACACGGTGAGGACAAATATCCGTCAAATGTAAATAATGTACATAATTCCTCATTTCTTAAATATAGAACTGAAAAGACAACATGACAATGTGACAAGAATGATCCATTGGGAGCTCTGTGGAAATCACGGCCCTCAATGAGTAAAGACATGGTATGAGCAAACCCCAGAAGGAGCCACCAAGAATGAGAACTGCAAAATCCTGTGGGATGCAGTGATCCAGTGCGATCACCTGACCAGACATTGGAAACTGGACATTGTTGTGGTGAATAAAAGTGAAAGAACATGTATAATTATCAATATAGCATGTCCCAGTGGCAACAGGATCAATGTGAAAGAAGAAGAAAAAATAAACAACTATGGCGATTTAAAGTGGGAAATACGAAGGTTGTGGACAATGAGGAGAGTAGAGGTGATACCAATTGTAATTAGTGCACTTGGAAGTATCAGCACTCAACTACCAGCATGGCGGAAAAAGATTGGTGCAAGTGTGAAGTTAGAACACCCCTACAAGAATCAGCATTGCTTGGAACTGCAAGAATTCTTTGCAGGATTCTTGAAGCATGACCAGTAAACAAATGTCACCTTAGTCTGCTGGCTCTGGACAGCTGACACTTTCCATCATACCCAGCAAAATAAGCTGTGAGTTTTGATCACATGATAATGATAATCCTTTCTACTATAGGCACGAGACCTGAAATTTTGGGGTGGATGGTGGGGAGTAGACACTCTTACAAATCCACTGCCATACATCATCATTTTTATGTCTTTTTTGGTCTGGCTTATGTAGGTTGGATGGCATTCAAAGCATCTCACCTAATTTACAGTATGGATGCTACCAGCACTAGAAAGGTTTCCTGTAGTAGGATGACTGAAGAATCCATTCTCTTCTGCATCGGTTCTTGTTTCGATACACATCTTATAAATAAATTCCTTAGAATGCAACATGCAGTGTCTGCATTTTCTTTGTTCAGTAATGATAAAGATAAGTTCCCATTTATGCAGAGTATTAAATTTTAAAGGAGAGGCATAATTCATAAACTGTGATTGATATATACTTTATGAATACCATAGCAATGGAAAATAAAAATGGCATATGTAAAGATTGAATTTAGAAGGAAGAGATTTTAGATTAAATATTGTTAAGTATTTGTCTCTTCTTTTCCAATACTGACACTCTACTGTGTTAATGATTTCTAACAAGGGTAAAAACACAGTACTGGTACCACTTAAAAAGCACTGGTGCCCCATAAAATGCACTAGTGCTGGTGTCATAAAAAGCACCCAGTACACTCTGTAATGCATCTGGTATTAGGAAGGGCATCCAGCCATAGAAACCATGCCAAAACAGACTATGGAATCAGTTGCTGCTCCTGGCCTTGCCAGTTCCTCTCAAGCCATCCAACCCATGCCAGCATGGAAAACAGATGTTAAATGATGATGATGTAAAAGCTTATGAATTTAAACAGAGTGAATTTACTCAACCCTAAAACTTGAACAATGTTACTGGTTATTGTTATTGACTTAAGGTTTTGAAGGGAACAGAAATATTGATTTCAAATTTTGGTACAAGGCCAGCAATTCTGGGGAAGTGGCTAAGTCGATTACATCAGCCCCACTGCTCAATTGGTTCTAATTCTAATGACCCTAAAAGGATGGAAAGCAAAGTCAACCTCAGTGGAATTTGAACTTAGAATGTAATAATAGATGAAATGCTGCTAAGCATTTTGCCTGGCATGCTAAGGAGGCAAGAGAAATATTGATGCTTTTCCCCCTGTAGCATTGGTGACATAGGTGAAGTGCAACAGTTCCTACGAGGAATCTACGTTGCAAACTTATGTTCTCTGAGATTTCACTGCTACACCATACAGCCTACTACATTCTTATAATAGCATCATTCCGCCCTCTGTCTGCAGACTAGGAACTGCCAGACCATAATAACTAAAAGCCATTTCCTAGATTGCCTGGCAGACTGTTAAAAATCATTCAGACATGTTACTACTGGTTTTTTTTATTGTGGTTAGACACTTGTTGATTTGACAATTTATCAGAAATCATAAAGCAACATTTCATTATTGCCTTTGCCTGTCTGTCTCCTCTCCCCCTCTCTCACTCTTTGCTATCCTCTCTCTTCATTCTCTTGCATTCTTTGCTATTCCCTCTCCCTCTCAACAATTAAAAACTACTAAAATCAAAGACATTTCTCTATCTTCATCTGAAGAACCTGATTTGTCTTTCTATCATTGCTGCAGTTTATAAAAACAAATAAAATCCTTTAAAACATTTTCCTCGTGTATATTAAAAGGGCAACTTGAGCTGAAATTATAATTTGTAACAACAATGCATAGAAACTCAGTCTATGAGTCTGATGTCCGTATCACTCTTACTACAGCTGCTGCTGCTGCTGCTGTTGCTGCTGTTGCTGCTGCGTGTGTATTTCTAGATTCATAGATTCATGATTTTAGTACAATAAAAAACATAAAGCACAATACATGCACACATGTAAGCACACATCTACACAAAATGTTGAAGAAAAGCAAATTAAAAAAATTGTTTCTTTGAGTCTGAAACGTATTGGAATAGAATTTTTAAATGGATATGTTATTGATCTGGAGAGGTTAGAGTTGGTTGTGGGTGCTTTGGTGGGTAAGCAATGCATCTTGCCATAATTGTTGCTTCTTTACAAAATATTTCTGAAAATCACTTTTCAAATCTTCTCTATTGGATTGCTGATTAAATTGAGCAATAAATATTAGAAATACTTTAGTTGCATGTAAAATCTTTTATGTATAAATATACATGAAGGTGTATAGCCCAGTGGTTAGGGTGGTGCACTCGCAATCACCAGACCATGGGTTCAGTTCCTGAACCAGGTGGTATTATGCTGTGCCCTGAGCAAAACACTTCATTTCACATTGTTCACAGTGATGTGTGGGGGACTGTCGAAAGAAGAAACCCAATCATTCTTCTGCTTGTTGTAGAAGGTGACTAAATGCGGTTGAGGTAGAAATTGCACTCCAGCCTACATAAAACCCTCACCAACAATGACCACCTAAACAGACCCATGGGTTGTCAGGTTGTCGCCTAAGTGGTGCAAAGGTGTCATTCGTCAGCAGTCATAGGGAATCACCAACAAATGGTGGATGTGGTGACATACTGTTACAGCACATGGTCCCATACTACTGCTACTACTGCTCTTATAAATATAGTAGTCTCCCATGTGTGATGGGTACTGTAATACAGTAATAAGGTTTTAGCAAACTAAGTTGCGACCCCAAATCATCATCATTTAACGTCCATTGTCCCTGCTGGCATGAGTTGGACAGTTTGATCAGGGCTAGCTAGCTGAAGGACTACATCAGACTCCAGTCAATGGTTGGATGCCCTTTGCCCTTCCTAACGCCAATCACTCCAAGAGTGCTTTTACATGATACTAGTGTCTGCCATGACTATCACTTCGCTTGGCTTGATGGGTCTTCTACTCAGGCATTTGTTGCCTCTGTGTGACCCAATGCTCGGAAGCTGCTTTTTATGTGTCACTGGCACAGGTGCCAGTTGTACAACACCAGCAGCAGCAGCCACATTGCCTCTGTGAGGCCCAACACTTGAAAGGTGCTTTTTGCGTATCACTGGCACAGGTGCCAGTTACCTGACACTGGCATCGGCCATGACTATGATTTCACTTAGCTTGACAGGTCTTCTCAAGCATGGCGTATCACCAAAGGTCTTAGTCATGGGTCATTGCCTCCATGAAGCTCAGCATTCAAATATCATGCTTCACCAACCCATCCCATGTTTTCCTAAGTCTACCTCTTCCTCTGGTTCCTTCCACAGTTAGCTTGTACATGTCTTCAGCAGTCACAGCCTATGTTTCACTGCTGTGCAACATAGCTGTTCACACACAAACATCATACAATCTGCCTTTCACACTGAAGAAGAGGCCTTTTGTTGCCAGCAGAGGTAGGAGCTCTCTGAACTTTGCCCAGCCTATTCTTATTCTTGCAGCTATGCTCTCAGAGTATCCACATTCGCTACTGACTTAGTCACCTAGATAACAGAAGCTATCAACTACCCCTAGCCTACCTCCCTGGCGTTTGTACATTTTTAGTGTTTATTGTACCTGTGCACCTTCCACACACAAAAATTTTTTTCCCAGTTAACCTTCCACTGATATTGCTGCACCTCTTATATGTCCATAGTTTGCACTGTGTACATTTTATAGAATTTCTACCTATGGCTTTCCTACAAATGGAGCAGGGCCATCTACCTGTGACTTTGGTTTTTGCTAGGCTAACTTTAAGGCCCTTTGATTCTAGACCTTGCTTCAACACCTGAAATTTCTTCTAGTTCTGGTAGTGATTCAGCTATAAGAACAAGATCATCAGCATAGAGGAGTTCCCAGGGGCAGCCTGTCTTAAATTCTTCTATTATTGCCTGGAAGACTATGATGAACAGGAGAGGGCTGAGGACCAATCCCTGGTGAACCCTACTTGTACCCTGAATTCATAGCTATACTCATTGCCAACCCTCACCTTACTGACTGCATCCCTGTACATGGATTGTACAGCTCTCACCAACCACTTGTCTAAACTGGTAGTGGTGGTCTGTGTCAATAAAGGCCAGTATATAAAATTTACAAATATTAATGTATCCTTTTGTGGCAAAATGAATTGTATTATTTTGGGTGTGACTTCTGATCCCTCTGCTTCTAAAGAAATGCCCTGTTTTGAAATAGACATCCTTCAAAGGTAGTCATATTTTCAAACTGAGTTACAAGCTAGTTGGGGCTGTTTATACCACTAAGGCCATCGGAGTAGCGTGAACATTATATATTTGTATTAAATCAGAATTCACAGCTATATATTCCACAGTTTCCCTATGACCACCACTTTAGACCCTTTCTTGTATTTAGCCAATGTGGGAAACTTTATGCCATCCAACAATGCAGCTTCTGTGCAGTTATATGACTTGCTAGAAATAGTGGCTGAATTTTCCCTAATTATGTTTTACAACCTTCAACCACAGAAAAGCACATATATACCCTAAAAATGCACGATATCACAACTGAAAGGGCTCTGTTCATAAGTTTACTTGTTGAGGGCTAACTCTTGGACTAAACAACTTCAACCCTCGTCTAGGTGTAGTGTTCTTGAAATACCAACTCTCAATTCTTGATAATATTGATTGTGGTGATCATCCTCTTTATTGAACAGGCTTTTATTGGAATGGTCCCAAAACAGATGGAGAATAAATGCTTTATGATCTTGGCATAATCTCTGTTTATAATTATATTCTTTACTCTTTTAATTAGAAAATATTTTGACTAAGCTGAGTAATTAAAAGTATTTATTCTGTTAAATTTTAACAGACTTGTTGTTGGTTACCTTTTTCTATGTTTATTTCTGCGTTACCCTCTAACTATTATTGGCATCTGGTTCTAGTCATCCGTTAATCTTCTTCTTACTAAGAAATCATTTAAAACCTCAGACACTGTAGTGCAAAGGAATACCTATTGTAGCCATCTCCACCAAATACATTCATCACTTTTTTCCATCACTCCTCTTCTTTCTTTTAGTTACTCTGGCTTATAGAATTAATTGATTGAGTTTCCATCATTTCTTTTCACTATCAAACATAACCTCTTCAGTAATGGTAGATTGTAACATAGGCACAACGCCATACATTTTGGTGGAGATTACAGTTAATTAGATTGTCCCTAAGAAGGCTGAAAGGTAAACTTGAGCTAAGTAGAAGTTCCTTTTCAATGTAAAAGGATGCAACAAAATACCGTTTGGCAGAACCAGGAAAATACCAAATAAAATGCTTTACGATATTTAGGTTGTATCTTATTATCTTCTCAGTTCAAATGCTGGAGTCCTTGGAAATAGTTATAAGTGCTGCTCTTCTCCTTCTGACTTAGTAATTCCCAAAGGGGCTGCCTTTCATCCTTCTGTGGTTGATAAAATAAAATTTAAAAACTACCAGTGAAATACTAATGATCTTTGAAGAAATTACTTCAAAATTTATGACCTTGTGCCAAAGTTAGGAATCTTCCTTAAGCCCCAAAACAATTTTCTGATGACAAAGATACGGCTGTGATTTGACTCCAGTTCTATCTCTACTAGTTTTCTTATCAATTACATCTGAATTTCAACTCAGCAGTGCTTCAAAGTAAATAGTCTAAAATGTTAACACTGGCTTAGACATGTTCATTACTTAATAATAATAATAATTATAATATTAATAATGATAATAATAATAATAATAATAATAATAGCAGCCACTCAGAATCAAGCCAATAGGACAGATCTGATAAAAGCAAAGGTCAACAAAACTTAGTCAAGCAGCAAATGAGGAAAGGAGATAAAAGTATCACTCATCTCTTGAGTAAGTGCAGCATACTAGAAGAGAATGAGTGTGAGTGCAAAAGTGTTTAATGATGTTAGCTGAAACAATAGGAAAGTGGTATGAATATGAAGGAGAGGTTGCATCAGAGAATGAGAATTGCAGGATCTGATGGACTCCCTCCTAAAAACTGATCATACTATTGAAGCAAGAAGAGCAGATATGGTTACAGAAGACAAAATAAACAACATACAGTCATAGACTTTTACAGTTCACTATTATAGCAGAGTTGGTACCAAAGAAGTTGGAAAAAGTGCAGAAATATCAAGATCTAACCAGAGAAAGGAGGAGAGAGTACAAGACCAGGACAGCAATTATTCCTGTGGTAATTGGTGCTCTTGACACAGCACTCGAAATGCCAGCTAAAAGACGAAGATATTGGAACTGAGACTCACGTTGTCAGCCTGCAGAAAAGTACCATCCTATGCCACTAGCCCAGAAGGAATATAAGAGACACCACGACAATATGACCAGGCTTGTCCATTGGTTACTTTGCAACAAGTATGGAGTTAACAGAGCAAAAAAATTGGTATGTCCAAAAACCTGAAGGCATTGTCAAAAATAGAAATGGAAAGATACTATGGGATTTTATGATTCAGTGCGACCATGAGATAGAGAAGAGGAGACTGGACATAGTCTTAAATGAGGAAAAAAACAAACTATGCTGGATCATAGACAGAGCATGGTTTGATGTTTTCCATAGAAGACTGGAAATGAACACTGCACACACCTGCATACATACACACCACAGACTTCTTTCAATTTCTAATTACCACTTACAAGGTTTTGGTCAGCCCTGGGCTGTAGCAGAAGACACTTGTCCAAAGTCAAGTCTACCTTTCAGCTTTCTTAGGGACAATCTAATTAACTGTAGTCTCCACCAAAATTGGACAAAATTGGTCCAGAAGGTGTGAATTTGTCCAAGCAGTAAGTCTGAACCCAAGGCCATGTGGTTGAAAAGCAAACTTCTTAAACACACAACCATGCATGATTTTATTTACATTTATATATATGTATATATATGTATAAAAATAATCATGTCTGTGTGTGTGTAATGTGTGTCTGTTGTATTGTCTGAATGTTCGTTTGGAATAAGTTCTGTATTTTATAAGCACTATTTTGGAACTATATATATATATCATCATCATCATCATCTAACGTCCATTGTCTATGCTGGCATGGGTTGGAAATATTTGACTGGGCTGGCATGCTGGAAGTCTGCACCAGACTCCAGTCTGATTTGGCATGGTTTATTATGATTGGAATCTCTTCCTAATGCCAACTACTCTGGGAGTGTAATGGGTGCTTTTACATGCCAGTTTGTGTGACACCAGTATCTGCCACAACTGTGATTTTCTTCGGCTTGACAGGTCTTCTTCTCAAGCACAATGTAATGCCAAAGTCTTGGTCATTGCCTCCATGAGGCCCAACACTTGAAAGGAACTGCCTCCATGAGGCCCATCGCTCAGAAGGAACTTGACCACCTCGCCTCCGTGAGGCCCAACACTCAAAAGGAAGTCAGCCACTTTGCCTCCATGAGGCCTAATGCTCGAAAGGTACTCAGCTACTTTGCTTTCATCAGGCCCAATGCTCAAGAGGAACTCAACCACTTTGCCTCCATCAGGCCCAACTGGTGCACTTGGCTTGATGGGTCCTCTCAAGCACAGCACATCGCCAAAGGTCTTTGTCACTAGTTATTGTCTCTGTGAGGCTCAAAGTTCAAAGATCATGCTTCACCACCTCGTCCCATGTCTTCCTGGGTCTACCTCTACCACATGTTCCCTCCACAGTTAGAGATTGGCACTTCTTTACACAGCTGTCCTCATCCATATGCATCACATGACCATACCAGCAAAGTAGTCTCTCTTGCATACCACATCTGATTCTGCTTATGCCTAACTTTTCTCTCAAGATGCTTAAACTCTGTTGAACATGCACACTGACATTGCACATCTAGCGAAGCATACTAGTTTCATTTCTCTCAAGCCTACACATGTCCTTGGCTGTTATAGCCCATGTTTCACTGCCATGCAGCATAGCTGTTTGCACACAGACATCAAACAGTCTGCCTTTCTGTCTGAGAGAGAGGTCCTTTGTTGCCATAAGGATTAGGAGGTCTCTGAACTTTGCCCAAGGGCAGCCTGTCATGAATTCCTCTGTTGTTGTCTGGAGAACTATGATGAACAAGAGGGGGCTGATCCTTGGTGAGCCCCTACTTGTATCCTGAATTCTTTGCTGTACTCATTGCCCACCCTCACCTTACTCGTAGTGTCCCTGTACAAGGCTTGTACAGCTCTCACCAACCACTCATCTATCCCTAGTTTCTGCATTGACCACCACATAAGGGATCGGGGAACTCTGTCAAAAGCTATCTCCAAGTCAACAAAAGCCTAGCACAGATGTTTATCCTTGGCTAGGTATTTCTCCTGCAGCAGGCCTTACCAGAAATATAGCATCAGTAGTGCTTCCACCTGGCACAAAACCAAATTGCATCTCATCTAGGGTAACTCTCTACTTAATTAGTTGGGTTATGACTCTTTCTGCAACTTTCATAACCTGATCCAACAATGTTATGCTTCTGTAATTATTTCTATCTAAGACATCCCCTTCAGCTTTGTAGCAGTTGACTCTGGTGCTGCTACACCAGTCATTGGGTATGACTATTTCATGAACCACCTAATTTGCAATACAAGTAACTAGACCATAACCCACACTGCCAGATATTTTAGACATCTCAGCGGTGATTCCTGATGAGCCAGGGGCTTTCCCTGTTTTTGTATCCTTAATTGCTTATTTATCAGGGTACTGTCGGTTCAGGTAGCTGGTCCCTAAATTGGGTCAACATTTGGCAGACTCTCCTCCTTCCGTTCATTCTCCATGTTCAGCAGTCTTTCATAATGGCACCTACAAGCCTCTTTCTTTGCAGACTCATTAAAAGTAAGTGCACCATCATCCATGTGGATTCATTTCTCTCACATCACAATTTTCTCTTACACACTGTCTTGTAATCCAAAATACTTCAGTTCTTTGGTCCTCAGCGGTGAGCATAGGCAAACTTCTTCTTTTCTGCTTCTCCTTTGGCTATATATACCTGTCTCCTAGCTTCCCTTCTGGCTATCTGATACTGTTCCCTGCTGCCCCCTCTCTTCCAGGCCTGTTTCTTTGCTTGAATGGCCCTGTCTACAGTATTGTTCTACCACCACATTACCATAGGTCTGGAAGGGACTTTGCACCATTTAGTCTGTGGCACTCAGCAAGCTATCTTGCAGGAATGTGATAAGTAGCTTGCTTACCGACCACATGGTTCTGAGTTCAGTCCCACTGCATGGCACCTTAGGCAAGTGTCTCATACTATAGTCTCAGGCCAACCAAACCCTTGTGAGTGGATTTGGTAAACAGTAACTGATATATATATATATATATATATATATTATATATATATATATATATACATACACATATATATACATATATATAGGGGGAAAGTAAGAAAAATAAGCAAAATTGCACATTGTAAGTCAAAAAAAAGTAAAGGCTTTTTATGAAAAGTAATGAAAGATATATACAATTAGATGAACTGAGGTAGGAATAAAAGTAATAAAAGTCATTATTGTGAATTGTTAAAGAGATTCAAGCATACCAGTTTCGTAAGTTACTAATTGTAAGTTACTAATCATTGCTGAATTGTTAAATGATTAGTAACTTACAAAACCGGTATGCTTTTGAATCTCTTTAACAATTCACAATAATGACTTTTATAATACTTTTACCTCAGTTCATCTAATTGTATACATCTTTCGTTACTTTTCATAAAAAGCCTTTACTTTTTTTGATTTATAATGTGCATTTTCATTTATTTTTCTTACTTTCCCCTTACATTACCTCGTGTAGTTTCTATTTTCTTTTTGTAACATATTTCTAGTATTTTTATATATATATATATATATATATATATATATATATATATATATATATATATATATATATAGACAGATAGATAGATATAGATATGTGTGTCTGTGTTTGTCCCCCCAACAGCACTTGACAACCAATGCTGGTGTGTTTACGTCCCTGTATGTTAGCAGTTCAGCTAAGAAACTGATAGAATAAGTACTAGGCTTACAAAGAGTATGACCTGAGGTCGATTTGCTTGACTAATGGTGGTGCTCCATCATGGCCGCAGTCAAATGACTGGAACAAGTAAAAGGATAAAAAATACACACACACACACACCACACACACACCACACATATATAGACAAAAAGACGGACAGACACACATACACACACACTAGCTGAGTATCCTGTTGTTGGTAGGTAAGTTTTGCAAAAGGAGGAGGAATTTCAACTTTGTTTTGTGGTCTGCTACCACAACAGCTCCTTTATAGGATCCAGTTAGCTCAAGACATCACCAGGAGGAACCACATCTGGTTTCAGCCCCTACTCCTCTACCGTTTTGACGTGGTAGCCCCCCCTCCTTTCAGAGGTGTCTTCAGCTCTGGTGTTGGGTGTATGTCTTCTTTCTTCTGTTCTTTGGCCTCTTTGATGTAGTGTCAGCGGGCGACAGACTGTCTTGTCAAATTTCCCTTTAACTACTTGCTGCTAGGCTCCAGCAGGCAGTCCCAGCAAGTTGTCACGTGACAGTGACTCAACTTTAACTGACTAGTGAAGGCGCGTAGTCTTAGCCCACGCATTCTCTAAACGACCGTCACCTGTCAGTGAGTGAAGCTGATTCAGTGTCAGCTTGTTTCACCTAGTGATGTTATTCTCCGCCGGCATGTTATGACTTTCAAGCCATTTTCGGTCTTCCCGCTTCAGCCATATATAGAAGCTGGCTTTTACGACCGCCTCCTGTACTCTCCTTATTAGTTTTCGCAGCTCCGATCTAGAAAAAACAAATCTTCTTTTGAAAAGCGTTGTCATTTTTTTTTCAATGAAGCCCCTAGCCCCCACTGCTAGGTGGTAATACTCGACATTCCATCCCTGTTCTCTGCATTCTTCGATTAGCTTTTCGTATCTCTTCTTACATTTCTCTGCATTGCCGATGTTCTCTTCCCAAGGTACTGTTAGTTCTAGTAAAATTCCTATTCTCCGGTCTCTGTCCCATAGGACTAAATCCGGTCTTTTTGTTGTTTTCATTAGCGGAAATATTACTAGTCTTTCCAAGTCCGTGGCCACCTCCCAGTATCCCTTCCATCTTTCGTCTATCTCGTATACTTTACTTGTAGGCCTGGTTTTATAACCTTTTCCCGCCTTGTGGAAGTATACTTTCCTGCGCTTTTCTACTTTTGGGTATTCTCCCCTATTGTACCTCCCGATCTTCTTGTGCTTAATGACGCCGAGGACTTGATTATGCTGCCATGTATATCTTTCTAGTGCTAGTCTGCAATTTGACAGAACATGTCTGACTGTCGCTTTCTCTCCGCATCTACACTCATCGGTTGTTTTTATGTTCCATCGGACTAAGTTTGCCGGTGAGGGTAGAACGTCGAAGGTAGACTTGAACAGGAAGGATGTTCTTGCTTGTTCCCAAGCCCAAAGTTCTTTCCATGATATTCTGCGGTTGATCACATATTCCTCCCATCTCAGGCACTGTCCCTTTTGGCTACATTGCGCCAAATGTACATTTTGCCTTTCTTCTTCCTCCTTTCTCACTTCGTATACCACTGCCTCTTTCATCTCTTTTATACTGCTCTTGCAAAATGGCCTGAAATTGTGCTTCTTGTGTCGCTCCGACTACATCTGCGTGCCTTAGTTTTCCGTCTCTTTCAGATGTTGTTCGAGCTCTTCTTTCGTGCAATTCATTTTTCTGCTTTTACTTTCAGTAAATAGATGTTTCGCATATTGATAGGGATTGTTCACAAAGCTACGATAGTTCTTTTCTCTCTCCTTTCTTCTGCTCCCCCTTCTTTGTTTTCTTAGAAGATCTCAATGCCTCCTTTTTATCTCTTCATATAGCTGCTTTAGCCCTTCTCTTTCCTCCTCCTTTGCATCCCTCTATCTTTCTTCTCTTCTCAAATCTTTGCTATCCATCTTTCTCTCCTCGATGGTCAGCTCTTTGCTGTTGATTCTACCTTCCCCGTTGTTTCCAGTCCAAATCTTTTCTCTCCTTCCTGGTAGATTGTATTAACCAGGTTTTCCAGCTTTTGTTCGTCGTCGTCTTTGAATTTGGTGGTCATTCTTGCTACCTCGCTGTCAAATTTTTTTATAACTCGCTGCGTCATTTGCTTTCGGCCACTTAATCTTTGTCCTCTTCATGCCTATCACTCATTTTGATTGTTCCAATTCAACTGTAGAATGAACCTTGCTATGAATATTTTCCAGGAGGTTCTGGCCACACGTCTTATGGTTTATCAACCCATGTTGTTGAATTACTTTCTTCAGACACACCTTTCAATTCAGATGGCTATGTGTAACTGCTGGAAACTGTGATCAATTCCTGGTTAGGGAGTGTTGCTACTGGAAAGCCATATGTGTGGCAGCAGGATTTGGCTTCTTGCCATACCTCCTGGAAGAGTAAGAAGTGCTTGTTGGAGAACTTTAGTGACTTCACCAGCCCCAATGTCTAGCCTTCTAATTCCCTCCAGTTGTAATCCTTGAGATTACTCTGTGGGAGTGGAGTGCAGATGAGAAAAGGCACCAACTGCTCTGCCTGCAACATCCGGGTTGAGCTGCTGGCCAAGATCAAGAAGGTTTTCGAAGATTTTTCCAGGGAAAGGTGAGGAATGCATGCAACAGGCTCTAGAGCTATGTTGTGGTCATGGTGGAAGCGGAGGACAGCTACGTTGAGTAAGCTGTTATCTCCCAGTCGTAATCTTGTTGGTTTTTATTTTCTGAAAATATTCTTATTTTTTGGAAGGGTTATTGTGTTTTCATTTCTTTTCATGCAAACTTAATCAGGCATGGATGTCTGGTTTAGAAATTCACTTCAGATCTATGTAGCTTCAGTTTTACTTCATGGCACCTTGAGCAAGAGTTTTCAATAACTCTAGACCAATTAAAGCTTTGTGAGTAGACTTAAACTGAAAGAAGACCAGTGTGTGTGTGCGTGCGTGTGCACTCGTGTCTCTCTGCCTTGACATTGCATTCTAACTATAAGTAAATGTGAGTGCAAACATGTCTTTGTGGTTAAGAAACTCACTTTGAAACCCTGTAGTTTAAGGTGCAATCCCCTTGCATGGTACCTTGTGCCTTCTATTACAGCCCAAACCCAACCAATGCCTTGTGAGTGAATTTGTTAAGCAGGATCTGTGCTTGATCCTGGTGTTCTTTGGGTTGAAAAGACGAAGTGAAAAGAGGACATGGAAACATAAGAGGATTAACAACAAGAAAAGCATGCAACTATAGAAAATCTCTCCCAAGGAATTATACTTGATCCATACAAGCATGGAAAAGTGAAGATAAAAACCTCAAAGAGGATTATATATATATATATATATATATATATATACAGGGTGGGGTATAGAGGATGGACATTTTTGAAATGGCTATTACTCAACCCAAGAGGAGAGACATATGTCCAACAGGTAGCATTCGGCTTGTGGTATCTTAGCATTCTTTTTTCAGAGAGCATTGCATGTCTGCTTATGACAGTTGCATGAAGAATAACACATCTGTCGCAGCAGTTCAGTGTGAGTTTCAGTGCCACTTCAATAGTCATCAAAATCAGGCTGTTCCCACCCGTAACACAATCTTATGTTGGGTGAATGCACTTCGTACATGAGGTACACTAATGAATAGCAGACCAGTGGAGTGCCACGAACGGTACGGACCCCGGAAAATGTGGAACATGTCAGACAAGCTTTCATATGGAGTCCGAATCGCTCTGCTCGGAGACATTCCACTGAACTTGGCATCAGTAATTGAGCGGTGAGGCATATTTTGCATTCCCCCTGTATTTCCACCCATGTAAATTGGTCACTGGGCAACAGTTGAAACCATGGGACTATGTGCAGCAGCCTAACTTTGCATGTCAGATGGAAGTAATTTTTGAGGCAAATGACAACTGCATTTTGTTAATGAGTGATGGAGTTCATTTTGATCTCAATGGCATGGTGAATCAACAGAACTGTCGTTATTGGGCTCTTGAAAATCCGAGAGAACTGCACAAAAGACCACTGCACAGCCCCAATGTAATGGTCTGGTGTACTGTTGGAAAAGCTGCTGTCATTGGTCTGTACTTGTTTGAAGACAACAATGGGAATGCTGTTACTGTGAATGCCGAGCATTACATCGAGAGGACGATTGACTTCTTTGTGCCTGAATTACGACGGAAACGCATCCCTATTCAACATGTGTGGCTTCAGAAGGATGGGGCGATTGCCCACACAGCCAGAGCATCAATGGATGTTCTTCACCCTCTTTTCAGTGACTGCCTCACTTCCAGATTTGTTGTCCTTCCTTGCCCCCCCCCCCCCTGTCCCCTGATTTGTCCATGTGTGATTATTTCTTGTGGGGAAACCTCAAAGTGCGTGTGTATGTGCCGCATATTGGATGATTTGAAAGAAACTATTCGTGTGGAAGTCACCCAAATCAACAGAACATTGCTAGAAAGAGTGGAAACCTACTTCCAAGAACACCTTCAGAAATGCATCAAGGAAAATGGACACCACATGATGGATGTTGTTTTCCACATTTGATTTTGACAAATGCTAATTCAATACAAACACATTGGCGTCAATAAAATTTGCTTGCAGCTAAAATTAATGATTTTGAATTTTTCAAAAACCTCTGACCTCTTTGCCTCACCCTGGACATCTATATATATACACACCCACATACACACACACAAACACAAGAGTTATAGAATGGAGGAGGAAAAATCCAGGCTACATATGTTTGTTAGTGTGTGAAACCTCAGAAGTGGTAAAATCCAGGTGAAGTGTATACCACTGGTTACTTTTCAGGTCAAGGATATCTTGATTAGATTAAAGGTTACATTGTTGCAAGGAGGTATGAAAGGGGTGCATATATGTAGGGAGAAATAAGTATTAGAAGAAGGGAAGAAAGAAGAGAAAATATAAGGGAGAGGAAGGAGGAATTGAGTAAGGTCAGTTGACTGGTAGGGGAGAGCATAGTGGTTTTGGCTAAATCACAGAATTTAGTAGTAGGTTTGGTACTAGAAGAAAAGATAAAAATTGGAGGGGAGAGGGTGAGGAAATGTTTTCAGTCATGGGGAAAAAAAGAAAATGTGTATGAATAAAGCAAGGTAGGGTGAGGAATTTTGTTGGTAGTCAAAAGGCTTTTATTGTGGAAGGCAGAAACAAGCAGAAAAGGTAAGAAAAAAAAAATGTGAAGTGGTGTAAGTTTATGTAGGATGGAGGGGGAGGGAGTTGAAATAAAAGGAAAGAAAAATATTTTAGATACCAAATATAAATACAGAGAGAATTTAGTAATTGACAATCAAGGAATTAAAAAAGGAAAAAGATATTGTTGGTTTAATAGAAAGTGGTGGTAGTGAGGGTGGATGAGTGGGCGAAAAATATATATGTATATATGAGAGTTAAGGGAAAATAAGAGCAGGGTGAGGTTGTAGTTATTTGTATTTTGGGAATAGATTTGGTGCCCTCTGTTTGCAGATGAATATTATACTACTGTGTTCATTGAGACAATCCGTGGATTGCAAAATAGCCACTATGCAGAGATCCCACTTGTTATATCCACAGTAAGGGTTAGTGTGGGTGACTGGACCATTTGAGAGTGTAAGGGGTTGAATCAAGTGTTAGTTTACTGATAAGTTGAGATAACAATGGACTGCTAGAGTAGGGATTTCTCACCCTAGCTTACAAAGTGGTGCTACATGAGCTGATGTAAATGCAATTGCAGTTGTTAGTTGATACTGTGCACTTATCAAGGTTGTCGTTTGATAAAGAGTTGATGGTGGTGTTGTTGGTTTGTATGGTATGATAATTATTGTGTCCAGTGGTATCCTCTAGGATGTTCTCTATTATGACAGGAGGTATATTTGGGTGTTGTACATTTAAGGATCTGGTGTTAGCATTGGCATTATAGTTATGAGAGCTAGTTTTGTTCAGCGGGGTCAGTTGGTGCATTGGGTTATGTGTATGGAGTTGAGGATTATGTTGAATTAATTTACTCGGGTGGGGGTTGGCCATTAATGGATTTTAGAGTTTCATGTTAAGATTTTAGATAACTCCGGCAATGTTGGTGATGGTGGAGTAGGACAATTTTATAGATTGGGGGTTAAATATTTTTCTAAGTGGGTTAGATTTAGGGAAATGGTTTTCAAGTAGGGCAAAGAAGAGTTTGGGTGCTCAAATCTGGATGTTATGGGTGACTGGGGTGGAACCAGTTGATGTCTTCGGGTCTAGTTCATTTAATCTGATTGGGGGTAGGATTACCTGGGTGGAGCTAGGGTTTTGGAGGGGTTGTGGTGTATTAGGGGTTATCAGGTGTGGGGTGGTCGTTTGTTAGATTGTTTGATACTCCAATATTTGGAAGGGTATTAGAGGTGTGGGGAAGGGTGGGATTTACATTTATAACATGGAGGTTGGGAACTGGTTTTTGCTCTGGGTTCAGTCAAGAGATGCATGGGAAGATTATCAGATAAGGTTGCTTTTGTGTGTGATAGATGTATAGGAACAATAAGTACTAAGAGCACAAGAGACTTAAACTCTCTCAAATGGTTGGGAGACTCTCTTGAGGTAGTAGATAGTTTCTGCTATTTAGGTGACCAAATTAGTAACAGTGGTGGATGCTCTGAAAGTATTAGTTCTAGAATAAGAATAGGTTGGAGGAATTTCAGAGAACTACTACCTCTGTTGGCAGAAAGCACCAACCAATCATGGCCATTGCCAGCATCCTCTGGCCCCTGTGCCGGTGGCAGGTGAAAATCACCCACTATACTCATGGAGAGGTTGGCATTAGGAAGGGCATCCAGCTGTAGAAACACTGCCTGATCAGACTGGAGCCTGGTGCAGCCTCCTGGCTTCCCAGACCCTAGACAAACTGTCCAACCCATGCTAGCATGGGACATTAAACGATGATGATAATGATGAAGATCCTGTCTAAGACAGTTCAGTATTCTCAATAAATGCACAAAAACCGTTTTAAGGGCTACATACTTAGTATGTAGTGAAACATATGGATTAGTGAAACAATTATGAGAACAGGACCAGAGGATAAGCCCCACTTTTCTGGGAATTACCAGGTACGTTAGCTAGTGTGTATATATGTCTATAATATATATATATATATATATATATATGTATATAATATATATATATCATCATCATCATCATCGTTTAACGTCCGTTCTCAATGCTAGCATGGGTTGGACGGTTCGACCGGGGATCTGGGAAGCTAAAAGGCTGCACCAGGCTCCGGTCTTATCTGGCAAAGTTTCTTCAGCTGGATGCCCTTCCTAACGCCAACCACTTCGTGAGTGTAGTGGGCGCTTTTTACGTGCCACCCGCACAGGTGCCAGATGGAGCTGGCAAACGGCCACGGACGGATGGTGCTTTTTACGTGCCGCCGGCACGGGGCCAGGCGAGGCTGGCAATGGCCACGAACGGATGGTGCTTTTTACATGCCACCGTATATATATATATAATTGCAGCGTGGAAGGTGTTTATAAACCATTTAAGAAACATACAAAAATGTTAGATTCACTTCAACATTTAAATCTAATTTGTCAAAATAGTTTCGTCACTTTGAGACCGCAACCTGTTCACTGACAAAACTTCCTGCTGCTCAGATGCAGCACAAAGTTTTGTCAGTGAACAGGTCGCGGTCTCAAAGTGATGAAATTATTTTGACAAATTAAATTTAAATGTTGAAGTAAATCTAACATTTTTGTCTGTTTCTTAAATGGCTTATAAACACCTTCCACGCTACAATTGTTTTCGTTCCAGCACACGATCTCTGAACAAGTCACTTACTATGCAAGTACATCTCCGTAATATATATATATATATATATGTCTATAATATATATATAATATATATTTATGATATGTATGATATAATATATATATCATGTATAATATCAAAATCAAATTCGATGACTGGCATCTGTGCTAGTGGAGTGCTAAAAGTACCATCCGAGTGTGATCGTTGCCAGAGCAACAAACTGGCTTCTTTGCCGGTGGCATGTAAAAAGCACCATTCGAGCGTGATCATTACCTGCATCGCCTTACTGGCACTTGTGCTGGAGGCACATGAAAAAATATTCGAGCAAGGTCGTTGCCAGTGCTGCTGGACTGGCTCCTGTGCAGGTGGCACATAAAATGCACCATTTGAGCATGGCCATTGCCTGTACCACCTGACTGGCCCTAGTGTCGGTAGCACATAAAAGCACCCACTACACTCTCAGAGTGGTTGGCGTTAGGAAGGGCATTGAGCTGTAGAAACTCTGCCAGATCAGATTGGAGCCTGGTGCAGCCATTTGGTTTGCCAGACCTCAGTCAAATCATCCAACCCATGCCAGCTTTGAAAGCGAACGTTAAATGATGATGATGATGATGATGATGATGATGAATATATATATGATATTTGTAATATATATGGTATAATATATATATATATATATATAATATATATATGATATATAATATATCTTTATATATAAAAGTGAGGTTGTGTGCTGTCTGTCTCCTACGATTTAGATTCCTAACTACTCCCACATTTTGCGGTGCAGTTTAACCAAAACCCGGTATCTTATAGTCATGATTCATATTGAGCCCTTCTGGGTATTAGCGCGCGTCTACAATTTAAAAAAAAAATTACCATCAATTTTTCCCATTTTTAATGCATTTTTGGCATATATAAGGGAAGTAACTCTCTAAAAATTTATTAAATCTCATAACGTAAAAAGCCACAGTAACACCCCCCTTTGTGGTTAGCCATATTGAGATGGCTATTATACTTTACATCTCTAAAAATGCTTATATAGTTATTTCCCTTACAAACCCGAGCAACGCTGGGCGATACTGCTTGTATATATATAATATATATATGATATATTATCATCATCATCATCATTTAACGTCTGTTCTCCATGCTAGCATGGGTTGGACGGTTCGACCGGGGAACTGGAAAGCCAGAAGGCTGCACCAGGCTCCAGTCTGATTTGGCAGTGTTTCTACAGCTGGATGCCCTTCCTAACGCCAACCACTCCGAGAGTGTAGTGGGCGCTTTTTACGTGCCACCGGCACGGAAGCCAATCAAGGCGGTGCTGGCATCGGCCATGTTTGGATGGTGCTTTTTATGTGCCACTGGCATGGAAGCCAGTCTAGGCGGCACTGGCATCGGCCACACATATATATATATATATGATATATAATATATAGACAACATAAAATCTAACCCCAGAGCTTTCTACAGGTATGCCAAAGAAACAGCTACTGTGCACTGTAGGATAGGGCCACTCCTTTGTAATATATGTTTTGGGACCACTACTGTTCATAATGGCCCTCTCAGACATGCCCTCAGCCACGCAGAGAGCGATGATCACAAGTTATGCAGATGATACAAAAGTTTCACAGGCAATACAGAACCCTGAAGACACTAAGCACCTGCAATGTGAGCTGGACAAAATATACAAGTGGGCTGAAAAGAATAGCATGCAGTTCAATGCTGAAAAGTTTCAAGCTTTATGCTATCAGCATGCAAAACTGAATGCAATACCCAATGAATACACTGGACCCGGAGGGATTGCAATCCCAGAGGCACAATCAGTGCATGACCTGGGTATTCACATGAGTGATGACGCGACCTTTCATGTACATGTTGCTAAACTGGCAATGAAATGTAGACGGCTGGGTGGATAGATTCTTAGAACCTTTAGAACAAGAGAACAAGAAACCATGATGGTCCTCTGGAAGACACTTGTCCTAAGCCACTTTGACTATTGCTCTCAGCTATGGTCACCATCCAGTGTCAAGTTGATCACAGAACTTGAGATGATCCAACGAAGCTACACGAAGAAGATAGCCTCTGTGCAGCATATAAGCTACTGGGAAAGACTCAAGAGATTAAAGCTCTATTCCCTGGAGCGTAGGTGAGAAAGATATGCCATAATATATATCTGGAAGATCCTGGAAGGACTTGTCCCAAACTTTGGCATCGAGAGTCACACAAATGCCAGAACCGGGCGCCACTGCGTAGTACCAAGGACTCCAAATTTGCCATCAAGATGTAGGACAAGATACTGTGATAGCCTGGGCTTCAGAGGCCCACAGCTCTTCAATATTCTCCCGAAGAACCTGAGGGACCTGCATGGTGTAGATGCGGATATCTTTAAAGTAGGACTGGATCTCTTCCTGTCAGGTGTTCCGGATGAACCAACTTCACGGCAGGATGTGCAGATGAGGGCAGCTGCATCGAACTCTCTCATGCACCTAATGGCAGTTGCTAAAAAGCATTCGTGAGGTAAAATCATATAGCAAACCAAATGGCGGTGCCCCAGCATGGCCACAGCTCATTAGCTGAAACTGGAAAAATCAAAATCAAATCAAAATATGATATATATATACTTTGATACTTTGATAGGTTTCGGCCATTATTGGCCCAGGCCATGTCTAACTTAATAGCACCACCTGGTGAAGTCTTTCAAGTCAGAATTTGGGCACTATGGCCCACTCAAGTAGAGAGTTATTGTTTACAGAGACATATCCGGGTGTAGGGGGTTTATCCGGGATTTCTTGAAGGAATCTGTCCAAAGACTTCTTGAACCCTATAGGGTCAGTTCTGTTTTAATGTGTTTTGGTGTAATGTTAAAGAGAGCGGGGCCAATTGAGGTGAAATAATTGTGCCGTATTGTATGAGATGAGAGTGCGATTTTTGTTTTGGGCGGATGCACGGGGCCCAAGCCTTGGATGTACCTTAAGGTGATGCCAACATCATTTGGGCAATGCTGATGGAATATTTTCCACATCATGCAGATGATGTAGCGCTCACGACGACGTTGGAGAGAATAGAGTTTTAGCTTTTCTAGCCGACCCCAATAGTCGAGGCCTGTCATGCCATCTATCTTTTTTGTGATTGCCCTTTGAGGTGCTTCAACTTTTATGATACCTTGTATTGTTGTGGAGACCACAGTGGACAACTATTCAAGGTGGGGTCGGGCAAAAGTGGAGAAGAGAAGGATATGGTGTGGATATCTGTCGACTGGAAAGTTCTGAGAATCCAGGAACACATTCTGCAGGCCATGTCAACTTTGTGTTTATATGAGTGGC